>NW_011967191.1:1245232-1356524 GCF_000949405.1 Vollenhovia emeryi
ATTATTAATCGTTTAGAAATGAATAGTTGAAAAATATGATAATAGAGAAATAAATGTAATGCTCACTCATCGACGCGACGAGACAGGGCGATATCCAACTCTGGTGGATGAGTATCCATCATGTGCTGGTATACTTCATCCAATAACGCCGCTGGTACCGTGAACAATGTCGCTGTATGCTCCAGAAGTGCTCGCATCACATTTATCACATCTATTCTTTCCTCGGCCCTTTGCGCTGAGACCTCCGATCTCATTTGACCTGGCTTGACGCAATGCAAGATATTTGGAGCAAACACCTGAAACGCGCGATCGGACGTTTTTGATTTGCACATCAACCAAGTAACGATCGCAATGATTGACGGTAGCCGAGAGCGTATATCAGCGCTATCAAATTAATTCATCACTTATCTCGGCACGAATGTTGGTAAAAATAAAATGTACGTTTATTCTCGTTACGAGTTTTCTTGGTCAAAGCAAACTCGATTACTTTGCTCTGAAAAAATTATTTAAGGAAAGAGAATTTGAAATATGAGAACTTGTTGTCTCCGTTGGAATTCCTTTGTTGAATATCTCGACTAGTCAAGAATTTTTATTACGTACTTTAGTTGAGGGAGGGAGGGGGGAGAGAAAGAGGTCATCAAAGCGCAAAGCGTAGTCTAAAGAGTAGGATGAAATGAAAATTGACAAGTGCCACGCGGTACTGACAGTCGCGAGATTTGTCGTGTCCATTTTATTCCCTGAGATCCATTCTCCTGTCTCGCTTTTTTCGTCCTCACTATTTGCCGCAACGACACTCAAAAAGTTTAAAAGTGCCCAGAGAGTTTCGCGATTTGGCGTGGGTAGAAGTTGAATGAGGTGCTGCAGAGCTTCTTGCTGTAGTCGCCTGTTTCTGATTTCTGGAAAATATTTAAATACCTAGTTCGCTTATCACGTCTTCGCTGAACCAACGTTGGATGATTGGAAATTCAAATTGGAATCGCAAAATCAAAAGATTACAACAATCGACGTCCTAGCGAGCAAGGAAAAAGAAGGGCGATTTAAGTTAAATTAAAACCTGATTTTTCTTACTTTGAGTGTGCACAAAGGCCTGATATAACTCTCTACAAAGCAAGGGATCCGGCAGATCACGGAAATATTCCTTCAAGAGGGTAGCCACATCATGGGGACATTGATCGGAACCTATTTTTGTCTCCCGACCGCAATCAAAATCTTCTCTTAACTGGAATAATTATGGAAATGTCACGTTTAAAATTAGCATAAAAGATACTATATATCTTTCAGAAGAAATTTGCTGATATAACTTGAAATGTAATATTACAGAGTCACTTTAAACAAAAATAGATACAATATATTAATTATATCGTACCGCATAATGCTATTAATTTATATCGACGAATTAATCGATTCTCCATTTGATAAGTATTTAATTTTTATTGGTGACGAGGCATTAAGAAGATATTAAGAGAAAGCCCGATATCGTGTCGATTATTTCTTAAAATATGTATCTGTAAGAATTGCCAATTTCCAATTTAAGCTCACATTAACCCAAAAATAGTGATTGAGTTATCGAACATATTTAATTCTTGTTAATGATAGATGTACATTTATATGTATACTCTTTTCTCATTAAAAAGAAATAAAAACATAACAGATAAAATTATTGTACTTTAAAGAGAATACGGGCTAATTAAGAAAATAATAATTACATATGTATTGTATTGTATAAATAAACTTAATTGTTTTGAAATATTTTTGTGTTAAAGAAGCATGTCATACAGTTATCCTGAATATGTATATGTATTTCTCGAATTGAGTATCGAGGTAAATACCTAAATGTTCTTGTCTTTATTAAAGGAAAATATCGTACCTGTCTCACCCTTTTTTTCGAGGGTGACACGCGAAACACACCTAGCGTCCGGAGACCAGTGGCCTCGAGGTGTCTAATGCATTGTCTCACGATACCTGGTACCATGTCCCATTCACTGACAAGGCATCCCCCACCACTGTCACTCAACTCGAGCACTCCAGAATCGCTTCCTGTAAGAGCACCTCCTTTTGATGACAGGGACTCGCAGGAACCTCCCTAGTTCGATTAAAAAGAAAACGTCACGTATAAGAAAGAAAATAGAAATCCGTAAATATATTGTTGACTTTTTAAATATAAAACATCTTTTTTTCATTACTATTACATATCAAATGTGAAACATTAGTTTTGAATGCGCATCATCTATTATATAATGATCCGACAGCATTATGCCGTTTTGTACAATACCTTATACATAAAATTCTCACACACCATGAAACTGATTTTGATTTCTTTCTGTACATTAATCGTTTAATATCTTTTTATCGACTAGCCGGAAGTAAACCGTAACACACGTGTGCAAAGACGGTAAAATTTCAGCCGATGAAGCATAGATATTTCGGGTCCCGTAAACAGCTGATTTAGCTCTTGGTTGTAAAAATTTCAAGTGCAAGCGACATCAATTTCTAGTTACGTTACACTGTTTTATTACCATGATCAATTACCTTGACCCATTCGATACAAAATAATATTTTATTTCACATTCTCTCTCTTTCTCTGTCTCTTTTTGCGTTTCTAAAAGAATTATTACTTTGTTCTTATTTTCTTACAGTTTCGTGTCCTAAAGGAAATTTATTCTTGTAGTAACTTGAGCGCTTCATACTTTCTTCCTGATTAATTTATACCTATATTGCTGTGCTATACATACATATAAATTGAGATATCTCACATTGGATCATAAATATCGTTAAAAGAAAAATTTTTCTGGAAAATATCACGAAACTTTTTTTATTCGATTATAACGTGGCGCGTTACCGTAGGTTACGATCGAATTACTTGACTATGTATCGCAGCCAGTCGTTGATACTCGATCATGTAAAATGTTGAGGAAAGTGACGGACCGTATAAATCGAGGTGCGTAAGCAACCGACGGTTTTCTTAAAATAACAATGAGTGTTTGTCTTTGAGCAAAGTGTCAAAAAAATTGTTTTTTATTTAGGTGTCAACTATTCTGATACCGAAATATTAAATTTCCGGCTGAAAAAGCAAAGATTTATCACGCCCGAAGAAAGAAAGAATGAAAAATTTAAATAAAATACAACTTTTATATCAAACATTTTCATAAAAATGAAGGCAAAAGATGTATATTTTTTAGTGTGTCTAGAATAAATGGTCTTTTAAGCAAAAATTGTTACACACACACACACACACAAAGTTGAGACTAACAATTGGTAAATCTGGACCTTTTTAAGATATAACTTGAAATATAAACGAGAACGCTATATCATACTTAGGTCCGGGCAAGCTGGAGGTAACCTAATAATTTTTTAATATAATATGTAAATTCATATACCGTAAGTTTCATTTAATCTTCAAGTTACTCGTAAATGCAAAATAGGAAAATAGTACATTATTACATCTAAATATGTTTGATGAAAAGTAATTATTGTCACGTTGAACATAACAAGTCCACTATAAATCTATGACGCGCCTGTGGAACAAGACGAAACGTATGTGTATTTGTAGTTGTCAATTAGATGTATCTATCGAAAAATAACCACTTGTGAACTTGACATTTGGCCCGCGTCACAACTAGTCATCGATAAACCGCTTACCTCGACAGCGACGATGACGTAACGAGCATGACGTCATTAGCAATGTCGTCAAAAAATACGTTGCGCATCGAGGTACTGGCAATTTTGTGCGTTATTGACTTTTCATTTTCTAGTTTTAATACTTGCTCGCTTCGTATATAAAGTCGTTTTTATTTTTCTAACGAGACGTTGTAGACGCATTTCTTGTGTGTCGTCTGCTATCATGTTTATTAAGAGCTAAGAATTGCGCAAATTGTGTGCTTTGCATACGTGATACTATATTGCGTTTCTATATTTGTCCGTTGTTCGCGGTGCATCTTTAATGGGCGGTCGATCAGCTGCCAAGCTGTACCACTCGAAAGAAACTTTCGTAAGTAATACAGGTCAACGACTTTAACAACGATGGCAGTAGATATACATTCGCGACGTATAGTTGCAAACATTCATATTCTTTTCAAACATTTCGATTTATTATTACTACAGTTCTCTGTAATAAAACAAGTAAAAAATATTCCATTTTCAGAAAAAAAAAAATTTAGATATAGATACACTTGGTGATAGATATTATGTATAAGTATGTAGAATCAAAGTTACATCACCAACAATCGACTAACATTTACGTCATAGCTTTCTACAGAAATACAAAATTTCACAAATGTAAACCGCACAAGATACATATGAAAACTGGAAAGAAAGCGTTTTCTCATCATTTCTTACCTCTTCCGTTTTCGCTGTCACAGTCGTTGGTGTTTCTATGAGGCTAGAGAAACTGGCCCTACTACCGTGCCGACTACTCCTGCTCAAGCAACCGACATCGGTCACCTCTCCAGCGGCGATTCTAGTAATCCTATCGTTCTCTATGCACTGCGATAGTGGTATACCAAATACTAGACCACCTGCGACGTCTGCAAGCAACAAAGTAGAGAAAAATTTTAGCAATTTCTTATTTTCTTTACAATTTCTACTTTAATCTATAACACATAAATTTTGCCTTTTTCTTCTTTAAAGAATGCTGTTATAATATCACTCTGTTTCAGAATATGACTTTAGTATGCATTAGTTTGGATATGAAAATAGTGGTAATCCTCTTTTCTCAGATGTTAAAATCGACAGCGATAAAATATAATTGAAATTTACATATCTCATGTGTTGTGATAATTATTGTTAACATATCAGTTATTTATTCTATACGATTACATCGGTAAGTCTCTATCCAGGTAATTCTTTCGTTGATTGCTTGGCTAGCTAAGCGAGAGCAACATTCATCTTTGATCTACGAGTCGTCAGCTCATACTAACGTGCGTATTTTATACGTATAAACAAACTTCGATACGATACTAACAGATGTTGTATCGCTCATTAACCAGAATGACATTTGTAAATTTATTGTAATAGTTTGTTGTATTACGATATGTTTGATCAATTGAGTATATACGTATTCTCAAAATGCGAATTATTCGATGAAAGAGCGAGAAAATGAAAACAGCTGATTAGTTACAATGAGAAATGCCAAATCAAATAGATTTCTCCCTGCAAAGGTAACATTTTATTACATTAGAAAAAGAATAATTAATTAATATTAATTTCTAAGAGAAATTTCTGTTTAATTAAAGGTTATATATTTATTGTTTTATTAATGATTTCCGATTGCTTTTAAACATGTACTGTTATTCTATTCGAGTCTGTCCGTTGCTATTATTATTCAGACTTTCTACATTAATACCGTTAATTTAATACAGCTTGAGATATTTTAACGACTCGATTCCTGACATTCGAGGAAGCAGACTCTACATAGAAATGACGTGTATAACGTGACAGTAATTAACATCAACGTTTCACCTACCTACAGGTATTGCGCGCATCTTTTCAGATCGCCGCCAAAAATGTATTCTACAAGAAGTTGCGATCTACCCACGTCTGCTTCGCTCATCGATCGCGGTATAAAAGCCAAGTAATATGAAGCACATTCGCAACGAGTCCCCCCGTCGAGAATCACGAGATCATCTACGTTGGCCTATTTTCGATTATGTCAGAAGAGAAGGGAATTTCACCAACTATTCTTGCAATTCGCATCTACGTAAAAGACTCTTTGTTAACGAAATCATCAATTTGCTGTCAACTTGTTTTATACGTCAAGTCATTCCCAATAATAATGCATTATTTAATGGATTTGAGACTTTGAAAATAATTTTTCTGCTAATCTAGATACAAATATTGGGCTTTATTTTATCTTTGGGATTAAATTCTATTCGTAATAACTTTGTGAAAACTTTGTTTTCCTCTGGCCGACTTTTTCTATTATAATTGTAAAATACATGATACGATAATATACGTGTACGCTTTGAACGTGTGTAAAAGATTAATAATCTGCTTTCTTTAACATTTGTTTATGAATAACACAATTTCCAATAATTGAAAAACAAATGTCAAACTAGTAATTATTATGGTTACAATCGAGATTATTATAGTTACAATCGAGACAGAGGGGGGAGAGAGAGAGAGAATATTCAAGTTTCATGGTCAACTACCTCTCGAGGAGTCAGCTGAAAATGAAAAGGTAACGATTCGTACACTAGTCCCTATACTGATCCGATTATAGATCTCGATCTGGGCCATTCCTGCTTTTCTCACTTGAAAACGTGCATCTCGAATACGAGCATGGAACATGAGGCACTTTACGCACAACAATGTGCGAAGAGAACGAGCCTCTTCTCGGAAGCGTTGAAACGATCGGCATCGATCGTCAACACTTTGCCACCCCCGTACGATGGGTCCGGCGATGTTGGATACGTATTTAGACGCGCGGAGTGCGAGCATATGGGCATTGCATGTATAAATATCCTCGGTGTATCTTGTTGCACACACACACGTTTAAGTAATTGACATTTCCTCATTGGTATATTTATACGTAGATGCAACTTGGTTTATCTGTGTGTATTTGGATCACTAACGTACTTCAAAAATTAAATTTTTAGATTTATATCCCCTCGTGTAGTTTTACGTTTAAGAAGGATTTTTTTGACAATACGATCATCATTCTTTATGCCTCTTCTGTAAACTAGTACGTGACGAGTCAAGTAATCTTGTTTGTTCATTTTTATTAAGATCACTTTGAAAGTTTTAATTTTTAATATATCACATTAGCATTACCAAATGTTTTGTATATAATTATTCAAGACGTAATATAAAATGGAATTAATATTGGGCGCTAAAAACATTATAATAGTTTAAATACCATTGTTAATTTAGTAAGATATGAGGGACGGACATACAGAAAGAGAGAGAGAGAATTTGATCTTACTCTATCTTTTATCTCACATATAAGGCATTTGTTATTATTCTTGTTCCTCTTTTGTTTAAATAAATATCTATTTCTTATTGTAAGAGATAAAGTTTTAGCTCAACATAGATGTACATACACAGTTGCTCGAGGAGGACACTATACGGTACGTTAAAGGGAGTAGGCGCTTTATCACCGAAGAAAGTCGCCCGATTGATATCTAGTGTCCCTACGCATGGGCACTTGTACTCAACGCGCGCGAACCACAAATAAACCTGATATATGCGGAAATATGTACCGCTACCGAGCACTCTGTGACTAATTTTAGCCGACGAAATTGTGTCTCATACCAGCCTGGCCGACCGGAGCTAATACGCCCGTCCTTTGCTTCTTCTATATAGTAAATGTGTTTTTCTCTCCGATTAATGGATGGGGAGTAATAACAATACATTTTGCAAGTTAATTCGACATTGAGTTAACACAGAATCGTATGGAAAATGTCAACGATCTCCGAGTAACGTAACTTGTTGTATATACTGTAGTACCCGTAACGACAAAACTAATAATACATTACTCATTCCCACACTTGGATTTTATGCGATTAAGCAAACGAAAATATTGATGCATATGTGTAATTATACAAAAATATAATTTATTAATTTAACACAGTTTTTATTTTTCAAGGTTTTTCACGTCACCGACAATTATTGCATACAGAAATCCCTCAAGTACTACACATTTATAATATAAGTATGTGTATCAAAGACATAAGTTTAAAATTATATTTGGCCGTGGTGGATCTTTATTCGAAATGTCACGAGCAGTGCGAAAGTGCAACACAAATAGTGTCGAAAACGTAATCGCACATTCACAGAGTGCATAATTAGCTCGAAGCAATGAGACGGAACATGTCAACGGAACATGCGTTCTTCAAGTAAAGTTTTCAATTGCAGAAAATTGCAGGAAATTCCCTCGCCTAACTATTCTGTTGATATGACAATATTGGACAAAAGCTGCTGGTATAATGCTGTATTTCTTCCCGCAAAGATTTCTTTCATATTTTCACGATACTACTTGTTTTTATTTTCTAGTAATTATTGTTTATTATTTAAACATTAATTACTAGAAAAAGTTTTTATTCGATAAAAATGGCAAGAAATGTGCTGTGGCAAGTTTACTTGCCTTACTTTTCATAATAACCAAGCATGGAATTCAAAATAGTGGGGCTACAAACAATCGACTAAAATAGATAAGATATTTGTCCCAAGAGTAATATTTGTCTTTGTGTGTCGTATAGATAAAAATATATATAGTATATACATATACGCGCATAGGAATGTCGTAAAGTGATAGAGTGAGCATTCCTTCAAACTTCGGCGCTCTATTGCGTCTGTCTGAAAATAACTCAACTAGTTATTCTCCAAATAAATAATTACGCCATAAATTATGCCCGTGAAATACGCGATTTTCTATGTATTAAACTCTGCACGTCTTAATTATTGATTCGTTCGAAGAAATTCCCCTCATTCGTTACCTTCTCGTAACATTTTCGATAAATTATAAAATTCTTGCTGTATAACTAGAATAATACACGCGTTTCAGTTGATTTTATATTCCTATATTGAAAATTAGGAACCATATAAATAATATCTTTGCAGAGAAGAAATGTGATTTTATAAAAATATGACATTTATACATTTTTAATAATTGGGTAAATAACAAGGGCATTTCATTAATAAAATTAACAAGTGTGACAAGTAAAAAGGGGCTTTGAGACTTGAACGCGGGTTGATATTATTGTACATTTTATGTGGAAGAAACAAAAGGGAAGTGTTGTTTTTATTACACGTGCAAAAATAAACTCTGACAGTTTGCGTGGCAAGACAAAAGAAGACAAAAATTATTAAGAGAGACGCGTGAGAGTTGTTTCTATTGTTACTTTTCTTTGTCTATCTGAGCGCCTGTTAAGGAACTTTTATCATGATATCACGAATCCCTGCACGAATTATCACTTTTAAGCCAACCCGCACTTATTGTTAGTATTCTACAAATATTTTGCCTCGTATTATAAGTAATGATAATTTTGGCAATTTTATACCTTCGATGTTATTTAAATTTATTTGATATTAAAAATGATTTGTAACTTGTTTCAACTGACAAAAAAATTGAGCAAGTTGCGACCGATTTGTTGAATTGAAATGACTAATCCTTAGGGATTATCGATTGATTAAATTTAGTGCCAACTAAACTCACGTGGAAAAGTTATTCTAATTTTAGATGCTCTACTTGTAAATTTTCTTTGGACGTCATAAATATTAAGATTCTCATTGAGACTATTGGATGAGCTCGTTGACCGGGCACAACATTTCATTGAACCCACGTCTTTGTCCCAACGTGACCTAATGACCGCGATTCTTTGTCTCTATGATATTATCTTATAAATAAGTTGCACAGATGTCGAATGATATCTTCGTTCGTTCGCGAAAAGACCTTTAATTGAAAGAGAGATAAATATACGGCTGGCGATATGAATAACGTCTCCATTTATCCTCGATCTTTGATCGGTTCCCAATGTGATAAAAATATAATGCTGTAACCAGCGGCACGAATAATAGGAATTGACGCTTTGTACTTACCTTTTTCCTTCTCATCTTTCCCTTTGTTGTCGAAGAAGCCTGTTGTGAGAGCCTTCCTCTTAAGCAAATACGCTCGTCTCTTTGGCTTCGTGGTCACTGACCCGGTGCCGAGTGATTCTGAAAGGAAACGGAGAGAACCACTTGATAAATTTCCTATTCCGTGATACACTTTGTTTACATTTTAATATCAATCACATCTTATGCAATCTATTTGTAAAATCAGAGCATCGTCTACTTTTGTCTTGGCGGAATAATTCATAAAAGGTAGCTATTTTAAAAGAAATTCTTGCTAAAAAAGTTTCAGATGATTTAAAATTAAAATACATCTCGAGATCAAGAAAGAAGAAAAAGGGATTTTACTATAACACATTTCAATAATGTAATTATTTCTCTGTTCTTATATCATTTAACATAACGATTAATATAATATCCGCGTAAATAAAGGAATTCAACTTGACGAAAATTGGTTTTAACCGATACGCTTTTTTAACGGCATAATATATACCCAGCATAGGTGTGTGTGTGTGTGTGTGTGTGTGTGTGTGTGTGTGTGTGTGTGTGTGTGTATTTACAAAATGTGTACAGTAAACTTTTACGTAACACGGGTTCGTATAACACAAACTCGTATAACACGGTAAGACAGATGTTTAAAAAAATGGCAAGATTGTCTAGTACCATTCTCAAGTCCGAAAGATTGAAAAGATAAGGAGAATAAATTGCTGCATAAAAATGAAAAAAAAACAGCTTAAAACAATATGTTGCTATATCAGCAGATAACAGAAAAAAGTTAGTTTTTCTCAAAGAATAGAATAGAAAAGTTAACTTTAGTTATTACATTACAGCAAATGATAAGTTTAAACTATTAATAATTAACGTATTAATTCTTTTCGAGAGATTATTACAGAGGCTCTTGATATGTGTGATAAAACTAAAGAATAAAGTCAACGTTTTAGTGGGTTCGATCAAAGGCAATTTATTGCAGTAAAAGATGTTTACAATCTCAATTTTTATCGTACCATATAGTTTACAATCTTTAGTTTTATCATATTATATAATCATTCTATTTTGTAATACAATGACAAAACTTTAATTGCATTCAGGTGTTCTCGTTTGCGTGTATTACAAACAAGGTTTACGAAAGAGGAGACATTTAAGAGAAGAAATTGAAATGATTATTTCACTGTGGGCGAACACTCACGGTCATAAACACGTCAATCATCCGGAGTTCAAACGAGACAGTCGAATGAAGCCACGTCTTTTGCGATTGATTTCGAAGCAATGTCTTAGATACACATACAGAGATATATTTCCACTCTTATTATTACTCCTTGTAAGAAAGTGGTCGATCGGTTGAGAATCAAGTTTTTTGAAAAAATCAAAATTGTCATGTACATGTAACGTTGAACCACGTATTTAAATGTAACATAAAATCAATTGATTCTGAATGATCTAATTAGAAAGATAAATTAAAAAATGTTTACCTTTTATGTAATTTTTTAATTTTTCTTTCATCTACCTTTAAATTAAGATTAATAAATAGATTTACTTATTGTTAGATACATAATAATTTTTCAAATTGTAGCAAGAAAACTTGCCTGGAGCATAAGAATATAAGAAAATATAACAGCTGAAAAAATGGATGTAACGCTGAAAGGAAGTAAAAGGAGCTTCACATCACGGACATACTTACAACACTTACGGGAGCGTTTACAAGAAAGCATAAGGACTCGATTCTATAGGATACATACAAAAGCATCCGAGAAATTCACGACTCTCGTCGCTGTTTGTTAAATAAAAGCCGGTGGGCGCCGCGTACTTAAATATGCCAGGAATCTCGTTGGACGTAGTTTCCTCTTTTCTTAAATTTCGCCTTCATTCCAAAACAACTATATTAACTATATTGTACGGACTAACGCAACGCGGCACGCAGATAGCCTTAATAGAATTGCAGGTGTTGAAGGAATTTCTTTCAATTTCAAGAAATGGAACGCTCTTATAAAGCGTTCAACAAGATTTATTGTGTATATTGTTCGATAATACAATAGATGTAGTTAAAAGATAGAATACAATTGTTGTTGTTGTTGTTGTGTCAAAAAATTGTGTATGTAGCACACTGTAATTCCTATCAAGTCTTTTCGATTTTATAGATCGACTTACCACTTGGTGGTCTAATATGTACACCCAGATTGAGAGCTTGAAGTTTCGCTACGGCTACTTTGCAGAGGACTTTCTTCTCAATATCGGATAGCGCTCGCAACGATGTATCCTGTAGAGTAACACGCCGATTCCCTGTGCCTGCCCATGTACATTTTCCCTGCGACAGAAAAGAAATGGTGCATTCTCTAGGCAACTTAAGGCTGGCTATTGTGAATTGTACTTGACAGATCTTGAATGAGTTTCTAGCTTGTCATCGCGACGAGAGACAGCACGTACGAGTATAGTGTATAAATCGAATTACTTGCAGAATATCTGGTCGTGCGGCAGAATTTCTGAACAAAATTTAATCCCGGCGCTCCTCGTTATCATGCAACGATTATTCAAAGTAATCTTATCATGTAAAATCGTGGAATTAAAATTTATGCATTTGTCATCGAGGTGGATCGTTGCTCATAAGTTTCGCAATTTATTTTCAGCGATTAGTCGATTTGACAACGGTTCCATAACGTGAAAATTTTATTCACGTTATATTCTGGTTTATTAATAGTTAACAGTGTTACGTCCGTAGAAATATTTTGTTCAAAATTTTCACGATATGTCCGGAGCCGTAATCCTCCGTGCATTTCAGAAAACGCAAGAAACATAACGAGGAGATGCAACATGACGGATGATAACGCGTACATTTTCCTTCCTTTCATGGATACGATTGAATTAATCTTACAAGAGACGAAATTATCCGACCTCATTATCAAGCGCTATCTCTTCTCAGTCAGTCTTCTAACCAATTCGCATAGGACTTTCGTACGTCATATTTTATTTAACCGGAATTTAATTTTCGAGTTACGATTAGGAGTGCATTAGTTTACATTCAATAGATTTTTCTTTTTCTTGGGGAAACTTAATTTCTTGAATTCCTATATTGTACCAAAGCATATTGTTACGTTTTATTCGATGAAGATTTTAAGAAGTTGCTTATGTGTAGAGTTTAAAGATACAATTAAAATTTCTGTTAAAAAAATATTTTTTCTAAAATGAAGTATAATCCCGGTCACCCGACTTTTTCGATTATTCGACCTGTCGGTCCACATTTGATTGGATAATCCGGGATCTACTGGACTAGTATATGTATAACATGTGTGTGCACGCGCACGCATGCGTGTGTAGGGGTCGACAAGAAATTGCAGAGAAACAACTTTTATTAGTTTATTAATTACTTCGCCATTTGTAAACTCATCAATCGTGAGTTACCAAGGCGAACTGAAATTATGTTACTTAATTGAGAAGAAAATAGCATTTAACATTCTTTGCTTCCACTCGGGAGTTTTTTTAAAGCAACATGTATCATATTGCACGCATTCATATATTTACAGTATACTTACTACCAGATATGAAAAGAGAAAATAAATATGTAGCAAATTAAAAACAACTTGCATAAAAGAATGGAAAAAGATTCTATAGTTAATTTTATAGTTAAAATTTACTTTCACGAAAAGTCCATCAATTTTTATATAAAATTTAATATTTCGAATCTATTTCTACAGACAAGCATAAGTTTAAAACAATTACATTTCTATTTAACTATTCTATTGTGAGTAGAGAAAACTCTATCTTTATCCGTTATAATTTTGCAATTAATTTTCTCTTAAAAAATACATAGTAAAGCAAAATCCAATAAAATAACAAGGAAGTAATCCTTGATAAATAATGCTGAATTTATTATATCAGCAAAAAGAACGCGAGTACGGGAAAATGTACAGAAAATGAAATAAAGTGTATATATGTGTATGTTAGTAGTTATATGTTAGTACTTTATCGTATAAAATAATATATACCATCACACATTATGTTATCTCGTTGCAATGTAACAAATGAAATTGCGAGACGAGAGTATAGAACGTAATGACATTGCAAGATATGGTGCCACGGTGCGATGAAATTAAACTGCGGCAATGAAAATCAGCGATACGCTTACATGTTTCATCGGCATCAAATTTCAAACATTTTCCACCTGTTAAGTTGCCATTTATTTTGCTGACGTTATCACAGTCGTACGTAAAATGGAAACAGCCAAGACGTGCTTTATCACGATTAACGTTACCAAGAACATGTTGATATGTGTGGGTATAGATAACGCGCATACCATTATTTTATTATATGTATATTCAAACACATGGGCTTCACTTTCTCTGTTTAACAGTATACCATCGAGGACTCAGTTCCTGATAAGTGAAATGTTTAAGTCTTCATCAAAATAAATCAGAAAGTTGAGCTCTTCCGTATTTCTTCATTATTTAAAGATATAAAAAGCAACATCTATTTTAGTGTTCTCGTTCGTTTCGTACATATTGTCTATGATCAGAAACTATTACCACACACCATTTGAATGATCAGCAATATTGCTCCTTTCCAATTTTTTACTTCAAAGATTTATTAGTAATTTAATCATGAATAGTTTTAATTTTTTTAGTATTAAAAATTAAAGATTACACAAATAAAATTGGATTTATCTGATTTTTATATGTATACGAAAAAAAATACGAGTATATACAACGGAAACCTTTAGTTGCTCAAGAGGTGGGACCGTGACGGTACCTACAAGTTTCTATGGTACAATGGATAGATTGGTTAGAAATGAAAATGTATCCTTTATAATATTATACAGCCTTAGACAAAATTATTAGGCATCTTCATCATTATTATACTATACTGAATCTACCTGGACGATTCCTATTGTTTTTAAAAGTTATTTGCTAGAGCGTTAATTGCTCTCTCTTTTATGTAGTAAATAACTTTAAACAATAAAAATTTTTGCGGATATTTGACTCGGTACAATATAATAATTATGAGGATGTCTAATAATGTTGTTTAAAGCTTTATACATATAAAACTCGATCTCACATAATATATTCATAGTAGATAATTGGCTGATTTTTAATTAATGTTTCGATAGCCTTTGCGCACATGGCACAAGAATAGACGGAAATTGACAGACTAATACGAGAAGGAGAAGATTAGAAAAAGAGAAAAGTTCATTACGCGCTTGTTAATTATCCGAAGAAAATTATCGCCTCTGACATATTCCGAAGGTTCGTTGACACGTACGAAAGACTTTGCATAAGACATATAGGGATTAAATGGGGAAAGATATCTCCGAAGCGCAAGAGAAAATAAATCATGCAAGTAATAATATTATATTTTTTATCCAATTTGCATTGGATTCTACTTTAATAAAAACTTTATTAGGGCACAGGCAGTTACTACTAAAATTTGTAACTCTTTAAAGTTGCTTACAAATTGAACAAAATATAATACTTAATTAAATTTTTAATAAGTAGAGAAAATTACCTATTATTAGTAACTAAATATTTTCAAATGTTTTGTATAATATATATACAGGTATATATTTTTACATGTCCATAAATGTGATTCTATGGAAAAATACTTAATTATATTAAACATTCCATAATATTTCCCCTTTAGTGAAAATTAATTTCGATTCTGGATAGTTATGGCGCGTGTATTTTGGTGGCTTAACAATAAGTAAATTCAATTTTCTATGTTGCGAGATATGACTTTTCTTTTCTCTTTGCGATTTCGAGACGTATTATTCGTTGGAATAACGGAGAAACGCCACATGAGAATAGCATGGACGCGCCAGTAGTAGTAGACTTTGATTTTAGTGTGTGGATATATCCGAGTAAGTAGTAGCAGCAGGATTTAAGTATAGTTTATACACATTGCCACGCGCGCGCGCGTTGGCTGACTATTTCTGGCGGCGCCAGCGAAATTCCGAGGCCCTAAATTGGTTATCGCGCTTACCGCTTAACGAGAATGTCTGCCACAAGGTCGATTCTCTTTTTCTTCTTTGACATTTTCTCCTTTCACATCCCTTGCCCATTTAAACACTTTAAAGGATAAGGAGGTATTAAAAGAGAATAAAAAAGAAACGTCAATGCAATCGATACGCAGCTCTCGCCATAGAACATTTTTTGTAAACTTTGGAAAAACATTTTTTTAATATAATCTCAATTATACATATTTTTGAACAAAATTAAGTTAAATATAACTGTGAAAAAAATTGCACTTCAATTTATGTCAAAAAACATTTATTGTTACAAAATATTATGATTGCTAAAATATACAGTTATATTTTCCCAAAGCTATGAAAAAAATTCTGCAACAATTTATAATGTACGAATGTTTAAATTATAAGTGAGAAAGAGCACACATTTTAGAGGCCCGCTAAAGGCAACACCGGAAAGGATGTATATGCATTAAGAATTTCCTTTCTTTCATATTAGAGACTCATATGTGAATAATGCTATGTTATTTTAAACGAGTTGTTTCTTCATATTTTTACGACACTTTTACGAAAATTATAATACTTGTATTAAGAACAACTAGAGAGAGAGAGAGAGAGAGAGAGTATTTGTAATAACTGTAAATAATTTTTTATGTACCGGAATTAATTTGCAAGAATAACTTTCTCCAAAAATAACACAGCCACCAATTGCCAATTTCGACAAACACCCTAATCATTTAGGACCTTACTCGTGCTTTTTCAACCAATATTCCTGCTTTGAGCAGCATGGATACCACCGCCAAAAGATGGCATTACGAAAATGCGAGTCTATGCCAAATTCATGATATCTACTGTTCCTTTTTATTATTAAGCTTTTTGCTAATCTCGCGGAGACGCCAAAGAATGCGCTCGCTATAGTGGATTGGAAAGTCTACGAGATACATTTTATATATAATTTCCAGAAGACGCAGTTAATTTTTGCTCCCAGCTGTCACATCTTATCACAAATGGCAAAGAAAATTCTGTACACAACTCTACGATTATAAACGTAACGATACCACTATTCAGTAAAATGAGAATTACACGAAGGAGAAATAGATTTTTAACGATATTATGAAAAGACAATTTTATTAATGAAATACATATTTATTTTCGTTGAAATGGTTTTCGACAACCCACACGCGCGCGTAGTGACTTTTTCCACTGCTACTTATACTCAACAGATATTCGAAACTATAGATGTTTATCCGGGAGAAAGTTGAAAAATAAAAATACTGAATTTTGATTGTTGAATGTTAAGGTTTTATTAAGGTTTCATTAATGAAAGAGTGGCAAAATGTAATGAGTTATTGCAAATGACATTGATATGTGAGGAATGTTGAAAGGTCCTTGATAAAAATAAGAAAAAGTTGGTATAAACTCGTGAAGAATTTGTTTGCTGTGATGTACAAGTTCTAAAAGACTCACCTGAGGAGTCCACACGGATGGCTGATGCGATGCCCTCGATGTGCTCTTGCTCCTGGACCGCCAAATCTTCTTTGCCACCAGCCGGCTGCCGTGATGCACCACGCTACTCGAGGATTTGCTCTTCTGCATCGCTGTGCCACCTGCGGAATTGGCGGACGATGACGTGAGTGCCGGCGAACCGGGTGCCGAGTGCGGTTTATCCTTATGCGAGTTGGAACCATGCAAGAGATGGGAGAGAAAGGACTGATGGGGATGCTTGACGGGGGTGGAAGAGGCCTCTTCGGAACCGAGGCCGGCGTCGATACTGCTTCTGGAACTAGCGTTCCTACTGACTGGTGGGGACGTTGTCGTGTCTGCATCCGATAAATTTTCGGACGGGACCTCTCCGAGACCGGACATCTCGCGATAATGCACCACCCAATTATCCTCCGTCTGGCAGCCCTTGTTATCGCCGTCGTCGTCGCCAGGCTTGCTAATTTCCCCCTTGGCTTTGATGTTGCGTAAATTGCGATCATAATTGACCCGCTTAAAACGGTCCATTTTGTCCGCGTCCATGGACTTTTTCCGCGCCATCCGTAGATACCTCTTGATGGTATCGCCCACGGACGGTGAGACGTCGTCGTTGTCGACGCTACTGCGTCTTCGTCCGCTGGACTTGTGTGACATTTGCTCCTTTTGCGATAACTCTTCCCTTTCCCTCTCCGATAGACAAATGTCGAGGACGTGTTGAGAAATCGGCTCGGTTTGCACGCCATTATTGAGAAAGCTTCGCTCGGTGCTAGGTTCTTGGACAGCGATTAGAGGCGGTGGCGAGAGCGGGTCTCTGTTAAGCGACCGGTTACTAGCCGTATAACTTCTGTCGTGAGCCCACCAACGAGCGGACGGCGAACTGTATGCTCCGGTCGCTCGGGGTCCCCTGAAACCTCTGGTGCATCTCAGATCGAAGTAGAGTTTCTCGAGGAGTTTGCGATCCGTCAAGATATCGGATATAACGTGCTCTCGGGAGGACGATTTGCCGTAATAACGACTGAGCGTCTCCAGTAGTGATTTATGTACGTAATCACCTTGATACGGCAACATGGATGCCGGGACCAGGTTTTGCCCACTCTGACTAGGAGAAGTGCTCTGACTAGGAGAACTCTTGTCACGTTTAGCCTGAGCGACAATCGTATTTAGATGCTGTTGCAGCTTATCTATCAGGCTACGATAGTCGAACGGCTCTTTCTCGCCCATCTGCTCGGCTAGTGCCCCTCGTGACTCGATGGCCATCCTGGATGGATCAGCCTGCATGTTGAGGTACTTTTGCAGCATGTCGGCCAGCTCCTTGGCCTCGACGTCCTCCTCGAGTGTTTTGCGACGCGTTACCGGACTCGATGGCATGCTGTCGTCATCGCCACCGCCGTAGTTGCTACCGCCTGACGTCAGCAGCCACTCTTTCTTCGCCTTGGCTAGATCAAACTTGCCAGACGTGGCTGCGCAAAGGACGAAGCTCTGCGGCGAGTTCCTCGCGTCATCGGCCTCGTCAGCCGAGCCAGCCTGAGTCCGACAGCTGCCGCCTTTGATATGTCTGCGGCGTCGCTGCGAGCGAAAGCTCAGGCTGCCAGGATACGAGGCCTTCCTCCAGAGCAGGAAGCGCGGCTCTTTCTGGCACACCTCTTGAAAGTATTGCTCGATCTTTGGTATGTCCTCTGGACGATTGTGAGTACCGTCGGGGATGAGACGTCGGCCGGCATCGGCCATGTATCGCCACGTCTTTCTCGTGAGCAGCCATCGTTCCTTGACGGGCTTGCCGGACCGTTTGGTCCTGCGATCTTTCGACGTAGGTGGTGTCCCGCGTATCGAGCTCGCAGTGTCCGCACTGTCGCGACGCGAGCGTCTCCTGCCTCCATCGGGACGCTCCGCCATCCTTGTCCCGTCCTTGTCCCGCCTCGCCACGCGAACCACCTTCGCGGAATTGTGTCTCTTGGCGGCCTCGTGCACGATAAGGACGGCTCGTCTCGACGAGAGACCACCTAGTCACACTCTACCATGCCAGCCGGCGTATACGTATCTCGCTTTCTCTATTCACTCGCGAGACGACCCACGTCGTCTCACCGTTCACCGGAAGACACATCCAGCGAAACAAATACGCTTCGCGCAAGGCAGAGATATGCCAGTTTACTTAAACACTTGTGATCACCGAGGATCACGAAGGAAATGTATTCCGCTACGAGCGACGACTAGCTTGAATGCCAAGCGCGCGATTCGCTTCGATCAGAGAAGTCGTCGAATCGGCAATAACGGCTAGCTAAAAGCTCCGATATTAATAAATCCCGCTTTTAGGAGAATCGGTTCAAGTTAAAGGGACACTCCAAACGAGAGAATTCCTTCACTGTCGTGTATGCTCTTAAATGATCCCTCGACATTCGTTTGCGGACGTCGAAATCGCAAACGTTACAAGTTGCCCGTCTGAGCCGGCAAGGTGGAAGCTAAGATACGCGACTACTGCTCTTCAAGGCGTCGCGACGCTCGTGGACGCTCCGTGTCTAAAAGCGTCTTTGCCCCTTCTCTCTCCTTTCATCTCGCTCGCGTGCGGAAACGCGAGCGAACAAGCGGCGAGTGTAAGAGAGGATGGACGCTGCAGAGACGACGGCGATGGATCAGACCGAGGAAGAGGTATAGAGGTATAGAGATATAGAGGCTGCCTTTAGGATATCTGGACCTGTCGTAGACTAACCGGAGGTGCAACGTCGATGTTACGTCCTCTTCCTTTGCCAAATACTAGCACGACGCTTTCTGGCGGCGTATCATCCACGACCACGGGCGTTCCTCGATGAAACAATGCCGGTTTTCACGAGTTTGTCACGGCATATCGCACCTCGGCGTCATAATATCGACATCGAGTGAACGCGAATCGAAATGGCGATAATCGCGGCAAGTAGTTGTCGTTTCTGTGAATCTTGCGAGGTAGAGAGAGAGAGAGAGAGATGTTTGTGAGACACCAAGTGATTTTATCAGGTTACAAATATGCAACAAGTTGTATTGTATGTAGCAACTTTTATATTACAAGTGATTTTTTTAATTATATAGATTGAATTAAAAATGCGATAAAGAAAAGGCTAAAATATACTCATTAAAGCTTAAGCTCAGATACATAAAGGATCGATTTTCTGATGATTTGGAACTTGGTTTCATATTGCTGCTTGATGTTTTTATGTATCTTTTAAAACACCGTTGAAGAGAAAGAGGAAAAGGAAAGAAGAAAAAGGGAGGGGGGTGGGGAGTAAGAGTGGGTGATTACGTTATAGGTAAGTGAGTGAGTGAATGAGCGTATGTAATAGCAATACAAGTTCCAAATCATCAGAAGATCGATCCTTCAATCATTCCTTAATTCGTATTATTTGGAAAATTTCTCTCAACATATCTAGCCATAAGTGTAATTTTTAATAAAACCTTTTCTTTATCGCTATACCCTTTTCTTGATTTAATCTATATAGTATTTGTAAAATCACTTATGAGGTTGCATATTCACACATGCGTGTGCATGTGCGAATATAGCCACGATTGCAAATCATTTGAACAGAATGAACTATGCATTTACTGCAAAAAATTGAGTTTAGAATAATTTCAAAATCTTGCCAATGATGTTAAAATTGTAATATATTTCAGGTTCGGATCCTGGCTGAGGTAATATTTTCCGCAATAAGATTTCTAATTTCAGTACTGGGAGGGGGGTTATAGCATTTTTAAATAATTAGAAAATCGTCCAACGATTTGCTGACGACAACGATTCCACTCATCGGAAACCTGTGTTATATGTCCAAAAGTAACGGCGCGCAGGACTGATTGGAAAATACGGTATATGAATTGACATATTATGAAATTGAAAAATTATTAGGTTACCTCCAGCTTGCTCGGACCTAAATATGATTTAGCGTTCTCAATAAAAAAGTGAAATTCTTGTGTCATAAATTATTATGCCGGAACTGTTGACATTCTTTGGAGTTTTTTTTATTGTATAGTGGTTATACAGTTGTAAGAGCATAACAAATATGTAATTTCATTGTTAATTATCGGGATTACTCTCTTTGACTTTCTCTCTCAAATATTTCAAGTGTGAATGACAAATTGAATAAGTGAATAGGAATGTCTCTATTTTGCTCGTTCTAACAGCAACGACGTCTTTCATGCTATTGCTAAGACTATCCACTATCCGAAAGACGTGTTGAACGAACCTTGATAATATTTACAAAACGTAGGATTAGAATAAAACGCCTGTATTATAGCCCAACGTGGATGAAGAAATTTCTACGAAATAAGATCCATAACAATATCCCGTGTTAATTAATGAGACTCGGCACACCAATCCTTCTATACGATATTTCAATATTGTTACGGACACGGATTATTCACTAAATGGGTTATCACATAGTGCAGGAAGATCGTGTGTCGAATGGATTAGTCCTTGTTTCGAACATATGTATACCATTTGCTCACGTGTATCACACAATGTGCAATGTGTAAACAATTCGTAAACAGCCATTTTTATTTCCAGAACTTCTCTAGGATTATTTTACTGAAACTCATCTCCAAGCAAACTTGTCTCACTTTATAATAGAGATATAGTATTTAAAGTTAGAATTACATATTTTTCAACATGACAACACGCAATTGTGTTATATCTAGTAATGAGATACATAAGTTCGCGATAGGATATTACCCGACATTTCCCATGTATTTTTTGCTCTCGTAATTATTTTATGATGTGAATTGGATCATACCACGTGCTGCTGATACGACAATCGTAAATCAAAGATTGAATTAATTGAGATCAGTCGGCCATCGGACTCTCAATTTTATCTAAAAATGGATATTTGATTTGTCGCGTATATTTATCACTATCGCCATATAAGTGCAACATGTCTTTACCAAAATTCATACTTAATTATATATTGCTTGCTGTTTGTACACTTCAAATGAATATTTGTTTCTATTTTTCAAAATTGCGTAAATCTCCATAAAGCATATAAATATGTTTGCGAGAAAGAGAGAGATTCTTGAAAGATATAATATTCTACCTGCGCGAATCACATTTGTTGATCCGCGGATCCAATGTGAAAATCATATTTTGTATCTCTACTTTGTATTTTTCTATTTCCTACAATTGTAATCTTGATTTTCCTAATTCGATGGTAATTTCTAAGTGTATTTATTCTTACCACTTAATTAATATCATACATATATCAAACTAAATAAAAGGAAAACAAGCAAAGCTTTCCTATTTCTTTTGGAAGATAACAATATACATCTCAGATGGCGATATACAGAGAGTTATGTTCCTTTACTGTATCTTTGCATATCTTTTCACTATAACAGATACGATAACAAGTTTCAACGCATTTGAACAAGTTCAGATAAGATCCGCCTGGCAGACACTTTGGCGTCTCGACGAGTGATGTGAATGCAAACTCTAAAGATAGAACGACGTGTGTCGTTTTCTCCATCTCGTTTCTTCCCTCGTCGATTTATCATCATTTTTTCTGCACAATTTTACTTTCTTTTTCCTCCTTCGGAAACATTCAGTTCGTACAGCTTTCACCTCACATTTATGACGTTTTTTTAAGTCGCCCTGCGACCCCGAAATTTTAGATGTAAGACTTCTTTAGAGGTACGACATAAGAATAGGTATAGACACACATATATTTCGCACATTTTTTATAGTGGCTGTGTTTAATCGATTGCAGATAACGGGGGGGAATGATAAACAATAAGATAACATTCCAACATAGTGTTAAATCATAAAATCCTTTCTTGTATCTATTAATTAGTAAAGATTAAGTGTATGCAGAATTAAAATTAAATATAAATAATGCAATCATTTTTGTGCAATGTTACAAAATTATTAATACTAAAGAATATGACAATGCGGTAACATTTGATGAAAATATATGATTTACTCTAATTATAATAAATTGTATACATATACATACAATTTAATGGATATCTTTTTACTGTTATATGTATATGTTGTGTTACTGTTTTCTCTAATTAATTTACATTTTTATCTGTGTTTTATATAATATACATATAGCAGAATCCCGACTAGCTCTGAGTCGCGGTCGTTCGAGTTTCGGTTTATCAGAGGCAATTTTTCAATTTCATGTTTTTTACTGTCGAAAATGAAATTTTGAATCCTCCAAAATTTCTTAATTATTAAATTTAATGAGAATATAAATGGATTTACTGTATTTTCAAATCAGAGCTGGAAGTTAGAGTTGCCCTTCTCAGACATTTTGTTATCAACGCCTACTGTTCAGCCTAATCTGCAATGGGCTCTCTGCGTCTAGACACATTCTATTTTACAGCCAATAAATACATTTAAGAAATTTAAGTGTAAGTTGATAAATTGTATATTATACATTGTCGTTGACAAATTTTTTAAGCGTTTTGATTTGTTTTTACAAAATAGAGCGTTTCTAGACACGGAAAGCACATTGCAGATTAGGTTTTCCTCTCTCGGGTCGAATTGGTGAGACGCCCGCCTAGAGTAGGGATGGTTCAAATCCTGGTTGAGGTAATATTTTTCGCAATAAATTTTCTGTATTATTAAAAATGCCAGGTATGGTCAAGAAAACACTGACGTTGTTAATTACCGCTGGCGACATTGAAGAATATTCTGATTAGTTGTTTTTATTTTTCCTTTTCAGTTTTTCATTATCCGAAGTCGCCCTGCTCCACGTTAATTGAGATAATCAAGACTCTACTGTATATTCTCAGAGACTGGAAGTCTAAAAGATTTTCTGTATTAAATTTGAATATAAAGTGAAAAAGTAAACACTAATTATTTTAGATAGAGAAAACCTCACTTCTCGGAATTACTAAAAATATATAATATTTTAAGAGTATGACGTAACATGAGTTTGATAGAAGAATGTGAGCTTATCTTAAGTTCCCTTGACATTTTATATCTTGGAGGATATCGGAGTCGTCCTTCGATAATCTCGAGAGCAAAGAGTTCCTTGAAATCTAGTGATCGACTTGGTGGATTACATTCCAGTATCTGGAACTCAATTTCGGAAGATTGCCCACAGATGGGAACATTATACGAAATACTATGTTGTAAGTTTATAGCGGATCGACGCGGAAATCGAAACCTTAACTATAATCACGAGGAATCGATCTTAATGTCCAAAGTGGAAACTGGATACATTTATCCATTGATAAATAAATTGTATAACATATAGATAATTTGTTATCAAAGTTTTTCATAGATGAGTAAACAAATAATTGATGGACTGAAAAATATTTTACAAGACAATATACAAGTAATAGTGACATTTTAAGGAAAATTTAAAGATTTTTAATTTTTTGCAGTTTTTAATAGGGAAAGATATTATTATTATATATTATGCATAAACCCGTTGAACAAACCAACAAGATATAAAACGTATCAGACGTTTGTATTATATCATATAGATTTTCGAAAAGCTTTAGTCCTTAAATTGTGTTCGACATACGTCAATACGAATCATTAAGATGGATCTAAATCCTCATTAGATGGAATTAAATGTCGCTCTAGCCAATCGCAATCTACGTAATTGCCGACGATGGATTTTCCACGAGTAAATACATTATCGCTGTACGAGCTGGTATCACAAATGGACATAATGGCAATGTCAAAATGCTCATTTATCAAAGATATAATGATTACGTCGACTAGAATTTCGATAATGCATCGAGATTCATATAATATTTCATATTTCTCAGATCTATTTTTACTAGAACATGGCATTCTCATTTTATAAAATCATTCCAACATATTACACGTAATGATCTTATTGTTAGTTAGCAACAAATATGGAAGTTGATTTTCTCAAGGTGATCGTTTGTTACGAGAGACTAATTGTAGAAAAAGTTTGAAAGAATAATAGTTGAATTAAGGTACATTTATTAAAACTTTAAAGATATGTACATTCTTACGAGAAAGAGGGAGTCTGGTATGATTAAAATAAACTATTTGTTTTACAGTGATAAGTTGTTACTCCGATCTACTTCAATTTTATGCCGTGTTTCTTTAACAATTAAGTAATTATTATAAAATATTATGACAGCTGCCAATTAAAAAATTGGATATAAATACATTTAACCTCAAAACGCTGATAAAGTGTGTATATGAATCTTAGAGGGATAATATTTACAGTAGCAGCGTAAAAGTAAGCAGCGGGAATAAATATACAATATGAGAAGGATAAGATTTACTATTTGGTGCACGGTTTGAAATCACATATATTATAACGCAAGCTGTGCGCGTGAGTGCGTAATTATATGACATTGGAAAAATATAATATCTTAAACAGCTACTTAGAAATTTGTAAGCACTATAATTTACATATACATAAATGGTGCTACATTAATTATTGGTTGACAAATCATATAATAAAGTAGTATTGTTTCTACTTGATTGAATAATCAATCAATTATTTAATCCTAGAATATAGAAGAATTTAAATTAAATTTACGATAAAGTTTAATAAAAGTTTTACTCTAGGCAATTTAAATAAGTTAAGAAAAGCTGTGAAATATTAAATGAAATTTATTGAATTTAATTACTCTATATTATAGTATGGACGTGTGTTATTAATGTCATTTTTCATATTTCCATTTGCGTTCATAAAAATAAATAATTAATTCAATTATATTATCTCTTTCAAGTCGTTGTTCGTTACCGAACATTGTAGCTCGCTCTTTATGCTGATCTACCGCTAGTCTCCGCCATGCTTCTCTATAATATTATAATGCCATTTAATTATTAAAACTTGTTGATTAAAAATCTTTATTAAAAATTTGTATTATTGCAATTAAATAACAGGCATTTCTGTATTATTAAAATTTGTACTGTTAATGTAATAAACAATGAAAAAATTATCATCTATTTTGATGGCTCTCGCTATGAATGAACGCGTTGTTATCCATACTGCTAATGATAATATAAATGATGACTGAAAGGTAGACGTGCAAGAGAAAAAGGGGGGAGGGGGGAGAGAGAATACGCGGAAGGACATTGATAGCGTAACAGCACCAGAATAATCGTCCCAGTGATGTCTTTTAATCCGTACCGCCATACGAATCTATTTTTCGCCGGACAATCGCGCCAGAAATACCGGACTGGCTTTCCTTTGCGATAATTTTGTTCTGGTGCTCACATGATCGCCACTTGATGCCGCGCCGTGTGTACATCGCTGAGTAAAATTGTCGAGTAAATTCCGACGTTTCACTGGGGAAATTTTGCCACGCGACCTATTTTCGCCAAACGAAAAATAATCGATGAAATCACTGATAACGAGAAAGCATTGTATCAAAAGCAATAATATCTTTGTTACGCTTGACAAATGTTATCAAGTATAAACCTAAAGAAACGGATATGTTACGTTATATAAAATAACTAAAGGACTTGTGCGTTCAAATACGAGCACGAAGAAACAGGCACAAGAAAACCGAAATCATTCGCAAGGGTTGATCAATGCTTGATCGAAAACTGTCATTTTCTATATATGTATATTTCTCTCTGACACATGCAATGTAATATAGATATACACAGATTCGATCGTTGATCAGCGAGACTGGGTTGAAACTCGTCATACGTATTATAAAATGCGCCAATTATTTTTAGATCGGCACAAAAATATCGCAAGGTCGCCGCACGCGCCCATGCTGTTGTCCGACGCGACGTATGTAGTATACATATATGTATACATATGTACGCGCGCGGTACGGACGAATTCTCCATTTCAAACGGCTTTGTGCATTTTACAAGTTAAAACGCTAGATGTCGCCACCACGTTGGCGATGAAACAAAATGTTCTATTATTTTATCATGGAGTTCCATCAGATGGCAATTCAGAAAAATGAATTGCGAGAGTTTCGCTTTTCGACTAATGATATCCAGTGGGACAGTTGCTTAATTGTACATATACATATATGTATGTGTGTATGTGTTAATTCGATTAATTATTATAACCCGATAGCGGTTGTTAAACTTGAATGATAACATATATTATTGTACAATCAAATCAAATAATACTCTATGTATATGATATTAAATTATACTGGTCACAACAAACACAAACGCGGTTACACATCAAACATTCAAGACGGTCTAATTATTAGATCAATGACAAAATGGACGCTAAAATATGTTTTTCAGCTTCTTACAAAACAATATAATTTTTTATGTATTTTCTTAAGTTGCAACATTTCTATTTCATCTTGATATACCTATAATAATATTATTATGCATTAGTGCACTATAATACAATACAAGTGTTAAGATGTATTCGGAATGAAAAGAAAAAATTTACTGAGTTTGTTTATATAACGATTAGCGTCTTTTTCATTATTTGTAAGAAACAAATATAATCGAAACACTTGTACTTTTATTGTACCAACTCTGTGTTTTTAATACTTGTGGGAAGTTGAAACGTTCATTGTTTTACAAAATATTTTGGAATAGCTTGACAAAAAGGAATGATATTAATATAATGAATCTTTTCACAACAGATTCAAAACATTTATAGATATATGTATAAGATACCTTAAACAGTTAAACGAACAAATTTTATAGTTACTATATTCACTTTCTTTAATACTGTCAGTCTCTTCGTGGAATGTCTCGGTTGATGATGAGTCAAAGAACTAGGATGATACATAGTTTAATTTTACTTGTAGCCGAATACGCTGTAGGCGACAAAACGTCAAGAAAGCTAATGTTATATGTATGTGTGTCACGCGTATTAATATGTTTGTATTTAAAACATGACACAATTAATTCACCCTATTCCTGTAAATTTCAGTAAAATTGACAGCGAGTATAATAATTATTGTATTATTAGTGAATCATATGTAAAACGCAATCTTCGTTTCAATTTTATAAGACATGATAAAGACCTTCTTTCAAGTTTAATTTATTCTACACCTTACAATTGATATAAAAAAATGCTGTGTTGTAAGTGTTATATGCTTAAAAAGTCACTCATTATTTACTGCTTTATGAAGAATTTTAAGCTGAAAATCCTGATAACCAAGAAATATCATCCGTCTTTTTGGAAGCATTTCGCTCTGTTCCTGCCATAAGAGATTCATCCTGCCGAGAGAGGGAGGCTTTACACTGTGCTCTGGCCGCACGCGTCAATTTTATCCAACAAACGCAACAGCTACCTGTGACTATCTACGTGCATTGTAGATACACGCAGCCGGCGTGGATAGGGCTTATTTATGGATTATATGGTGGAACCTTTGCCAGACGGCGAAGCTCGATTTTACGAGCGAGAAAACGAAAGCGTTTGCCAAGCATAACACATGCTATGTGTACACCTAGTACACATCCATTTCCATTTCCATTTCAATTTTTTCTTTCCAAATCGTCGTCTATTCCACCGTATCAGAGATGCGATTGTCAAGTCAAATAGCTGTGTTTACTATTTTTTTTTCCAATTATTATATTGTATATACATAGTACATATTATTCATTTTATAATAATCAAGTGTATACAAGTAGAGTCCCGATTATCCGAGTTATTGTGGATCAGGGGATTACCTCAAATAATCAAACATCGAAAAGGAAAAATAACAAAACGTGCAAACATTAGTTATGGTAAAAGCAATGTATTTGTTGCGCGCGGCAAGAGTGAAACAAAGTGGGCGTCAACATCGAAAACAAAACCGAGTATAATATCGTTTTTTCGTAAAAATATTATTTTTTATTTTAATAAAATCTTTAGATTTTTATATTAAAATTGTTAATGAAACAAATTTTGGAGGATTAAAAATTTTATTTTCGACAGTGAAAAACATGAAATAAAAAAATTGGCTGGGCTAAACCGGAACTCGGATGGTTGCAACTCGAATAATCGGAACTCTACTTATTGTTAGGAGTAAATGTACAATTATTAAACGCAGCTAAACTACTTTTATTCCTTAAACGTAGAACTTGTTAGTAACGATAATTGTACAACAATAATGAGATTATCAAAAATAGATTACAGCGCGCGTTCTAAATTAATAACGAGTAAACGACATGTTATTACCTAACAATAAATAAGGATTTCAAACTCTACAGATTTCCCAAACTATATAAATTTCTTTGGGTTTAACGCAAATGCGTTAACTAACGTGCCCATACAGTCGCATGAGTCGCGATAGCTGGCAAAAGCTATGAAAATTCTAGTTGTAGTAAATGCATTAGCGCTTTCGACAGATGATCTATGTATTCATTCAAAATGGAATATTGCTGATAAAAATATGCACTTTATTCATATTAGTGTTTTCGGTAGAGTCACATTTTATCATCAGATATTGTTATAACTTTTCAGATCAATCGATCAATATCACTAAATTGATTTGTCTTGAGACGCGTGGAGCTTTCTAACTAAACGTTACATCCATCAAAACGCTCGATTAACTATTCAGTGGGCAGGGACAGTTTATTAAAGAATGTTAATTAGATGAATCATTGAGAACTAAATTATCAAATTTCACAAACTAATATAAATGTGTCTTAATGAAAAAAATATATATTTTGTAAAATAATATTTTTAATTTATTTATACTTGTTTTGAAAACGAGAAAATTGCAAGAGAGTAAGACAAATCTGATTTACTTTGTACATTTTCGTGCTCTTAATCTCTGAAAAAATTATTAAAAAACTTTTAAAAGTTAGAGTTGTAAAATTTTTTATGATAATAATAATAATTTATCTTAGCTGTCTAACCGTCTGTCACATTTGTGGGTTTCGAAAGATTAAAAGGATTCCAAAACATTGTAACGGTTTACGTTTCAACATTGGCCTTCGCCGCGGTGCATTGGTAATTTATGCACTCATCTTCCGGCAACAACGATCCTTGACAGATTTTCACACTTGGAGTGGAGAACCAGGAAACTCGTCAATTGGACATATAAATGGTCTCGCAACAGCCGATGGATTAGCAAACGTGTCAGTTCGTCTGACGTATTTAAGACGGACCGGGAAAATCCCTAATGCGAGAGAGAAACGGTCTTAAAATATACATATACGCGGCTTTACTCCCGTTCACTGTCCGTTTTGTCTGTCCACTGATCACTGTCGATCACGTTACAGAAACGCTATGGAGCGAATATGATCGGATCATAGATCGTAGTTTTGAAGTAGTTAAAAAGATTACGTGATTTCGCTTTTTAGTTTCTTCTTTTTATTTAGGTATCATGCGAATAATAATCTAATTTTAAATAACATTGAGAATGACGTGTAAACATTTATTTATTGATGTTGTGTGTGCTTACGTGTGCATGTACATAGAATGTAAAGAAATAATCAATGGATCGAATAAACTGATGTATCAAATAAAAATCGATTGGATCTGGTAATTAAACGGGATCGATTTACACAGCATTTCAAAAGGTTTGAAAAAGTCTCGGCAATAAATTATTAATTTGCGTAACATTTCCTCAGATTAAATTTAATTTTTGTCATTTATATTACACATTTGAAATCAAACAACATTTTTATTTCTTTTAGAAACGATTTATTGAGAAATAAGTTTTGCGATGATTTATGACAATTGAATTTCCACTTGTTCACCTATTATACAATTGAAATTAACGTCATAGAGGACTCGTCGGTGCATTATATCGTACGCTCTATTGCTGAATCGCTAAATGTTGTATCGCACGAGTTACTTGATGTGAAAAAGATGTTGGCAAGAGAGATAGAGATGGAGAAAAGGAGAAATGGGATAATTTGTCGGCGATAGCCGTTGACAAGATATTATTAATTGCGAAAAAGAAACGCGAAAGTGACTGTTTTTCCGTCTTTTCGTCGGTCTTTCGATCATTTTCTCTCTCTAGTTAAGCAAAACGAAGAAAAGGGTTTACACACGGAAATACATGTTAAATACAAATTCCAAACATTTTAGCCGCTGATAATTGGAATTAATATTTTGAAAATATGACGACATTTCTTTTTATGTTAAAAATTTACAAACGTTAATATTTTTCACAGGCTCGTGGTAAAAGTCTCTCTCTCTGTAATATTTTTATATCGATGCTTCGAAAGGAAAGGTTGACACATGTGTATGAAATTGACAGATGAAATTCACAAATGACGTAATCTTATTTCAAAAACAAATAAAATTGCTCTATATTGTGTAGAGCCTCTAAAAAGATTTTCTACAGTGATAGAAAATATGTAAAACTATGTTACGTCATTTCTGCTCGGAGTCTTTCATATTTTCTGAGAGTAAGGAAGAAGCGCGAAGGAGAATCGTCCACAAAGTCTAATAAGATTCAACAGAACAATTAAATTGGGAATGGAATTTAATGGCAAATTTTATCCATTCTCCGTAAAATTGCAAAGTTACGGATTACGATGTTATTACATAATTACTGTGTCTTGAATCGTGTAAATTGTAAACGATAAATAGGATAAATTTAGTACTTAACGATCATGTAACCGATGAAGAAAAATCAATGTCACTGGAAATGTCTAACGATAAGACACTCGCGGGAATATACGAAAGGGCAAATTTTTACGATATATTTCTTGCGCATTCTCCTTTCGCTCTCGCACGGCAACGTAACAAAGGAACGTTTTACCCCTATTCCCGACTCCCTCGTGCTCCTTCCGAGCAAACAATAAATTTACGTGAATTTAGCTACGGTAAACTTCTTACCAATAATGTGGTGGTACTTGTCGACGAACTGTGCGGTGCTTTGAATTCCCATGTGTGTCGCGTCGACGTTGGTGTACCAATTGGACGCGGAACGTCGCGGTTCTGGTTGCACGTAACTGATAGCTGGCATCTGCGCGAGTCGACCAATTTTCTACGACGAGCGTATTGTTTTAATAACGGCAGGGATCATCGCGATACGGTCCGGGATCAGATTCGCCGCGTCAACAGGTCCAACGACACAACAGGCTGCACCGCAACGCTGCCGTCGAAACGTCTGACCAAACGCCGGCTCAAACCACTTTCGCTGCCGGCTTCACTTTTCGGCGACTTTGCAGTTTGCGTGGCGGAGCATTCACCTCACTGCCGCACACTTACCGCGCGCGCCCGCAGTTCACCGCGCGCGGATGAATCACGCCGATTTTCTCCGATCTAATTGTAAGTTGGCAATTAGTCACTCGAAGCGTACACTTGCTTGCGAAGGAACAGAAACCGTGTCGCTGAATCGCGTTTTATCACCCACGACCTGCGACTATAGTGACTGTCCTCTGTACCGCGTATACGTCACACGTCATACGTCGCACGTCGCACGTCGCACGTCGCACGTCGCACGTCGCACGTCGCACGTCGCACGTCGCACGTCATACGTCACATGTCACAAGCCATACATCATACATAGTTTAGCCGCGTAACCGGAAAAACGAAATGAAAATGAGAGACGACACATGGCGAGTGCGAGTCGTAAAGCAGGAGGCTTTACGAAGAATAGAATAATATACAAGCGAGCGAGCGCCTGCTGCGAAATGCCCTGAAATTAATCAGAGCCTAATTGAGACAGTGTGCATAGAGAGGGATTTTAACCGGTTATCGCCGCTTTCTTTCGAACAATAATCGATTTGTCAGGTTCATTCGTGTATCAGCTTGATAAGCTCTAAAATCGGCTTGGCGTTAATGCGTTAATATTTCTCACGTCAACTCATCAAACAGGGAATTTTTTTTATATTTTCTAGTAGTATAAGAAAATGTAGAAATTGACATCGGTACAAACGCGTTGCTTCGATTTGATTTCTAGTCGGAGACGCAACTCTCTTCTAGATAATCATTATCTCACATCTAATCTGATAACTCGAACAATGGGCACGTGGAATCTTTAATGCGGAGCCGACGGCGACGCGACGCTCTCGATTGTCCACGCGAGGTGTCACAGCCGTCACAGGGTGCTTACCAGCAACGTGTACAGGTACGTGTAACACAGTGAATCGTTAAACAAAGATGAAATGATTCTCTGTGGAAAGCACCTACAGTCACGTGATGGATTTCAATCGCGCTCGATCACATTGGCAGGATCGACGCTTCGATGCGGCGTGACGTTCAGCAGAATCAACGTCACTCGATGACACTGGAAATCGATTTTATTCAAATCACCACTCGAGAGTCACCACTTGCGAGACACATTTCAAAATTACCGAAAACGATCGCGGCCCGTCTCCCGTAACATTTTCTCTCTAATGGCGACATCCACGGCGTCCACACGCTCAACTATTAAACAACGCGGTCTCTTTTCACCACTGGTGGTGAACGACGCGGCGGTTACTGCGAACGCGATCCACGATCAACTAGCACACACTACTGAGGAAGAGAACGAGCGAGTGAATAGGAGAGAGAAAGAGAGAGAGAGAGAGAGAGAGGGAGAGAACACTCGGACCGATGGGCATTGGCAGAGCGTTGAAACTCTCGAGTCCCGGTGCTTATTTTAAAACCACTGTCCTTCCAACTCGCGCGAGCGACCGTCCGTCCTGCAGTGATGCACGCGAGCGACACGACGATACCGTGTAATCTCCCATGGTTGCGACTACGTTGCGACTGGTTGACACACAATTGAATGGATCTCGTACTTATTGTCTTATAACACCGTACGCGTCCTGACGACAGTCGCGTCGGGATACATTGCGTTGCGAGCAAATTAATTAAATCAAGGACTCGTTTCATCAGAGAAATTTAATTAATTTTTCCCTTCGTTTATAATATTCGTTTGCTTGTCGGCCTTTCGAATTAAATAAGTATCATTTGCAATATACATATACTTTGTGTATGCTCAAATGACGCTATCTCCAAAATTTGTCGCTATATTTAATTTACGCAATGTTCTTTAATAAATAAGATATCGAGACATAAATATTATTAAGATGCAATGTATCGTTACTCTCTTTGTGTGTTGTGAAAATGTAGCCGAAAAGAATATGCAAAGATGATATATTATATGATGTATAATATATATTATATATGATATATTATATGATGTATAGAAACACTCTTATACACAAATCCTTTGTTCTCCGATCTTTTTATTATCGAATCGCAATATCTTACACTTACATTATATGTTTTTGATAGACAACACATGTATACGTTTAATTTAACTAATTATTTTTGTATTATCTTTCTCTTAAATATATTTCTATATTTGTTAATTATAATACAGAACTTGTTTGCACGTCATACGTAAACCAGTGCGTAAACTGACAGTGACTTATTAGAGTTCTTGGCAGTGCATGATCGTGAGAATGCTTAATGTACCGCACGTACCTTCGTATGTATAACTATCGCTTCAAATGATTAATACAACTTTCTTAACTAAAAGAAAATGTAATTTATTATCGAGATATCTTTCTAATTAAGAATCACATCATATAGAATCCTAGACTTTGTAAGTTATCTGTTGTGGTGAAATTGTAAGCTCTTTCAAAAATTTCTAGTTAGCATTTTCCTGATTAATTTCCTGCATACTAAAAAATTGCAGATAATCACCAATTAGACTTTTCCTATTTCAATGGCCTATGTAGATAATTAGCTTTTCTTGTCATTTCTCACGAATCTTTGTCATAATTCTCCCAATATATTTCTTGCAAAACAAATTCAAATTTTTTTGCACAAGTCTTTTCATTCGTGGATAAACAAAGTACGGAAAGTGAACCAAGTGTCACATGCTGTACGTTGTATAACGCCGTTTATATTTCGTTGATACTTCCATGAATTCGTTGAGATTCCATGAGCTCACGGATGGATGCAAAGTTCATTAGCTTTGAAAGAGTCAAAGAACATGATAGTTTGTTTGACCGAACATGGTAGCTCTTGGATTCTATAAATATTTTTATATTATGCGTGGAAAAAATATATTTATTCCATCCTCTTGTATACATATAGTAAATAATGTAATCAAACTTATTATTAACAAATTGAATATGGTGAGTTATATTCTCATGTCAGAAGAGGCATCTTTTTTAGCATAAACATTAATATTTTATTCATGTTTAGTATGTATTTTTCCAATGTATGGGAGTTACCGTTCAGGAACTTTACATTTAATATAATAGAAAGGGAATATTGAAACGTCAGGATCATTGAGACATTAGTGATTTATTAGCTTCTGTAAAAAATTTCTTAAATTTTATTGTAATATTGGACGCTGTATGTATATGTATATATGTTGACATTTTTATAAAAATATCAGTATTTTATTTTACACATAAAATATACATATATTTGATAGGAGTATATCTGTCCACCCTATTAGCAAAATTAGTTTCTTAGTCCTCTCTCTCTCTCTCTTTGAAATCGCAAAGTTACTAATCTAATAAAGAGATTAAGCGTGACAATGTTGAGTTGATGTTCCGTTCATGTTATAAATTCGTCTCCATTTCATGTTACAAATGGCGACAGCTCAAGCACGGCACAAACACTTTTACGACGACACAGCCTTTACGCGATACTGCTTCTACATATCAAGAGAATATTTGTCTTGAAGAACCGTTTTTATTTCAGTTTAGAAATTAAACTTATTCACTAATATCATTTTTTACGTTTTAGTATCTAAATGTAACTTTGTGAAAATGCAAAAATTGTATATTATCGCGATAATAAGGAGGTAAATGTCCAGAGTTTATTTATCAATGCGATATACAGACATTGCAAACGAGGGTTTTTGGGTTTTAATATTTTTTGCACACAACAAGTGTCCATCTTGATCGCAGCATCTGCTGTACTTAACATGTCGCGATAATTTTACATTTTGTAGCTGTTTGAATTCTCGCTATTCTCGCGAATTACCCGAAATTTTCTCGACGTCGCGTCGTTTCGCAGCGAGACGCATCACCACAAAAGTCAAAACATGGTGGACTTGACATCCTTATATCAAACATTTAATTGGACGCTATGTCGTCTATAGGAATGCAAACACAAGCGTAAATTTCATAGGATACTCGCACACGCTTACCCTGTGAATCGCTCGACGTAAAACCAGCACGTCTAAACATCACGTGTATAAACGTCACTATCGTGACATTCAAGTAAGAAACGCCGATGTACATTTTCCTTCCAAATGCATCTTCTACAATGGACATTTGTTAGAAAAATAGGTATACAGTATGAGCAACTTTAAAGAAAATATGTCTTGCAACTTTCGCCGTACTGGGCAGTATAGTTATCTATTTCAAGCACAAATGAGAAAAATCCATGTTTTTATTTTCAAAGGTAAAGTCTTGATAATTCTCCAATTGTTTAGGTATAGTGTGTAATAGAAAGCCTGAAAAATTAAATTTTTTTTAAATAGAATTTCGTTTCGTTTAATTTAAAGTAAACTTTGTTTTGACAAGATTTGAAGTAAAGTAAGACCCCTATATCTCTCTTTCTCTGTCTCTCTATCTAAAAAAGATTTGGAAAAGACTTTTGGAAAATTGTAAATTCAAAAATGGTCATAAAAAGACGACAATGATTATGAGATTCTGTAATTATAAACATTCATTAATTGTGGAAAACTCACAAAGACGCAAAGAATATTTTTACTTAAAAGTTGAAATTGGACCGAACCTCCAGATATAATGACTCTGACTAATTTGGTTGGAAATTCAGTTTACCAATTTTTCTGCAATATACATTTCGCATACAGTTCTCGTTCTGGTACTTGGAGCATTTTGTTTTACTTCATCTTCGGTAGGCTGCTATAACCTTGCCGAAGGAAACCTCCCAGCTGGAGAGCTATACCCCTAAAGAGGTATGTGTGGCAGGATACTCTCGATGGTTGCCACTTGAACTCGGGTCTTTTCGTTCATTTGTTTACTAAGCAGTGCACATTTCTCAGCGCCACATTCGCCCAGTTTAGTCTCTTGGTCAAAAAGATTCCTTTTGCCTTTTCTTCTTCGTTTCGTCTCAAGTCTCAAAGATACTGAAAGTTTTTACGACTAACCGAGAGGAAGAAAGAGATGAGACGCAAGCACCTAATGGTTTCTGATCACAGAACCGATTACTATCTCACTCGCGCGCACTAAATCGCGCTAATAATAATTTGCTCCAAGCCAAAATTTACGGTGCAAATGTATGTACTGGCAATTTTTAACGGCGCAGAGATGCGTGTAACTTGTTGCGAATGAACGAATGTTGTAGGTCAAAGCAGAAAGAGGTGGATGAGATAGAGCGTGTTGTAAATTGTCTGGCCGCATATTTTTCATCTTGTCTTCTTTCATTGGATCGATCGTTGCTTTATCTTGACGGCACATTGTCATGCATCACATGAGCGCGTCTGCGGACACGTGAAAGATCATGTCTGCGGAATTGAAGGTATACTTCTCCACCCGCAATTTTCTTGGATGTTTATTTCAAAAAAGAAGCTCAAAATTTTGTTGAAAAAAATCTTTGGAAACTAATACTTATGGAACATGAATCTCGATCTTCTCATCCACCTAGTAGTTTGACTACACAAGTTGGACGATGTAATATAAAAAGTTCTTCCTTGTGTGTTCCATCGATTATCTGTTTGACGTAGAGGCTAGACACGATTTGTATGACGGGTCATCTCTTAGTCGAACACGGTGTTGAAATACTCTAGATATAAATAAATAGTAATTTTATACATCTCTCGAACAAAATAATATTAAATATTATAGCAAATAATTAGTAAAATACTTACGTATTTTCTGTGCTTAATAAGGAGGACATTTAGACATTCGTCTTTTGGCGTTATTGGCCATATCTTGTTCCATCTTGTGATACACGGTTTTACTTAGAAATGAAAAAGAATGAGGAAGAATTATAGGAGCTTAAGACCCCTGCGGAGAAAGAAAAGTAAGCATATTGGCTGATGGCGCGTGCGATCTAAAGGGCCGATCTATCGCGCGCACCAAAGTAAATTCCACTGGTTGTCTCGTCGGGTTCCGTCGATGCATGCACGGCTTCGTCGCGTCTTGTTTCGTCGATGTTGAGATGACGACGTCACAGTTCTATTCTTGGTGGCGTGGACGCAGCGATATCTTTAGAAGTTTAAAGCGACCACATTGGTACAGTCCGTTTCCGAGCTTTCCTTCCTTCGCGGCCGCGAAAATGTACCAGTTGACGAGAGAAGGCAAGGCGGAGATTTATATTAACTAAATCAGAAACTACACCGTCAGTTGCATCTGAGTAGAGACATTATCCGGCATATATGGCATATACCGTGCAAACTCGATATGAATTTAATATTCGACATCCAATAATGAGCCATATATTACATTATTATTATTTTATTAAACAACAATTAATTTTTAACTCGGTCCTTTTCAGACGCCATTTAGGACCTGGCATGGTGGTGGCCATTAAATTACTAATACCATCTTTTCCCACCCTGTACTGCGCGCCGTTACTGTCGGACATATAACACAGATTTCCCCTTAGAATTCACGTGTTCTAAAAGTCGCTCAACGATTTTTGTAAATTATTTTAATTTAATTTCAATGCTATACTTGGCATTATAAATTTACGCTTTCCCCTATTGAATTAAAGTTCTTATTGCGAAAAATATTACCTCAGCCAGGATTCGAACCTGGGACCTCTCTCAATCAATTATTTTATCATTATAATATAATCTATTAGACACATGCACACATGCACGCACGTGGAAAATAATTAAGGGTACGTAGAAATGGCGAGGTAGAAATAATTCAGTAACATATCAGAAGTTTGCAATGTTTATTTTTATAAATTGAAAATGTAAAAAGTTGAAGAGCGCCTCCTCGGCAAATTGACTATCAAGATCAAGGTTAGACCATCCGATTGAAATTTTATTTAAAAATATGTGAAAATTTGCAGTAGAAAGATTTGCAAAATACAAATTCACTATGGCATGATAAATAACGCAAATAAAAACGTTGAGATGACAATTGTAGTAATAAAGTACCGTTTCAAAAATGCAGATGTCGAATTAGCAGGTAAATAAAGGTAATTAAAGTTTTATTTATAGTGTACATTTTCAATGGATAACTTTGAACATGAGTATTTGACAGTTGATCCGAAAGATCGACAGAAATACATGACAACGATGGTTCGAAACACCTTTGAGACATCTTCGTAAAGCTCCCATTCGTCTTCATCTTGGAGAAATTACACGATGAATAAAAAATATCACTACATTTCAACCTATCAAAAGGACTATACCTGGCCCTACGTGTCGTCTGCTATGTCTATATGTCGTACTCAACCTCCAGCTAAACTTGCACCGGTCGTCGTTAAAGGTTGCATTTGTACCGATTCACGGCGAATACGTAAAGAGGAGCGTTTCGAGTGGAGTCGGGTGGGTCCTATGGGACGACTTCTGGAGCCAAAGATTTATTCCAAGATCGAACGGATTCCTGAAGCGCATGTAACACGATTCGACCAGCTACCCAGTATTTGCGTGAGAAAAGAAAATATTCAAAATTCTGCTTTATTTAATTATTTAATTATTTCTGCCCTTCCATGAATTTGTTTTGGATAATTAACATAACAAGTGTAACAAAGTGAATTTTAAACTTAATTTTTCAGTATGGCGCGTCAAAGAAATCATTTTTGAATGAAACGATTACGCGGGTGGATGCTGATCGTATGAAAACGACATATCAGGCGGATTACAGTGATCCTGGTGAGAACAGTAGATATTATATGCTACCAACATGTCATTGTCGATTATTTCACCGTTTGAAGGAATTTCGCCTTTTCCAGCAGCTGCACGTATGACACAACGTGACATAACGATGACGGTCACTGATACAAACGGCCAACACCTACGATGTATGCCAATAAAGATCATAACTATAAAAGCTGACAGTCTGCCGTGTTGTAATCTTCCGATATGTACCGAAAGTACGAATGTTTGGAAACGCGATTATACAAAAAAAGATGGATCAAAACGCGAAAAGAAGTGCGAAGATGTCGAGAGAAGACAGATGACATTGCCATCCGGGAAATCAGAATATCAAGATAGCATTAGTAAAATTGGCCATGCCATTATGAGAGCTAAATTGCATCGTGCAAAAAAGAAACCACTGCAGTATCAATATACTACATCCAGTTGAACATGTCAACTTAACACAACAACCAACCACCAAATTACACAATCCAATCTTTCGACGAATCAACGTAGAAAATTCAAAATATAATACAATAATAATTAATATGTTTATATCGGCTTTCAGATGCAATGTACAAAATATTTCGGAAACAAACGCATTGAAAATATTATGCAATATATACATGTCTACTCTAGATATTTGTAAGAAAGATATTAATTATTATACATATGTATTTCAGTCTAGTCGAAATGTTGTTACACATATAAAAATACGCGATTACAAAATTCATCGAATTAATCAAGTAAATCAAGTAGCTTCAACGAAAATAATTGTCAACGCAAGATACTGAAATTCATATATTCATATTGCAATTATAATATCGTTAAACGTACTACGCGCTCTATGGAACGATCATCGCGATGATTATTGGTGAAAGCGTCGCTTGGACTTTTACAAGAGTATTGAAATTTATATGGCCTGAACACAGAAGCTGCCTTGTTTCACGTACTCGACAGCCATTCTGCTCAAGCCAAGATTAACCTATCGCGTATAACTACTGACAGCTTGCAATTAGTCTCGAAAATTTCTAGTACAGGCTTTGCTTTCGCTTTGCTAAAAGTTATTCTTGAGGAAACTAGACGAAATCGTAGGTGGAAAATGTCCCAGTCACCGGAAATTTTTATCAGTACGACGGGTCAAGACTCTAATTGGTCCTATGCGAAATGTATCCAGCCGTATCTTCTCAGATCCGATCCAGGGGATTGTAAATGTGACGTTCATGGCTTCGAGACTGCAGGAAAAGCTAGGTAAATTCGACCTCACAATTAGTTGAAATAGCTCTTATAATAGTTTGTCGAGTACATCGAGTCAAAGTGTTAACTCATTTCATTTTAAAGATATCAACAGCTCGCTGATAAGGAACGTCGACTTTACAATGCACTAATTAAGGTCAATCGTGAAATGACGGATCTCACATCATCGATGTTAGATAGCGTTTCCGACATGGAAGAGACGATGAAAAGTATTTATAAAACGGATTATGAGAAGAGGGGTAAGTTGATACTCCATACGCATCTGATAATATTGATGAAAAACATTGCAAGAAAAATCTTTTACTAGGTTTACCTGTCACACGATACAGACCATTAATGGCAGCGATAGATTCGCCGGTTGGATCACCCATTACGTCGGCAGTTATCGCTTTAAAAGACGCTTACAGAGATCCTACCAGATTTAAATCCTCGGCTATAGAAAGCTTGACAATACCATCTGTCAAAACGATCAATCTCTTAAACGATAAGCAAGGTAATTTTATGTATCAAAAATATCTATATTGTATATCGAGTTCACATATACGTAAACAAGATTGCTGTAAAGACATATCTAAGGTATCATACAGGTGAATACGTCCATATGTCATAGCACAAATATAACTCAATTATATATTTGTAGTTTCAGCACCATGTTCTTTCTGGGACCAACTATTTACAGGCTGCTCCGAGTACATGGATACCATAAGCAAAATAGCTTTAATTAATATGAAAAATCAGCAGCGATATTTGGCGCCTCTTTTTGTGTCGAGAAAACTGGACAATTGCAATTCCCTCATTAAAGATAATGTATGCAGATAAATTGTGTAAAATATGTAAAATTTAAAAAATAATACAACGAATAGCTGAACGATAGATTCTTTCTTTCAATTTTCATCTATACGCTTGGCGCTGTTAAACCAAATGTTAATTTTTCTCCTTCCTTACAAGTATTAAAATATCTCTTTCTTTTGTGCATGCGTGTGCGTGTGCGTGCGCGCGCGCGCGCGGGTGGGTTATGAAGTAGGGATTAGAATTCATTGTAAGTTTAGATTATATATGGTATGTTTCAGCGGTTTAGCAGCGCTAAGTTTTTTTAATAAACAATAAGTATTAAAAATTTGTCTTATTAATATTATCATCTCCTTTCTTTCTATAAAATCTCTAACTTTATTATTTAGGATATAACATTTAGTATCAAAAACTAATAAAACAATTAGTTTGTATAAATATCCATTATATTTGGCGCAATTTGTTGATATCACTACTTTGGTAAAGGACATACTTTTGTAGAGAAGATAACTTTTCAGAGAACTCATTACTTTGTGGTAACAAAATGTTTCCAATTAATTAAATCATACAATTCTTATTCGGATCGCACGCTTATACTTGGCGTCTTTTGTTACCTCTTTAAAAAGGTTTTTTTTTCAGATTATAATACACTACGCCTTTTAGTCTTAGAACACTAAATTAGATTTTTCATATAAATAAAATAAAAATAATTATTCGATGGGAGATAAATAGAATGTCGAAACATATAAATAATTGATATCTTTTCTTTAGTAATTTTTTTATTTCAGATATTATATCACATTGCGATAGTCCGCTCGAGTTCCACAAGGAACAATTCTTCCAAGTTGCTAATTACAGATTACATATTAATTATCATACGTGATCGTTTCGTTTAAGCGATTATGAAGTTTGCTTGGTCCTCGTGTATAAATTTGCGGTATGCTGTAATATTTCCAGTGATAAAAATAGGATTGATATTGATGAATTTGATCGCTTGTATTATAATCATAAACTAAACATTGGTCAATTATGTGAATTAAGTACAGTGAAAAAATGTATATCTACAGAGTACCTATGTACAAACTTTGTGTGTAACGCATATGTTTACCTCAGTTTAATGAAAATGCTTTCGTAGAGAGATGACAACAATATAAATTTTGTGGGATATACGTATTATAGTAACTCATGACTGTATCAATACATATTTACATCTTACTACCAAATAAAATAAAATAAAATCTCGACTTACCACCGTTGATTACGATTAACCAACTGTCCAACTGTCCAAAGTTTTCGTCACAAGTGCAATACAAATACATTAAGTAAAACATAACTAATATCATGTGTACAAAGATGCATAATTTTGTTACAAAAAAGCTATTTCTATATTATTATTATAATGAAGAACGTATGATGGTGGTTTGCGCTAAGATAACGGAAGGAGCTATAAATGTGCGCGTGTAGAATAATAGGTAATCATAACGGATTTTTTTATTTTATCCTTATAGATAATTTAGCTTATATTTGCCATCAAGTATATAATTCCATATCCGCATATAAGACAGTGATTTATTACAGTTTTTGTGTTTATTTTGAATAAATAAAATTGAATAAATATCTCTGTGTAACAATCAATCAAATAAGATTTAAAGAATTTTTATCGTATCAACCACGTAGATATACAAAATGTGAAATACACACTGAACATATCTCAAGACCTTTGGTACTTGCACCTATTATATCAGGACAGAACTGTAGCCTAGGCAGATATTAAAGACGCGGTTTCATAACTTTGAAACTAGTTTTCTTATTAACTAAAGCTTCGGTGCGCGCACACACGTTTTCTGAGCTACGCTTAATCACATCTATATACTCGCTTGACGCTTGAATGTCACATTGTAGTTTTACTTCATCGTAACAGCATTCTGATCTCGATGTACTTAGAATTGACCTCGTATCCACCTAGATATAAGATGAACATTAGATACTACATTTAAAAAGATGTGTAGAGGCATTAATTGGCATGAAAATTACCATTGGTTCATTTCTTACAATATTCCGAGGCCATTTCTCAGCATGTTGAAGACAATCCGGTTTTATTTCTCTGTAAAAATAAGTCATCGCGTGTACATACATAACATAAATGAGATATTAGAAAAATTTACATATATTTGATTTATTCATGTACCTAGATTCAGAACGATGTTTCTGTCGTAAGGTAGCATTTTTTCTGTATTCTTCAGTATAGCTACAGATAGAATTTGTTCTTTGTTTTTCCTCCGCTTCTTTATAAGTACACACATCGTTCAAAGATGAGCACGATTTAACAAAACGCTCTCTGCTGTAGGCGGCAGTTTCCGTAAGCGCATCGTGTCCACTACTAACCCTATTACTCTGTTCACTAACAGTTTTACCATTCAAGTCGTAACTTTGTGAAACATTGTTTCTGCAATCATGACTTTTACTGTATTCACCGTTCTTCTGCAGCGCACTGTCTATCACATCCTTAACATTTCTTAAATTATCATCGATCGAAAACACATTATCATCGACTCTTTCTCTCTTAATAACATGATTACCATTCGAGCCCTCATCCACGTCATTTTGGCTACTGCCGAGAGCCATTTCGCAGCTGCTTATGGAATTGGAGCTTCTATCTCGAGCACTCACGGAACTTTCCAAGCTATCCGTGACATTTCTTGCTTTAGAAACCGATGTAGGTATCATAATCTCAATGTTATTTTCAATAACGATGTTATCGCTAATCTCGACAAAATCACTTTTATCCTTAAGAGTTATATTATCAATATTGTTCAGAATGGCACTGTTTAACGTCTCGTTACTACTGTTGCTCGATCGATCCTTAGCCAATACCAAGGTTTTATTGTCAATGGCACTCTCTTCGGACTTACAAATTCGCTTCGATTGACTACCTAGCGCTGGTGATTGTACAGGTTTGTCCAAACCTTGATCCAAAGAAGATCCAAGAGACGATTTTATATTTTTCAATTGACTCATTGATCGAGAAGAGCGATGATATTTCTCGAAAATTATCTTTTGCAGTGGCGGTGTAAGAGGTGGATTTTGTTTACCATTACCGCTTTCAGTGTCCAAAGAGGAGGTAGAAAATGTTCGTTTCGAATCGTCCAAACTACAAATAACGAAATTGAAACGAAATAACATTCGAGTTAGAGCAAAAACGTGTGTGTATACGTACTGTATCTGATTGGGCTTAATGTTGATCAGCGTAGCAAGATTCGGCAACGTTGCTCTCAAATCGGTGGTCGGGAGGCCACAATACCATCGAAGCTGTGCTATATTTTTATTTAATAGATACACAGCATAATGGAATTGTAATTTGTCCTTGCTTCGAGCAAACAGTGGAAACCTAAAAATAACGCGCCAGGGATAACATACGCGCTAGGAATAACATAGGCGTTACTAATAAAGTTGCCCTTACTGTCGGTCATTGTCAGGTAAACTTTCTGTGATATGATCTATAACTTTGCTGCGCGAGCCATAATGTATGATGGGATATCTGGTCGGGACATTCAAAAAATTTGCAATCATTTGCGTTGTATGTGCAACAAAACCTAATGCCACAGCCACTTGTGTGTCATTCGACAACTCCAATTCCTCACTGTCTGGCAAATAAACGTCATTTATTCTAAACTTTCCGGTACTATCCTACAAAAAGTGGAGAAAGGTGTGTTGTTAGCCATTCAAGTTGAACTCGCAATAGAGATACGTACCTGCCTAATAGGATATATTAAACATAGTTCTGAGATTAACTGTCGTCGTCTCTGTGCGAGTTGGCTGCTCAACTGCAAGTACGTTTCTCTCGTATCTACATGATTTTGTCGCCACTCATTCAGTCTCTCTACGTCTTTATTCAGCTCTCTATACTTATCCATTAAATCAGAACCTAGGAAAGAAAGAGTTGTCTTTATTCAGAATATACTTGTACCGCGACATTACACGTACTAACCGTGATCTTGATTCTCTTCTACAATATTGGTATGTAACTGATTCAATAGACGAATCTCTCCCATTTTCCGCGCTCTTTCTTGTTCCAACAATTTTGTTCTAAATTTCGCCATCTCCAGCTCTTTACGTACTCTCATGATTTCCAATTTCTTTTCCCTGTTGACTCTCCGCGGTTGCAACAGTCTGCTCAAAGTAGTCTGTGGATACCTGGGAGTGTGAAAATCATCACCCGAGGCAATACGTACTCTGAGCGTTTGCACAGATTCCGTTTGTTGCTTTAGTGCCTGCATCTTGCTTCTTAAACTGCTGAGCTTGTTGACAGTATAACTATTCTTTACTTCGGATGCATTTAAAGTCATATAAAGATAGCGCTTTGAGTGTGGTACTGTCGCAAAGCAGTAGACGGGAGTAAAGTATCCACCATGAAAGTGAAATATCAAAGAGTTTTCATTTAGAATAGTTTGCAGATTAGGTGGTAGCTTAGGACCGATGTACGTCAATCCTGTAAATGATATTCCCCATGTGAAGAGGGTTACGTCAGCTGTATTGTCAGATGGCATCGAGCGCTTCCAGACCCTTAGGATAATCTCTGTGCAAAGAAAGAGAATTATTTCTCAAATGATTGTACCAACAGAGACGGCAACGCTCACCACTGGCTGTTGAGTAACCTGTGGCATGCAGAGTCGGTACTTCGAGACTCGACCATCTCGGATTAGCATTGTCAATCGCCTCGCTCGTATACAACGGAGAGGACATACTCGATCTATGTAAGGTGTAGTAGAACCAACATATTTCTCCATTAGCCTTTAGATTATGGCCTATTATTTGCACTAAACCTCTGAGTCGTAACTGAAAATGTTCAACAACTCGTCGATATCGAGTGCTTTGGCGCGTGGATAATATAAAATTGATTTATCACTCACCTGTTGGGTGCCGAGAGGAAGCCAAGTTTTGTATCGCGGGGCAATTCGCGGTTGAAGGGTTAAATCTAAATCTTTAACAACATTTCGCGATTCGGAAAGCTCCATCGTGTAACTTCATAGTACCGCGATAGCGTATCATTCGGTCCAAGAGATGGTCACGACCGAAACATTTAACGCTAATACCAAGGCAGGTTATACCCCGAATTTTCACAAGTGCGGTAGACACTGGTAGACACGACTCACACGACCGAAGAAATTAAAGGCATTAACCACCAAGGCGCTAGCTTTACTCGTTGGTCTCACATGATGCTTCAAGTCATTCGATCGCGCCCGTGTGCCTCTACACATACGTTATTACGTACAATCTGCATACGCAGCAATCAGCAGAACGGGCGTGATAACATTCGCGCGACCAATTCTGACAGCTCTCTTCACGACGACAATCGCAGACAATCGTAGCCAACTTGCTCGACTCGTCGTCGACGCGCACTGTCGTCATGTAACGCCCTCTGCACCCCTCTCGGCAGTGCACTGTCGACACAGGTCGATATACTAGGCATTCTTCTTATCGCATTGCGATAATGTGTCTATTTCGAAAGGTGAACATTGACATTGACAATTATATTAATTGTAAGGACATTGAGTCTCATATGTATGTATATTCGATAAGTCAACGTTATTGTAAATCAATGATTTTTATAATTATGCATCGGATGAGAATTGCTATGTTCAATGTGATTGATCAAATAGCTTCAAGAGGACGTAAAATAAGCGAATTGAAAAAAAGAAATTGCCAACAGTACACGGTGTTCCCAAACGGTCACCCATTTAAGTACTAACCGCGCTCAACGTTGCTTAACTGAAGTGATCGGACGAGAACTTGTGCTTCGAACGTGATTTGACGAAAGTGTCCGTCTTATAAAATCGGTTTTCCTTTATTACATTCATTATTTTTGAACAAATATGTGTATCAATTTATTATTAATATTAATAAATAGAAATCATTATACAATTCATTATGGCATGATTGGCATGCGTGCAGGGGAACGAACAAGGAATGTTGGATTTGCACTCGCACTTATTCTTCAGTTTTCTTTTCTTTCTTTTCTTTCCACCAAACGTAAATTCGCTTTCGGAAGAAAGGGTATCAAAAGAATATTTATTTTTAGGAGCAGATCAGTAGGTACGTCGCAGTGTGTGGGGGGAAAAATAGTGTATATACCAGTGATTGAAATGATTCGATATCGTTCCGACATGTCGATCGACGAGTCATTTCTCGCTGGGATATTATACATACATATACATATAGTCGAATAAAAATGTGACATTATGTAATAAATGGAGAAAGATAGCGTACGAACGCACGAGCAAGCAAATTGTATAGATATATGGAAACTGATGAGACATGTTCAACATAGTTTTCTTCATTGTCTTGATGCTATCTGCGAACGAGTCCAGCGTTATGCAACATACTGTAGATCTTTTCTCTTGGTATTTTGTCCGTTTCTCGGTCGACTACCTGTAACACCGAATTCGGATATTCGCAAAAGTTCGTCGTAGACCTTTCGATTTTGATAGCCTAATATAAACAGCGCAATTATTTCTTTAGTTCAAATATAACGAATTTGCTGGAGAAATTCTAACGATGTAGTCTCTCATTATCTCTAATTATACTAATTCATCCGTATAAAAATCAAATAGGCACATTAATAATAAGTGATAAAAAAACACTTGTTTCTGTTACATTTCATCGGGATAAATTACAAAAGTTATGTGTTACCTGCATTTCCTTATTGCTGAACCAGGATTCCTTAGCGAGACCAGCAGCGATATTTGGATCTTTATAGAAATTATTTCGTAATTGATTAGGCAAATTATCTTCCATTGCAGAATTAATTACGACAGCTGGATGGGCGAGCGTCCCTTCGGGAGATAGAAAAAGAATTGGCGTAGCCGTGCAAGTTGCTATTACGATGAACAAGACAATGTTTATGCAGTTAGTCGGCATTTGACGTTCCGATGTTTTTCTAAAAGATAAAAAATTCTTGTCCAAGGTGGAAGAGGTAAACTTTGATTAATAACTAAAAGTTTTATGCTAGATTAGATTCAGATTCAAATTCAAATTCAAATTCAAATTCAAATTCAAATTCAAATTCAAATTCAATCAGTCAGCTGTCACGACACAATTCTTCCAACTTACTCTTATTGTATTTTACAAGATGTGTCTCAAATCTCTCGTGTCTCAAATAGTACATAATATATTTGATGGCGGAAATACAGTAATAATAGTTTTTATTTCTTCACTTTTTACTTCAATCTTACTTTTATTTCTCTCAACGGCTAATAGATTTTTGAAATAGTAACATAAAAGTCATCAAGTGCTGCAAATGTTGCTGTGAATGAAATTGATCAGCTTATTTAATAATTGATTGACTTTATTGTATTATGTTACTTGAAATATTTTATAGCATGAATTTTTTCTACGCTTCATTTTGCAGTACCTTGATCACAAAAGTTGTCCAATCGCACAAGATTTCTATTAAACTTACAACTTACCTTTTAGACGCTATAAAGATTCGCAATACTTTGCAACCAAGTGGCGTTTACCTCGCGCGTATCTAACTGACAATGAGCATAAGATCCGGGAGACCAGGATTTATATATACATACGCCTGACCGCGGCGGTGTTCTTGGTGTTCGGTACAAGTTAAAATCATATCCGACATCCCTTGGTCGTTTACCATGGTCGTTAGCCCAGAGGCTTCGCTCTGACTCCTTCTCTCATGTTTACCTTCAAACAAGGTCGCTAATCTTCCGTTAACTGAGTCAAGGGTGATGATCTTTCAACTATCACAAATGTTGAGGCTTTCATGATCAATTTCAAGAATACAATAGTCACTTTTACGAGTATACTGCAACAATCAGACATACGTATGTACGTGCCTGAAAAAGCGCCTGGTCCCAAATTGCGATCAGAATCGGATCAACTCGCTTTATCATTCTCAATCGCAATCGAGTTCGATCACATATGGCGTATGCGAATAGCATTTTCAATACTGGGATTGTTTTCCGGATTGCGTATTATGCGCGTCACGCCTTCGTCTCGTAATGCAGTCAGAACCGGATTCAGTTCTGGTTAATTCGTGCCAGTTTTCTATATATCGCATTGGATACGATAGCCGCTAGCCAACTCGATCTTCTCTTCTTTCTTTCTATTATTTTACAAATAAATTAATAAATGTAAACATTTTTACAATTTATCGAAACTCTTTTAATTCTACAAGCGTTACATGATATTACCTAGGTAATATAATCAGTATTAATATGTATTATATATTTTAAGTAGAATCTCTTGTGCTAATTGTGATTAATAAATTACATTAATTTCCGCAAAATTTCAATTGATATCAGTCTGGTATCAAAATTTGTTTATCAGCTTGTTATAACATAAATGAGATATTACGAGTGATTGATCAATTTTATGCGATGTGCTAGTAGAGAATTTATCACAATCTCTATCATATTTCTGTCCATATCCGCGCGCATGCAATCCACGAGTAAAATTCTTTCAACAGATCGGAGTAAATCTCATGAGCGAGATACAGATGAGGGAATGGAACCACTCGCATTATTGAGGTCAATGTTATGGCCTTATAAATAATCAGCGGCGTAGTGGTTACCCTTGTCAGTTAACGCAGAAAGGAAAGGTTTCAGGAAGTCGCTAACACTATCACAAACACTAGATAATCGTACAGTCTGTAGGATTTTTTATAGACTGTGAAATGTTAAATTTAACATTTCCATTTGGACTAATTAATGTAATTGCTACATCTGTTGTGTCCTACTGTTGCTGTGCGTACGCCACAGCGTATGAATTTAGGCGGATAAACAAAGAGATAGGAGAGCAAAGAGTGATGCAATTTCAAACACAATAAAGTAAATTAAAACGTCTATCGTTACTCCTTCATACAATTCTTATTGCTATTATAAGAAAAATATTATCAATCTTTGTTTGACACGAGATATCGTTACATTACTCATTATGTAACATTATGTAACACATTGTATGGTAATACGATTTCGACATTTGTAACGTACGGATTGCAGTTTTATTACTTTAGCACGTAAAAACTTAAAAACACACGTTTTTGTAAAATATTTTGCTTACTGAATGTAGACTTATTTTCACGAAGCAGGTAAACAGAGGATCGGTAGAAAATACTTGTCTATCGAATAAAAACATTTTTTATTACTTTTACAATTAAAGAAATCTTGGATACTTATTTCTCTGTATCAATGTTTTTGTCTCTTAATTCTCTTGTAGCGAAAAGTATTATATTCGCCATAAAATCATCATTACAACAGATAAATTTTTTTCATCATGAAACGTGTACTAAAACGTCGAAGAGATAGTTTTCTGATAAACAGGAACTGCTGCATGAGCCACTGCGGGTGTAAAGGCCTTCCCAATGATTGGTACGGATCCGTGCACTTGCACATGATCCACACGAGCAGTCTTGATCAACGTCGGGTGTTGTACGGAAACTGTTTCGATTTTCGTGGCAGGCTCCAGGATATCATATTCTTGAAAAGTTTCGATCGGTCTGCTAACGACGACACGGCGTGTGGAAACGCGTTCTCCGGTTGGTTCCGCCTCTTTCGAAACTGGCGTCGCAGAGAGGATACGTGCTCGAACGTGACCGGCATCTTCGATCAACGTTCCAGTTGTATCGTCGCGACTAAAACCCAACTGAAAATGGTGGTTTTTCTCAATCATTACATGTGAGATTGAAAACAAAATCGTGCATTAAAACATGTGTATTACTTGCATCACGTGATAGCTGCGCAAGTATTTTATACGTACACGTGGTAGTAGAGAATTATAAATATGATATATCCACAGCTATTTAAGAAAATTAAATTAAGTAATTTGATATCGTGGAAATTGGTCAATCGATATAACTATTATAAAATCTTGCAAACATTACATGCTATTGGATTGAGAAATGCCCTACATACCTCGGCGACACCCCCGCGGGCAGTTAGGAATTCTATCAATCTATTTTGATTGATTTTACTATTTTCGGCACTGATTTTTTGACTAGGTATCACAGTTGGAGAAGGATCGTGAGCGGCAAATCGCGCGATAGGCACATCAATAGATGTACCATCCGGTGATTCAGCGATTACACGAGGTTTAGAAGTGCGAAGCTGTAAAAGAAAAGATTTTGTGTTGCAAAAAGGCCATTTCTTTCTATTCATCAATTATCTAGCTTTATTTATTTTGCATAGATGTATTTTCTCGCTTACTTGAGGAAGGTGCGCTTGATTGACAGAACGAAAATCAGGGTTTTCAACTATAATAGATTCGTTCTCCAAGTTGTTGGAAGCAGAAGTGATTGATGCAGGTGTCGATGAAGGAAGTAACAGAGGTGACGATGTCGCGTGAATGGCTGGTATATGGGAGATGGCGGTTGGTGCATCGTAGATGCCATAAGTGTGTGGATAGACCAGAGGTAGGTTGTTGGTTAAAGATTTGATCACGGCTGGTCCTTTCTCTATCTTGGACGTCGGTTCGTCCAACTCGAGTACGGCTGACCCAACTGGACGAATAATTACTCGTTCTTCAATATCATAAAAGTGTTTCTGGATCGCCGGACGACGTACCTGATACATAGTTATTACTCGGAATTTACAATGATGTGAGGATTCCGGTGGCATCGACGTTATTTCAATCAAGATACACCCACCTCAACCTTCCGAGTGGCAATCGCAGGCTTCAGTACGTCAACCTGCTTTTGTATTAAACCAGGCTGAGCTTCGATCGTGGTAACCGGTACTTGGGATATTGTCGGCACATGCTTGACGAATGACACCGCAGCTACCGCGGGCACTTGAGCGCTCGCATATCCCACGTGATGTGTTTCAATTTGTGCGGAAGTTGCAGGTACGACCGGCTGTAGTGATGCAGCGGAGGTATATGCGAGGGGTGCCTCCTCAAGGTTGTTAACGTATGTCACCCCTGCCGGATTCAAGTACGGCATTCTGATAGCCACATGATCACATAGACAGATATGCAGTAACGCTGTCGTTATCACGAATAACTGCATTCTGAAAGTAAGTATGACACAAAATTCATGTAAAAGTTATCTACTATTATTCTATATCGTTCTGCTGTCGCAACACGGAATTTTTATTGCAATATTTTCTTATGGTATTTTATTGTATAATAATACATCTACTTACAACTCGAAAAGTTAATAATAAAAGTTAATAATAAAATCCTTCTCCATGCGTGTGTGTATGTACCATATATGTGAAGAGATTTCTCTTCTTTTCTTCATATAGATTATAGCAAGTAGACTTTGATACAATAAATTTGATTTAATTATTACTTGGTATTTAAAGGCAAAAGAACTTTTTTGAGAATTACCACCTATTAGAGAATACTGTGATTTCCGCACACTTGCAAAACACACTGGGCTAATGGTGCACGAAGGGTTGCGAGACTGTTCTGCCGGTGGCATTCGAGCTTGTTTATATGGGCACACAGTGAACATGCATCAGCCGCCCCTTCCAGCGAAGATAACCACGCCGAGACGCCCCTTCCAACGATGCAAGGACCAGGCTCGCCAAATCCGGTCAAAATTAGGTCGATCTGTCTCCGTGTGCCAATTCAAGCTCACAAATAATTCGCTTCATATCGATCAAACTGATAATATCGCACATATCTGCTTCTTTCGCAATATATTTATAAACTGACCAATATATGACCCGTTACAAATCTCAACTTTTAATCAAATTAGTCAATAATTATAACACTTAATATCGCGTCGACTATTAAAAAATATATCATGAAACCCGCTCTTGATCAAATGTACATCGCGGACATATTTCATTATTCTGTCGATTTATATGATGAATAATTAATCCTTTACATTTCTCGACCAGTTCAGATCGGTTCAGAGATGGCATACAGATAGAATGAATAAATCAGCTAAACTGAAAATGATTAATGTTATTTTATACAATTGGGAAGATTTACATTAACATTTCATGATTCACAGTTTGATTTAATTAATAAAAAATCTTAATATACTGTATAACGTATGTATGTACATTGTACATGCATTGATACTTGCAGAATAGTAGTAAAAAATACAGAGAAAGTTTTTTTCAAATAAAACGCGTAAAATTATCCATATTTTCATTTCTTTTTGCCAAGTACCTTCGTAAGTACAAATAAAAATGCAAAATCAGATAATGTATTTTTTTTTTTGAAGGTATATTACCATTACTCTTACGTCAAGTATCTGAGTCAATTCATTCGATATATACAATATATTGCGTAGTGTAAAAATTATACAAAACTTTTACTTCTAGAAAAATTAATAAAAATATATGAATATTCTTGAAACATTCTAACATTTTAGAATTCTATTTAGATATTCCAATTGCAAACTTTCTTTCATTAACGTTCCAAAGTGAAAGCATCAAATTTGCTTCGGTTACTAACTCTTTTTGAATAGCCTTTCTCGATTGTTATTCATGTTGAGTTCTCACCCTGAATCTACTTAAAATTCCGGTACGGAATTACAGGAGGATGTGTTTCAAGAATTGCAGATATGTAAGAAATTTTCCAAAGTAATCGCATTTTTCTTTTTAAAACTAATGAAATTATATTCATAAAGTTAAAATCGGTTTAACAGGTTTTACTTAAAATATTATTTAAATATTAATAAAAAATGTACATTTTGTTGGCAAATTTAATTGATTTATGTTTACAAAATATCGCTATGGGCTTAATCTTTCGCTTTCTATACCCATTATTGCATCATGTCTATAGTGTAACATCTTTGTGAAACGGCAAAAAAGAGAAATAGTATTAACAAGTATAGATGTGACTAGAGAAACTGCGCTAAAACTAATTTAATTTTGCAAGAGACATGTAGTGAATACATATTTTTTAATAAACGTTTGCAATACATAAGACACCTACGATCATTTACAGATTACTTTAAGTTTTTACAGATGAGTTGGATGGCGAGAGAGGAGGGTGGAGAGAGAGAGAGAGAGAGAGAGGGAGAGAATTTTAACAGCATCTAAAATAATATTCAATGATATCTTTGCATAATGATTTATGCGAAACAGAGCGATGATAATTTCATCTTTCGACCGATGTATTTCTAGGTTTATTTTTATTTGATCGGCAGGTCTGAAAGTAAAGCAAAGTACACATTCTTAAGATGTTCTCGAATGCCGTGGTGGCCAAAAAACCGGTCGTCCTTCATAATGTAATTGTAGTATTACCAAAGCTATAATTTCCGAAAGTATATGTATATACTCTTATGTATAAGTATACATTATATATTGGTAAAAATATTGGTATGCACGTCCATTTGATGAACCGTTTCAGCGATTAGTATTGATCGATATCGATATTGATTAGCATTACATATACGTACATACATAGTTATACTCAAAGAGCCAGATTAATTTTCTTGCGCGCGCGCATACGTGTGTGTCTGTGTTCTAGAATGCTAGCAACAGAATGCTAATCCTAACCGTACTATACATATACTTAAATTTAATTTTGGTAATAATTTCGTTTGGCGAATTGTAGGCGAAAATGTAACAGACGACTAGTGAATAAAATAATATGTGAACAATAATATATGCATTGTATACTATCTGAGATTTTTCTCAATAGAAAGATTTATTACTAGAAATAGTTTTTTCGTAGTACTCTATAATCAATTCATCGACTGTCCCCGTTTATGAAACGTTTAACGTATCGATGTATGTATATGAATGCGGCAATAGTATCATTACATGTAATAAGGTGAAGGGCAATTGCGTGTATTACACGCTTAAACACAAATGCACATAGTCGGTTTGATCGGTTCTATATAAACGGAATACTTTGTTTCAATTATTTCTTTCTCCTTTTAATTATAACAGTCAAGTTGTAAATAATTGTGTAAGATGAGTAATGTACATCATAATTTCACTAATTTAACAGTATTATGTCAAAGTCATTGTTACCAAGTAATTAAAATTGGTTAATATAAAATTCCCTCGTGTGTTCAGTTTTTTGTATCTTTTATTTATTTATAAAAGTATAAATATAATTTATTTGCATAAAAAAATATTCCACAGGTTTCATAATGTGTAACATTTCGTTTTCATGTACTAATATAAGTTGAAGAAAGAATGTACAAATGAATAAAAAATTTGGGAAGAAAGTACAAATCACGAAGTAAAATAAAAAAATGTCTTATATATGGTTTTAAAATATATTTATTAGTTAAAAATCTAATATTTACAAAAAAGTATAAATTAATAATCATTCGACTCAGCACCGTCGCACTTACCATCTACTAGATAATATCGCGCAAGGTGGATTTATTGCAAAATCCTTTCAATTATAAATTACATTCTCTTTATCATAGACATCAAGAAGATCTTTTTAAATTATATTTGTATCTTTCTTAAATGTGCTCTACAGATTTCTCTACAGACTTCTGCTATAGTATACATATTTGTGTAATTTTACAAACATTGTATATCTATTTTACGTTCTCCCAACAATATTAACGTAGCGATCTTTTGTTTTTCTCAAATATTCTCTGGTGGAAATAATTTTATGTAACTCGTGTATATTTTATCAATCTATTTAATGTCATCCGGAAAGCATTAGTAACTCTTTCTTTTATCGAGTTTACGAGCTGCTGTCGAAAAGTTGATATTAATGTTGATTTGCACTAGATATAGTAGATTTGTTCAATTGGCATAAGACTAAAGAAGCTAATTAAATGAAGGAGAACGAAAGAAAGAATTTGCACTGGTCAACGTTGATGGTCCTTTTGACTGGCATCATTTATCATTTACATAGGTTTGAAAAGAAAATTCAGTCATCTAATGTAAAAGAAAGAGAAATTTAGGCTAACAATAACGTAGAGATTTCTCTAAATTTGTTGATCCTTTTTCACGACAACGATGGAGGGACGATAAAGATCACTCGTTATTTCTGAGCGACGGTTGTCTGGTGCCAAAACTGGGCTCCAACGGCACCAAGAAGGTGACTTTTTCGCTAGCATTACCGTCGTCCTGCTTGAGAATAGGCGTATTCTTTCTAGTGGGTCTTCGCGGCCGCTGTAGAACCTCCTCGTACGTAACGTATTCAGGCCTAACTGCTGGCCGCTGTTTCTTCAAGTAGTAGACGGCGGAGGTATTTTCCGACACGTAGCTCTGCTGAGTCGGCTTTACTGTTTGAGGTATCGGAGTGACGTTGTAACCGGCGTTAATCAGGGCGGACAACTCTTCTTGCGTGAGAGGTTGCTGTTCCTTAGGTGAGGGAATACGTACGATTTGAGGGCTGTTTAGCTGACCTTGATCGACAATCTCTTCGATCGTGAGAGACTTGACCGGGGACTTTTTCAAAAGACCCGATTGAGAAACGTAAACGGAGGACTGAGTCGGCGGAACTTTGAGTTTGTGCACTTGACGAGGTTGATTGATAACAGGTTGAACGTAAGCTTGTTCCTGAATGATAGGCTCACTGGAGTCTGGTTTAGTCACGGATCTAGGGGCATAGGTGGAGCCGGAAGCTTGATATTTGTTTACGTCGTCATTGGTAAAGTAGTTGTTAGGTGCCGGGAGTTTGGGAGTATTAGGTAAAAGAAACTGGATCACCGGTGTACCGTCGGGATCGACTTTCTTGGCCTCTTGCTGAGCTCTGGCGGCTGCCAAAATCTCACCGTTGGCTTTGGCGCGTGACTGCTGATAGACTTTGTACAACGCTTCGGCTTGAGCCTGCGCGAGCGCCTGTGCTTGGGCCTGGGCGCGCAATTGATTCCTCTCAAAGTTCAAGGCGTCCTGATGAGCCTTCTCCTGGGCTTTCACGTGGGCCTGCTGCTGAGCTTCGACCTGGCGTATGGCATCGGTGTGAGCCTTGTACTCGGCAGCTGTCTGAAGCCTCCTGGCCTCGGCGGCCTCGGCAGCCGCCTGCGCCTTCAGCTTCGCTCTGTACGCGGCCTCTGGGTCCTTGGGCTCCAGCTGGCCCTCGATGTGAGCTTGTCCGGCCGCGCTCACGTGATCTCCCTGTTGAAGTTGCTCCAAGGCGCTCTGTTGCCTGTACCTCTCGTGATCGATTCTGATCTGTTCTAGAGCAGCCTCGTGATGCTTCTGATACGATGCCTGGGCGATCTTCTGAAAGGCCAAGGCCTGCGCCTCGGCCTGAGCCTGGGCCCTGGAATTCGCTTCGGCTTCCGCCTGGATTTGCGCTTGACTGACTTGGGCTCTCAGCGGGGCGCCGCCGTCGTTGACGTACTCGTATTGCGGGGACGGCCTAAAAGATTCGGCCCCCTTTGCCGAGTAATCTGCCGCTTGCGCCGTTTGGTATTGAATCTGGACCGGTTGCTCGATCGACTGATACGTCGCTGCTACTCGTTGCTGCGCTGGATAACGCGGGGGTGGACTAGTCTCGATATGGTATTGCTCGTGTAACTGAGACCCCGGTGCCGCCGTTGCTTTTATGTACTCTTGTTGCGGGTAGCCTGCGGCTTTAGGCTGCGTCGGAATCAAATTGAACTCTTGGGCCTGATTGGCGGACACCAATTGCAGCAACTCGTGCTCGAACGTGCCCACCTTCGGTGAAGTATACGATTCTACTTGATACGTCGATGCTCCCGATGGGCCGCCGCGCGTCGATTGCAGCGTCGCTTGAGCCTGCGCTACCGCCTCGGCTTGAATCAACGCCTGGGGATGTTGTAGCTGAGGTCTCGGTCTGGGAGGAGCCACGGCGGGTTTGCGATAATTGTAATATGCCTGCTGCAACGCCTGCTGCTGCTTGGCATAGGCTGGAAGAGGTCTACGCTGAGGCGCACTATTGGGTCTCGCGACGTACGACTGCGGGTCGACTCCGGTGAATTGTCGCAAGACGGCTAGGTATTCGGGTGACAGCTGAAATTTTTACATTTTTTCTACATTAGTCTTAATCTTAACGGTGTCAACGTTACACGACGCGAACATTACAAGGACTAGCGATCGAAGGTGAGATCTCATTTCGCTCCCTCTCCCTAAGCTGAACTTGATCTTAGGAGCAAACAGATAACACAGCTCGTCGACGGATGAGTAACCGCGAGTAACCGATAAAGATTCGAAGCATCGTTCATGAAAGTGACTCATCTCGCTATAACGGTACACAAGGCCGCGGGGAAGGCTATAATTCTATAAGCGTACGAGGTTTGATAAAACTGCCAACTTATGACTTGTCAGTGGGTGTGGTTGTACCGGTTCTGTCAGGTCGCGGCGATTAGAAGGCGTGCAAACTTGCAAGCGTTATGCAAGAGACCGATTGCATTCGAGCACGGCGCTGTCGACCGACCGCGTAGGAGGCACACACACGTATCGACCAAATCTCTTTCTCTTTTTCTTATACCTCAATCCCTTATATGGATTCGAGACTCGTATTAATCTAATATCGCGTTTACCGAATCGACTTATTCATATATCTTTATCCTTCCGCACATATTTTCAGATGTTTCATCGATATCAATTCATTGGAATACAATACAATATTTTAGCATTTCTTTCCTCTCTTTAACTTGATCTACGTGAGAGAAACTATTCTTGCTTGTTGCAATAACATGTAAGAATTGTTTTGAGTATAAATAGGAATAGATTATATTATTCTACATAATAATATATACTTGTTGATATTTCTATTTAGCTTTTTATTCATATTCTCTTTCTTCCTCATCATTACCTAATGAATTACTTGGCTGCACATATCTTTAGGAATATGTTGACTAATATTTAAAATATTTTTGTTTCATCGCGTATATAGATAATTCCATCGTGATACAGAGATACGTAGAAAATGATTTTGAAACGTTTGAAAAATACATTACATTGCCGATATTAAGATGATATGTCAATATACCGTACATAAAAATCTATACCACACTTGTTAATGTTGTATAAATTATTAGCAATACTGGATAATTATTTCAAGCTTAAAGTTTAATTTCTTCTACGAAAAAGCGTTGAGAGAGGGAGAGAGAGGTGTCCGGCGTTTCACGGCTTTTGTAGCATGGAATGTACAATCTCTCGTTATCCTCGAAGTGCACTGGTGAAATGGAAATCCTCGTACAAGTAATGAAAGTAATGGAGTCGAGCCATGACTACTACCATGTTGCATCAGAACGCCTAGATCTTAAAAGCGGACTTGGGAGTCTTTCTCTCTCTCTCTCTCTCTGCCGTTCGTAGAAAAATAGTCTGTTCATGGCTAGTTAGTCAGCACGTTAGTGGGTGATAGGCGGTCAATAGTCATGGTTGACCAACGACAATAACGCTAAATATTCGATGGAACATTTGTTACTGAACATTCTACGATGCGGTTAGTTGACATGGTGAAATTTTATGTGTACAGTATTATTTCATACCTCTTGAGAGTCATCTCCGGGTCGAATAACAAACTGGCTAGGTGAAGCCCCATAAATGGCGCTGCCTGAAACTGGTGACCTCTTGACAGGATCTTTGATATCGATCTCTAGTAAAACAATGTCATCGGCATTGGCCGCAGATGAGACCGTCTTCTTGGTGACGCTAGTCTCCTCTCCAACGGAGACCGTCAAGAGACCTGTCGATTTCGAATATTGTTAACACATTTTTTTAGTTTAGAGACTAATGTCTTTTTCTTCCCATATGTTACTTGCACGACAACATTTTCTTTGTAAATATTCTTCAGAACACAAACATTGTTCCACTGCACATAAGATGAAATACTACCTAAATATCCTTTTGGAGTTTGATAGTTGAATAATCGAACGTGGAAGTGACTTTTACCTGTATCGTTCTGCCTGACCGCGAACGCTTAGAACGGAGCTGGGAAAGCAACGCAGAGAAAGTTACAAGCGACGTGCGCTCAAGAAACTCTTCCCACGGATTTTGCTTTCAACATTTTCAGACGTCTCGTCGTAGCGGAAAGAAATAAGCATATCAACGATTTGGCTAACGAACTGGAACGTTAATTCTTAGAGACTTTTTACGCTATTATAATAAAAGTAGAAAAAGTGTCTTACGTAGAAACAAAATTGCTCGAGTTCAATCTCAATTTACATGTATATTGCTATTTCACATTAATACCTTATAAAACATCGTGAGAGAAGAAATCTTTTTTCTCTTCGAGAAGATGAGATAAAATTAACATCGTATTGCAAAAAATAAAAGATCAGTGTTTACAATATTATGCAGCCCTTGTTATAGAACACCGAATCAATTTGTCGCAATGTTCATGCTCTTGTCAATTTTCTTGGAACGTTGTACTTGCTTCGATACTCTAATAAATTCTCTACGTCGATCAATCATTTCCTCCAAAATAAATATGTTAATTCGTATACAAAGTAGCTCTTATAAAATAGCCTTAATGAATTAAAAGTTTAATCTTGACGATTATTCTTGGGTGATCCTGAAAGCGAGATTGAGGAAAGTTTGCCTTTTACTTTTTCTTTTCTTTTTATATCACGTAAGCGAGGCGTAATGATCTCGCAAAACGCACGCCTTTATTACCAGTTTCCTCTTCGGCCTCTACCTGCCGCTAAGAATCACAAGCTATTATCGCAAAACTTGTAATACATCATGGTATGAAAATGTAATTGTAACGCTTTGATTGGAAATGGTGAGGATATAAGAGAGTTGAGAGAGCAATATCTCGTTACCTTGTTACCATTTTATAACAGAGATAAGTTTATCTCCCAAGAAATGTGCCGTTAAAAACAACTGATATTGGAAAGATGTGATGTAAATAGATACTTTTAGACATACTATTTGAGTGTTTACTGATGTAAAAAAATGCAACGTATGCAAGAGAAAAAGTTTTAATAAATTATACATTTGTAAGAAATGTTCTCGCTATGAGAAAAGAGGAAAAATTTATCCCGAAAACGTCAGTACATTGCTTTGTTTCCTGTAGAAGACATGTTTTAAACGCAGTCGCGCAGATCCTTATTTTGAAATGGAGAGGAAAGCGCACAGGCAATCCGGTTAACTTTCCTTCTTTTGTTAGTCCGTGAGATATTCCACGGATGTGCGTAATTTTTCCCTCGTTGAGTAATACTATGTGCGCGTCCTTAGGAGGAAGCCGCAGTTAAGTAACATCCCCCCATACTGCAAATACACGCGTACGATTAACAAATCTCACCTAATTAACGCGTTGCCGAGCTGCAAACCTTTAATATTACTTTAATATTGCTTAATTTAATATCAACAATTCTCTATCACACCGATTTACATTTATATACTTACATATTTACCCCTACACATATCGCGTACTCTATCACGATTATTGAATTTAATAGAGATTGTTACAAATTCTTGGACAAAGATGAAAGCAATATACAAAATTATATTCCTCATTCCTCATTTCTCAAGTTGACATTACTTTAACGGAGTGTAAAATATAGTAACATACAATTACAAATTATTTACAGGCATCTTATCGTTGGCTCAATTTCACATTAGTTTTAGCACTGGTGTTGCTTTTACATTTTTAACAAAATTGCATTAAATTTGCAAGGAGATATTTTTTCGCTTTATGATCAACAAGATCTTGGAACTAGGAACTTTAAATGTAAAAATCCGATGTGAGCTACCGACGCTTTGTTTTGAATTTTAACGTATATGTAAGTTTAAACTTTTCTTTTTACAAACAAATTTATAATTGTCAACTTTCCTCCATTGCCGTCGATACAACGTAATTGTAATTACCACCGGGTAAAGATTCGATTGGTATAACACGAGTAAGCGGTCTTTCAAAACCATGGCATTAGGTTTAATAGGTTCGAGCGTTAGATTAGAGGTGAAATTAGTGATGCAATAAGGACAATGCGAAACCACGCCATCGACCTTTCACTTTCGGATAATCTGTCCCGAGTGCAATCTGATCGAGTTTGAGATTCCTCAAGGCCATATAATATTTCTACTCTATTCTGACCAAAAAGAAAAGTATAAAAAATGAATCTTGTTTCAGGATTTTCGTATATCACGTGATGATGTATGCTATATTCACCATGTATCAGTAAATGTGTTTTGTTTCTTTAATCCTTTGGCCATTTTCTGGAATTTTTCATTTTAATCTAAAATAGAGTCAAGTAGTCAAAAACATAAATTAATATTAAGTTAACATATATACGCTTGAATTATAATAGACGTTTTATTCTAAATAACATTGAATTCAAAATGTGGTACGAAGATCGGTAAGAATGGAAAAATGTTGTTAGATCCTAGAAGGTAGAATACTCCACACTGGCTATCTATATCTATATTTATATATTAATAAATATATTCTGTAACATATTATTACTAGCAGTTTTCACTCTTCATTCTAGCTCTTGAGACTTTGCGTAGACTTCCGCTTCGTGTATGATATGCATACAATATGTTACAAATCGTATGTAATAGAAATATAGAAAAAGCACATTATAGATAGATTTAGGCCCCTATACGCACGATGAAAATTGTAGATACATGACGGACGATAAAATACTATACGTAGCGAACTTCTCTCTCGATCACACTTTCGGTTTTCAAGTTGGTTGCAGTTGCAGCTGCAGCTCGGTGCTACAGTATATATCGGTTAGAAAGGCGATACCGTTCGTTCGCGCGGTTTATGTTCGACGTCGATTTCTCAATCGATGGCGATATGTGCCCGTGAGATTTTTTGCCTCGTTTGTCGTGACTACCATTATTGTTTTGCGTTATATAAACGATTTATGTGCATATATTAAGTAAATAAATCTATAAAAATGTAAGTGATTCCTTGTGAAGCGACACGTACCATATAATTTGTGTCAAAACTGCACATAGTTATAACTATATGTCTGCGTGATAAATTGTTGAAGGTATTAATAAGGCACTTTTAATCACGTAAGCATTTTTGTTATCAAAAATAAATTTTATTTCGATGGAACTTTTCCATTTCTGCCGTACGTTTAAAGATAAAATAATCGGTTTTGTATCCAAATATTTGATACATAGTCTAATGGAAAATTAGAAGAGGGTATACAACGCTAAAGATTCTATCGTGAAGCACGTGAGTAAAAATCTATCCCGTCGTCACAGCGACGATGTGGAAGATCTCGATAACGAGCAATAATAGCCTAGGAAGGAAACGCGTTTCTTAACTTGATGTTTTTCTTTTTATACATTGGGGAAGCGGGAGATCATGAAACGCAGATTTGAGTTCTCATTGAGGCATTGTATCAGCGTGTCGAGGAGGAAATTAGGTAAAGAGACCCTCCGGCTTCTCGTGCGATTATTATTACGTGGGTTCCTTTCGAAGATGAGAAAATCCGATAAGTTCGCATTATGAGAAGGATGTTTTGCAGCGTTGTTGTGGGCTATGAAGAAACTCGTAAACTTTGTAAAAATAATATTGCATGGCGAACGTGTCGAGTGGAAATCGAGAGGTAGCGGGACATGGTCGTTTCGAGTAAACGTGTATCAGAGAGAAGTAACTTTCTATTGATCTAATACGTGAACATTGCCATCCATATTGCTACTACTAGCTGAATTGCATTAAATTACATTACATTCACTTATTGCACAATATTTATCACCCAGAAATATATTTTTACACTTTTTTGCAATTTTATTGAATATTCTAAACCGTAAATTTTGGGATTGAAATATCAAGTAATATCGCGAACACTGATTTTATCATCGTAATGCCCGTTCTACACCTAGGGATGATCTCCTACTTGTGGCTCATCCGATACCCCTTCTATACCTAAAGCTAATCCTACTTGCAGCTTATCCGAGGGAGTAGTATAAATAAAAGTTGGTACGATTGGAAACCAACCACAGTGTACCCTTTTACACAAGTAGGATCATCCCTAGGTGTAGAACGGGCATAAGGAAAAGGCTGTCAACAATCGAACATGGGAAATCTAACACGTTATATCGACTACTTCATGAGGATATTTTATTTTAAGAATCTTATGGAGATTCGAGATTAACAAAGTGATATAAGAATGAATGAAAGAGAGTCTTGCAAAAGTGAAATGTCGTCACTACTTATTCGAAGATGGGAAAGTCAATTCGCGATTGCAAAGTTCCTAGATGAGAGCAGATCCAATTAACTATAATGAGAGGTAATTACGTATAAAACTGTCGTAAACCTTGAACGAACAGGTTATCGTACACTTCCGAGATGTTGTATTTACTATATATACTATACTACACGCGTAAAGATACTCGCTCCATTCTACTCTACGTGCGTCTTGTAATAAAATACTTGAAAAACAAATATATAATATATTTAAGCGAAACATTTAGTTTCATTAGTAAAAAAGTTGAATAGAATAAATTATTTATTGAAAGAATTAATTTGCTCCTACAAAGCAATTTAAATAGACATGTTTTAAATTGATATACAAGACCTCTGTGTAGAAACTTTACTGAAATTTAAATGAGTAAAAAAGGAAAAAATGATTTGAAAAATTATTATTTTTGTCAAGAAACATAAAGCTAAAGTGACGTTTCTTTTTGTAGAAAACACCAAGACATGTATTTGTGCGGATTTTGTATATAGTAGATGTAAAACAATCCAAAATGGGGCTCTTCCATCCTAGTCGACAACAGCAGAATCCAATTTTCCCGCACAAAATTCACATCCACACACACGCGTTTGTTGGCGTACACTCCGCAGTGAATCGTCCACAGGGAAATCAGTCGAAAGAAGGAGAAACGCGCATTGTAAGCACTTAATTTCGTTCTTTCCCGCGAAAAGTGTGATGTGATCGCACTCACCTGCGAGGATAAGCAGCCACATGGTGAGAGCAAATGAGTGACGGATCGCCGAGCGAATGTTTGGTGGAAGTGGAGTTGTAGTGGCTTTATAGTCCGAGGGGAAAGGCCGCGCCCGCGATCCGGACCAGGTGGGGTTCTCATATCCGCCACTTTTCCGCAGCGTATACGCGCTGCGCACTCGAGCGCACATTCGGCACATAGACGCAAGTCCTTCTTCATTTTCCTTACTTTCTATTGTTTGCCATGTGTTTGGAAAACCTAAACTGGCCTGTGTTATTTACTAATGAAATGAGAGGGTAGCAATGACCAACGACAACTCGGCAGCGTATCGTCCCTAAAAGACTCGTAACAATTAGCTAAACGTGTGGCTAGTCAAGACAATACACACACAATTTCGATTTCATTTCATTTCCAAACTGGATCAGTTAAACTGGCGTTATAGCGCAATCGCGCGTCATGCAACCGCACTCGTTCCGCCAACCGCCACCAGGCTGCCTCCCAGGACTTTTCTCATAGCGTGTCGTAGGTTGTATAAATTTACGTTGTATAAGTTGTACAAGTAAACTCTCGCGATGCACGTGTGCATTGTGTATGCGAGCTGGTGTGACTAAGTGCACGCGAAAGATACGAGCGCGGCCGCTTTGCTCGCTATAAACCGCCGTGGGAAAGGCTATCGGTCGGAAGATAAACAGCCTGGATATAGATTAGAATGAATGCGTGCTCCCGAAACCGCTTTCGCGCATTCGCGATTCGTCCTCGCGAATGACACGTACCTGTCATCTATAACTCGCTGTTGTATGTCCCAGGATGGAGAATATCAATCTTTGCTGTATCTCAAAAGAGATATTTTTAGAGATGATACGCGTAACGCGATAACGCTCATTCATCCTTTTACCATTATACACATTTTTTTCTTTCAACTAATTAATACGTCAAATTCCAGGTACATCAGATTGCGAGTTGCGTTGATACGTTTGGCTTTTTCACTAAACCGCCCGACATACGCGGGCCTTTGCTGGCGTGTGCCAATATACTTTCGCATCGCAGTCTCACGCTGTTTATTCGCCGTGAGCGAGCGTGTAACGCGTTCATAACACAATTATGATTGCACGAGTTCAGACGGTCAGATAGTAAGAAAATGATGGAAAAATGCTGCTAATTCTCTCTCTCTTGTGTGTGCTTTATGAGAAATTTTCAAAAATTTTCTGTCGGCAAAACTGTCAACACCGTGTCATTAGCGACGTTCCGTCGTTTTTTCAATTGTTTTTCAATCCGTAGCTTATAACAAGTATACCGATAATTTGATCGAGCGGTAAAATTATACCATTTTTTCCTTGGGAAATTCAAATATCTGTTGGTAAGAAAGGAGAAAACTAATCGGTATTTAATTATTTTAGTGAACAATATCTAATTTCTCTTGACATGGTCAGGCAGTTTTGGTAATTTTTTGGCATTTTAAGTTTTGGGATTTCTTATGATGTCCTTGTCTCGAGCAATTATGTCTTAATATATAATCGTTATTTTCAATGCGTGCGCAAATTTGAAATAAGATAAATCTTAGATTAGAGAATTGCATTTCGACATATTTCGTCATTGCACAAACATGCACGGCTTGTACTTATCCACGTCATCTCGTTAGTCAAGCGTGACACTCGCGGCGACGATTGTTTCGTGCGTATCAGACGGCTGCGTTTTGTGCAATTCCGTATGGTAGTATATCCGGAAATGATATGATAAAATCTGTCGTATTGTTTGCCTGACATATAAATCTTGGCGACATACGACAGTTTGAATGAGTATCACTCAACTATCTCGATCGTTTCGTCAAAAGACGAGAATTTGGCCGAATCGGCACGAACGGTGTACGCATACGTTTATTTCTATCTACATAAAAATTACTCTTATGTACGCCACTTTCTAATTGCATTCTGAAGCCATCTCGTCCCGTAGTGCAGTGAAAAAATATGTAGTCAAGTCTTTGCGCTAATGTACTACCTCATAATTGTACCTACTTAATCATTAGCTATGATTTGCGACATGAATGACAGAAATGAGAGTTGATCGCACGCGAGACTTAACATTTGTCGCGTATTACCCATGTACATGTATGCGACTCGACTTTATTATTCGCTTACGTGTCACCATGGATTTATTACAGCTTGTCGTGAAACTAGGTGTGACAGCATCTATCTGTACGAAACGTCTTAGTTAAAAATCTATTCCAAGGATATTTAATAATTCTATTTTAATACCTTAATTGCAGCTTCGTAAATGCCGCACAATGGGCGGCCCCTCTTTCTTCCCGCGTCAGTGGTTGTGACGGCGCGAGAAAGTTGGCGTAGAAAAGATTTCAATGTACCTCGAAATATCACATAGCACATAGCACAGCTTGAGGTGCGATTAATTTCTACTGGTGTTGGACAATCCCATAACAATTTTCCAAATCATTCTCTTGTTTGATGTTTGAATAAACGAGCTGATATGAAGAAATGTTGCTTATGCGTCCATTGTGCTGACAAATATCTTTTTAATTCTGTCTTGTCGTTGCATCGTAGTTGGTTGAAATGCACATGCTTGTTAACTATATACATTTTGATGAAAATGTATATGGGTCTGGCAGAAAAGATATAATGCGATTGTTTCTTGTGAATTTACCGTATATCCTATTTTATCCTACATAATTATGTGTAACATTATTATTATGAAAGACAACGATAACTCTTGCAGCAATGTAATCGTCACCAAATGAATGAATAAAACTCTCTGGTGTGGTAGTTCCGTTTCCGTGAATCTGATATTCAGGGTGATCTATACCTGTGTATATTCATTATTAGCTTCGAACGGCCTAGAGAAAGGGCGGCTCTTATCCGGCTTTGCGACTTATCCGGCCTGCTGCAAAAGACATTCACAACCTTTCGATAACGAAAGTGAGCCAAGTAACGTCCTTGACTTTACTTCCTAGTTCGCGCCTATGTAACACCTATTTCTGATTTTCGCAAGAGTTTGCAATCAAGTTTCTCTTCCCTGGCAGTTTTAATAAATTAATACACTCTTGGTGATATTCCCACAATTAAAATATCCGTAACATCCGTTGTCCTATACTTACACACATTCACACGCGTACACGCGAAATTACGCTTTACACAATCATTCGATATATTAATACAATTATTATGCAAAGACTAGCAACAACTACTACTACTTTGGCAACGTGTCTTTTGATAATCGTTTAATTCAGCATGAGAAAGAAATATTTATTCACCAAATTGACCAACAATACTCTCTGTGAATTTGTATCCATCCTTCTCTCTAGATAATTAATGGCAATCGAATGTTTACGTGTGTGCATCGACCATCACAGGAGACGTACAAATGTATGCGGAAGCCAGAAAGTCCCTGCCAACATTTCACACAAGATGGAGTACGATAATTAAATCATTAAATCCATTGGCATCATATCCAAGTGAATGCAACACACAAGATTACTTGCTTGTATGCAATCCCGATTACTTGAGGTATATCGGATGTCTTATAATTTTGCATATTATTTGCTAGATCCTAAATTGTTAAATTTTCTACAAAGTATATAATCAAAGGAGATACAAACACAAAGAGATGTAATTTTGTGTGATAAGGAGAACAGACATTAATCTCATTCATTTATTTGCTCACATATTTGCTTTAAAATGATTCCTCCCTGTATGTACTCTCTCCACATGCCTTTCACTTAATACTCTTTTAATATTCGTTCCTCGACGAATGCAATTGATAAACTACCTCCATTGGCAGGGAATGTCATTTTAACAAGTTGAAATGGAATATTTATCGTGCTACAAGGAGAAATAACTTGCACTGTTGATTGTAAATAAAGTATTAACATTCCTGTATTTATTCTTTTATTACTAATCTTGACAAGAGACACACGAACAAATATAAATAAGGCTTGTAGAGAAATGTCGTAGATGAAACTTATCAGCTACACGCAGCTAATTAATATTTAAAGTACGACGATCTGCAATCTTTTCCGAATTGCGTCCTTTGTCTCTTTTGGTACATACGGATTCTTTAGTGGGTCTTCGTTTACCCTGCAAATATAACACTAGTAGATTAGTGAAACATGATTCAAAATTATTACAAACTCTTTTCACATATTCTATGAATGCATCTCTGTTGAGATTATTCGAACTTTACCTATAAAGAGATAGCGCATTGGCGCAATTAACATTGTACCACCAGTCGCACGCAAATTCGTGTTGATTAAAAAGCGTTCCGTTGGTGCATAAAAAGGAGGCGCCCTGATGCCCCTCACGCCCATCGTGGCAAACGTGATATGCCTGTAACAATATTATTGTGTGTTATACATATACTCGTATACGTAACGCACATGCGCACGCAAGAAACACACATGCACTAAAAATTGAAATTTGTATATCAATAATATAGGTACATAGAGTTGCCAGAAAGAACACACAACTGTCAAAGTCGGTACAAGCCGGCCGAATAAGGCTAATAAGATGCTTTTTGGTTACGTAAACGTCATAATTAAGGAATTAATGCGAAACATGTTGTGCAAGCTTACTGAAAATAATAGGAGCGACGTGAAACGGTAGGGAGGAAGACAGGTTTAAGGAAATACAAAGGAAACGAATGACATTCTTGAAATGGAAAGTTTAGCGCGCGCTCTGGAAATCAAGTTGCGATGCATGACGGGGTATTTGAGTCACGTAACGTCATTTACTATATGTCGGTGCATTTTATTGTTTGTGAAAGAATCAGCAACATCTTGTATCGCTATGAGCTTTAGGTGACTTAGACTTTGGACGGAAAACATGAATGTCACAGATTCCAGGCAAGAGACATCTTTTTGGAAATTCTAAAGATTATCGAAAAGACAAGAATCACGAGTTCGTAACTCGACGTATCTCGAAACACCGAGAGAGGCTGAGTCAAGCTCAATTACGATAACAATTTGCCAAGACTGTTCTCCCGCAGAGTTTGTCTTTCACTAAGGCGAGATCAGTTCTTACTCCCGCGTTGCCTTGAGGTTTTAATAATGCCAGTCCGTTCTCTTACATAATAAATCCGCTCTACTTTGACCGCGCGCGGCTCACGCAGCATGAACCGTGGCGCGCGGTCGAAATCACTAGAATGATTTTACCTTGCTCTCTAACAATAAGTTCCAGCTTGTACATACGACAGAATAATATCAGCAACATTTCTTTGCGCCACGCATCCACGTCTACCCCATTCTATACGCAGATATTGCAAATATAAGGATAATGCCTTTGTTATATCAAACGTTTACGTTTTGTACTTTTGCTTGTCATTCGCTCCTTAAATAATGGCCCATCACCGAAAACTTTTTGCATCAAGATAATTAAATCTGATTATTTTCATAAAAACGTACTAGTAACAGCGTTAGCACGAAATAGAAATATGATTAGGTACCTGACAACCGGTTTCCACGTTTGCGTACATTCCTGGTACGACTGGAACGTGTGCGCAGGAAAAGCTCGTAGGCGGCACTGTGTGATAAAGGGGATAATCTATTCCGGGGATTCCAGGTATCTTGTTCAAATTCTGATCTTTCTTCGGTTCCTCTTTTACGACAATGGGTTGGCGAAATCCCACTACCGGTTGGAAATTTTGATATTCGTCATAATAATCGTCCACTATTATACGTCCCTGCGAAATGAAAATTCACGGTGATTAATTATCAATCAATATCAAGTTGGAAAAATAAAATGTTCAATAACAAGTTTAGCTGTTACACAGATAGACATTATAAATAGACAGACAGACAAATTGTTAAGAATAACTTGAAATAAAGTAATGGATGACGTTTTTCTAATAATGTAACAAGTAATCTCTTCCTACTACCGGATCATAACTCGCTTTCACTGCAGCTTAGAAAAAGTTTGAAATCCAACAGAGTGTAACGAACCTACGCGAAATGTTGCCTTGATTTATTCAAAGCCAAGGACGTTTTTTTATCTCATCTCTTTATATTGCTATTTTATTACAAAGCGAATCAATTCGATGCTTTACTTAAATACCAAGAAATGGGGTCAACGCGTTTAAATACAATAAAAAGCACAATGCGGCGCGCACACTTATAACGTATAACGTAAGGTACATGTGGCTATGTACGTGCATGTTGCCACAACATTTTAATTACTTACTAAAATTTTATTGAATCACGTGTATTTCGGAAAAATATCTACCATTTTATTTATTACAGAGAGAGAGAGAGAGAGAGAGAGAGAGAGCTCAGAATTGGTGATGTAAAAGCAAATTCCTTTTCAACTCTTAAAAATGTTTAGTAGATTAGAAATGGGATGGAAAAGGAATTTTTTTGCATTTTCTGCGCTATCTGAATAGTGATAGATCTCTAAGAACACAAATGATAAAAGTTCCATGTATAGTATTACGGTTCTCTGTAATACTGCACATTTATATGTATATATTACAATTGTTTTACTAAAATGTCAGGGAAAAAAATATATATAATCCAACTGAAAGATTGATTATATTTTTTTGAGATAGTTTGTCCATCAAATAGTTAGAATATACGAGTATGTATGTAGTTGAGAATATATGTACGTACAAGTTTTAGTTATAGCATATAAATATAAACAACGTAGAATTATTTTTGTCAAATTAAATGGAGATTTACCTGTACAATGATCGAATAGGGCGCTGCCATAGCGGCGCACAGAAATATCGCAAATATAGCACGACTTCTCAACATGACTGCACCGAGTTTGAATATGAACGAAACTGGACCAGTTTCCGCTGTGAGGCCGTGCTAGGTATACGAGACATTATGTCACATAGAGAAAGAGAAAGTCTTAACCATACGTAACGCGAGAGGTTGAACCCCTTCCATTATCACCCTAAGAGATACGCGTCATTGTCGACTAATTGCACATTGTGAAACAGAAATTTGGTCAAACCATAAGTTGTCGACATCGTCGGAATTGTGTCGAAATTGGTAAAACTTACAATGTAAGACTAATTGTAAGACATAAAAAAGTTTCATCTTACGATTCTTCTTTTCAGAACAAAATGTTAACGGCAAAAAGCCAGAACACAACGAGACAAAGAAAATAAATATTTTTATATTTCGGAAAAATTAAATTTTGATCGAATAATATTAATTTTCGGTTATTTATTCACTGGCGAAAAGAAGATTATATTATTTGTATATAAAATTCAATATTTTACAATAAAAAATTGTGTATAATACTTTTAGCAGACCTTTCTAAACCAGAATTATATCTCTGAGTTTCTTGCGAGAAATTACAATTACACTCGCTAATTTTAAATTAATTGAGAAAGCTATCAATAAAAATGTATTGTGCGGTAAAACATTAATATTCTGTAATTTGCATTAATATTCCGAGTAACTTAATAAATAATATACATTTAAAAAAAGAAAAGAAAAACCATTATATCACCATTTTATACTTGACATATTTATCTGTCTGTAGTTTTTTGAGATATTTACTTATGTATCAAAATAAGACAGTATTATATCTGGTGTATTCATCTCTATAATTTGTCATTTTTAACGCATACTGTCTCGGAGGTTCAAAGAACAATAATAAAGAGAACAAAACAAAGTTTGAGACCGTTTTATTTTTATTTTATTTTTGCACATTGTTAATTGTTCGTTTTTATAACTCTTCTTGCAAATTATAACTTTTTGGTTCGTTGTAATTCTACTAATTATTCATAATTAGTATGTAATTCTAATAATTAATAATGTATATTATGTTTCTCATTACAATAAATATCATCAAAAGTGAGAAGCTTGTCTAATTTTGTCTAACAAATAACTAAAGTTTTCAAGTTCTAGCATATTTATGTTTTTTTTTACATTTGCGTTATATAATTAAGCCTATTTTACATTTTTATAATAATTATTGTCTCCGTTTACTCATCAGTGTAATTTTATATTACCCGCAAGGAAAGAAGAAATCTATCTCATCGACTACCTTGCGGACGGCAGTCACTGAAGATTATCGCCCTCTACAGATACATACAAACAGTCTGCGATATCTTGATTCTTTTATAAATAAACATATAGAATTATAAATACACAATTTCCCTATTTTAAGGATGAAGTCAATTTTAATTGAATCTTAACTTGTAATTGTTATGTAATTTACATTTTAATAGACTGTTAATTGTATAGTAATTTACATATCTGATGAGAAACAATAGAGAAACACACTTTTTCACTTTCAATCTCAATGAAAAAAAGAGGTAGATGATTTAAATTATATGTTACTAAATTAGTATATTAAATAAGATTCAATTTTATAAGTAAAATGTTTATATGATTATAGAGGTGTCTCTCTCTCTCTCTCTCTCTCTCTCTCTCTCTCTCTCTCCCCCTCTCTCTCATTAACCTGAATTGGCATCCGCTTGTTACTTTTATGAATTTTATACAAAAATAATGTAATATTTATTTTGAATTTACTTTTTGCACTGTACGGTATAGAACCATTCGCATCGGTTGTTTGTCTCGCAAAACGCAGTGCCTGGTGGACATAGTGAGGATGTTTTCGACCAATCTGAGCAATAGTGAAATACCTGAAAAAAATAAAAATAATAAAAATAAATATCAAAAAGATATATGCCTATAGAAATCTAATTTCACAAATCTTATTCGCAACAATTACACGCACCTAACAATGAGTTTTCCACTAAACAGATTTCAATTCAAGAGCAATAAATACATGGTGGAAACAACAGATGATAGGCAACTCTCCTCTATGTATAGCTGTTACACAATTACTATCAAATCAAGTAAAGTCGCTCTCGGCAATTATACTCGCGTATATAATGAAATATTTATCAATAAGAATAAGATAGATAACAATAGGAATTATTACCGTATATTAATTTTATCAATTTATATTCGTAAATTATATTTTATAATAAATTTATTTTCTATGCCATTTTATACCTAGTCGTTACAAGTTTTCATAACGTGCGAGAAAATCGACACAAATACAACAACGCAATACGAGAATCGCAAACTGTTGCAATGTATGCCGCAATTCTGTCAGCTGTTTCGTCAAAGGAGTAACTACAACATAATAGATGACGTTGATCTAGATCGCCCTGCATCGAACATAGAGAAATCCGGATGGACCGTATATACACTTCACCCATCGCGAAAGTTTTGAAATCGCTCGTTGCTCGGAAACAACATCGTGACGCTTACGATACGATTAATAATATGCTATTGCTCCATGACCTCGCAGATTGAATGTCTTGTAAGATAAGATCTAGTGATTTATTCACGTGAAATGTGAGACGCTTCAATAGAATTTGTGAGAAAAATGTAATACATATAATATATGTACATGTAAGCTAGCAAGTCGGAAAGTCTTAATAAACATGGTCTGCCAATGAGCATACTTGTTTATGCAGCAATGATCCCGATAATCGTAGCAACGTGTTGGCCCGCCAGTTTACCAGACGATTTTTCTTAAAATATTTTATCCTCTTTTTCAAGACCCTATTTAGCGTGTAGTTTGAATACATAGATACAATGAATCAGAGTTTTATTTTTATTTGGTCTTTATCTATTTGTATTTATAATTCGGTTGAGCGTGATAATTTCCAGATGTTATCTTTCCATTCATTTTCATCGCTTTTACAGGAATAATAATAATTAATATATTATAAGAAAGGATAGGAAACTTTTTCTACTTGGCATTTGGTTTCGACGTCTGCAAACATTCCCTTCCTTCCATGGCAAGAAAAATTAGTTTGCGGTATATTCGTAAGACTTGTATAGGCAGAATCGTAAGGATTGTCGACATTCGACATCGGTAGTTTCGATTCTTGATATTTTCGAGCCTGGCAATACTGTTGATTTCTCTCGCTATTTTTCAAATCTACGTGCCTCAGAGATCGTCCATGAAACTCATTAAGAAATCCTTGATAATCTGTAATAATCTAGCAAATGATGTATGACTTGAGTCAGGTTGACAACACATAACAGTAGCATGTATTTTTAAATTGTATAAAGTGATGATTGAGGTATAATTTTGTAAATATCTAAATAAAGGCTCTTTACGTCATAGATACACGCATTTATACGATATTTAGTAGGATTTGCCATGATTGAGAAAGAGTACATATGTACATTTTTCATGTTTATTTTTCTTGACATAATATTTGCATTATGAGAAATCGTGTGTAATTAAATGATACTTGTAAATAATAACTTGATTATCAATTCTCGATGTTTTAAAAATAAAACAAATCTTAAATAAATAACAAGTTACCTGGTGCGAGTCGAAGAGTGCGAGATTGTCGACAAAGTAATCGTCAAACGGTTGGTATACGGTGTCCCACTCATATCCCGTCGTCCAGCTTGATAAATCAATGAGATCTCCGTCAGCCGGAAATACGAGAGGCGCTACGATAGGCTTATAAACGCCCGGTTTGATGGGCGGTGCGATCGGCAGAAATTGTTTATAATTCGGATAGTTTCCAAGTTTGACGTTGACAAAATTGTTGGTTGTCTTGTGATTCGTGTGCATAAATGGTCTTCGTAAAATGTAAGTGGTGTCGACAGTTTTCGGGTAATTATATTGAGCTCGACCTTCCGGCGGTACGTATCGACCGTCCGATGTTAGATAAACCTTGATTAGATGGGAGTTAATGAATCATTAGAGATACTTTCCAAGTATCCGCGATATTTATGATATAGCATATGCACGAACGTGCCTTAATTATTTCCGGCATTCTTTGATTGGGATAAGGATGCTTGTGAACGTGCCGAGCATCCAAGACGACGCCGTCCGGTACGGTAATACCCTCCTTGTTCAATCGATTCAGCGCCAGGCGATCTGTTCTGAAAGCTTCCTCTGGAATCTTGCCACCCAACGCTGGTAGCACTTGCTCTCGAAAAATTTGCCGCTTTCGCTGCAATGACAATCTTTCGCGATTAATTGTAAGAGCGGTATTTCACGCGGTCGATCGTAAGTCGTAATCTCTGCACGATATGGTATACCAATTACGAAAATACTTGGCAAATATAACAATTCAAATCGATTTTGTTGCTCCGCATTGCACCTTGCAAAATGTCAGTTATCTTATTTAAAAACCGAGTATAAGTGCCATCTTACACTTTCACCGCGACTACACACAGAATTACGTCTTGGAGTCATCATCCTTCGACGAGCACCGATCTGACAAACCTGTCCGACTAATCGCGTCGCGTCGTTTTGTTTTCATTATTTTGTAATTTGAGAAATTACTGCGATGCCACACAATAGTAATCGTTTAATCTTTCATCTTTCATCTTTAACGATTCTACAATGACTACAATTATATGTATAATATAAATATATCTGTATGTATTTTTATTTTATCTATGGTACATTTTTTGCATCACTGGGGGAAAGATTGCTCATGATTCTCGGTTACTTAACCTTTTCTGCATTAATATGCCTCGACAAGATTGCGGTTGCCAACAACAATCGACACCAATATCCTTGTCTACTTATTTTCATAGTGATGTCGCTTGCGGGTATGTCTTCCGTTTGCAATTATATCATCGAGCGCATCCTTTTAATCTCGCTTTGATCTGAAACATTAAGTGTGCGCTTCGTAAGAGATACCTCTCTAATTAATTATCACATCGCTCGCATAACTACTCTCTCTCTCTCTTCCTTTCTTCTCTCGGTCTTTTGAATTTTTCTAAACGATCCCGTCATTATTTCATCAACCACGTGCATGCTAAGCTCTTTGTTATAATATGAAAACTGACGTGCTATATAGAAAATGTAGGCATGCGGGCCGCTGGGTAATATTTAGGGCAAACTATACGAAGATCGTGCTAAATTTTCCTACTTTCGTATCTTTACATTATTACCGAAAATGTATTATATAAGCTGCGTTTCGTCATTATCGGTAACTTGACGACCCATTCGTGTAACAATTCATCCATTATCTTGCTTTCCTCACGCGATTACGAATAATAAATGCCTGCACATTTTACAAGATATGTAAATTACGTGAGGTAATCTGTTTGCAACTACAATTGTGTTACAGCTTGATTCCCACACTCGTAATATTTTCTCAAGTTTACGTAAATCTAATTAAGTATAACCAACCACTTTTTTCCTCACGAGTATTGATCCTTTTATTTCTTCTATTTTATCAAGACAAAACGTTGAGTTATTTAAATGTGGGTTCGTGCGATCGGTGATCACATTGAGTGCAAATATGTCGGTACTCGACTCTCTATTCGAGGAAAAACCATTGAAGCGTAAACAATATTTTCTGCATACGTCAGTCAGTCTAGTTTTTATTAAGAAAAGCAAATTTGAAAATTTGCGCTATAAAATCGCCCTTGATGATCAAGTTTGAACATTCTATTTAGAAATCAGCGTATCCGCCACCTACGTGTTCACGATCGTGTTCACCGCTATCCCTTAGCCTTGTTCTAATTACGTCTCTGAGATATAAGTTACTGCAATCTTCTTCATCTCGACTCACCGCTACGTAACGGATACTCGTATGTGGGATGCACGAAAGAGATTAATACGCTGGAAATGTTCTCTATCGATTTTACATTATGTATACTTAATTAACAAGTTCTTGAGCAATATCTCTAAATGGTTTAATTTCTTTGTCAAATATTCCGCGAATTTTGACGTATCTATAATAAATTTTATTATACCACCTATATGTATGTATATTTTGCTTCCATCTTATCAATATATTTAAAATTATATATGTTGTCTAATAACTAGAATGCAAGGCTGAAAAGAAATATACTTGTAACACTTATTCTTAGATTTCACTCTCATTTAGATTTGAATTACAATTCTTTGTTTTTACAGTCACAATAACGAGAATCACTCTCTTGTAAATTTACGCAAGGTCATCGTAAACGTATTCTTACTATACTTTAAACAAAACAATTGTTTCGCGCTAGATTCATTTGTCTTGTCACGGCATGGCTCTTTCTTTTTCCCTCGCCTTCTCCCTTCTCCTCTCTTTCTCCCGCTTCCTTTTATCTTTTCTCCAGTCACGTAATTAACACATATTATAATATAATAGTTTTTTTAGTTTCTATAGCAATTATTATTAAATAGCAAAATAAAATGTATGCATTTTTGATTTGACAATCCGTCACAGCTCGTAAGATATTAAAATTGAACTCTCAACGGAATGGAAAGGAATGGAAAGTTTGAAAACAGAAATAGAAACACAAGTTTCGCTAGTATAGTAATAACTGTCGCAATCGTATCGGTAAAATGTAACATTTAAAAAATAATAGCTATAGCTGCAGAAAAATAACTACTACTTTTCATCGTCGCAAAAATATCTGTGTAGAAATCGATGATCGCAGTGGAAATTACAATGAAAGGAAATGAAAGAATTCACTTTCTATATAACTTGAGACTAATTTTCGAGCGGCGAACAAATGACCTCACTATCGAGAATGTACTTGTATAGACAGGTTTAATTTTGACGCGGTTTAATCTGCACGGTCGAGTGGGTTTGTGTGTGTTTGCAATCAAGTTTACCTTTCTTCTTGCTATAAGTCACGATACTTTTACTCATGTAACGCATCTTTCTCCATTGCTCTTAAAACGTCAGCGCTATCGAATATTTGTATTATACTATTTACGTATCTTTACAAATTATGAAATTATGTTTCGAGGATTTTTTACTTTCACGTTATTGTATAGTAGTAAATAGGGATGTATCTTCGGGAAGATAGGGACTAAAACACACCACTTATTAATTTTTCGACGAGAAAGGATTCGAACCTGAGAGATTTTCCGCTTGCCGGGTGAATGCTCTCTTCCTACTGAGCTATCCGGCCTACGCTTCAACTTGTCTTGCCTCCTTAATTTTATTGAATAAAGTAGGAATAATATGCTAACGAGCGATGCATGGTATCTCAATCAGTGGTTTGGTTAGAAATGGAGAGTGGCCACTTTGACGCATACTTAACAATCGCGTTGCACTTGAATCAGCGGTAAAAAGAGAAATATGCCACATACTATTACACGAAATTGTAGAGAATTTCTAACGAGATAATTACATGTATCTTTCAAGTTTGCGTCACAAGGTTTCTTTTATTCAATTATGTGATCGATATTTAATATTTAGGATTGTGTTAACTTTACGGCATGATAACGACATGAATAATTTTAAGGAGACACATTTGTCTAGTCAGTGTTTATATTGAAATAGTTTCCGTCTATGGCAAAAGTATGTCGCGCAACCATGTAAACGAGTACATGCATTTCACTACAATGCAACAATGCAATCACATAATGGAATGGAATTTGTACCGTCGCGCGTCGTGCAATGTATTATAATTACGTGATACATAACTTTTTCACAAAATGTAAAAGAAATGATAAAACAATGTATACTATATAATTTAAATTTGGGATTAAGTAAAATAAATGAAATAACGCGAGAGCGGAGAAATGTCTGTTTGTCGAACTCGATGCCCTTCTCCACTGTGGCCCCAAGTAAAAGCAAACTCAAATATCCTTTCACACGAGCGTAATTGCATCGGGCGATCATCAATTTGCGCTCGTGTTAAATCATCCATCCGGATGTCCGTATCGCTTAGATTCTGTGCGAACTTTCGCTTTCTCGCGATCGAGATTTTACGTGAGCCTAAAGTTGCCACTATAGAGCGCATCTGTAGGTAGACGCCACGTAATCGAAGAAAGTCGAAGAATCATGCAGGATGTTACGTTACTCTTCATGCTTTGCAATAGATTTCAAGTATTTTACATCTCCCGACGACACGCGGACAGCTAAATCGAGGACAATAATTTCCTACTAAAACTAAACTAATTGTTTTTGTCGTCGATTATTAATACGCTGCAATCGAGTGCCTTCTGACAATGATTATGTTATATAGTAGTTTTACGCATTGTTCTTTTATTTATTGAAGGTTATTCTTACCTTTACCGTTACGTTTCGTTACAAATACTATAATGTACCACGAGATCGTGGAATCTGCATGCTTTTCAATTAATATCGCTCGAGAAATGATAGCCTCAGTTCTTTTACCTTTTCTTCCCCTTTTTACATATTGCGGACAAATTGTAATTTCCTTTTAATTTCCTATGGAAAACAAATGCTCGATGCCTTCTAATCTGTTTCACGTCTTGAATAGAGAAGGATAACGAATACGTAGGTGTAGGTAAGGAAAACGAATTGATTTACGTGTTTATTTTCTCTATCATTATTGAAATGAAATATTTTATTTCAATATATTATGAATGGAGATAATATTAATATGCGATATTGTAATCATCAACATAAACATAAATCTTGTCGAAAAACGATAATTATAAAATGACAAAGATAATGCATACCTTGGAAATTTGTCATCAAGTTTCCTCCAATATCTTAAATAAAACGCACACTCTTCGAAGATTCACGCTTTGTTCGTAAATAAGGCTACTAAAGAATATTTTGGAAACAAGTTGTTCCGACTCTGAAAAGTATATCTCCTTAAAATGCACACTTGAAGGCAACTGGTATATTAGACTACGATATAAAGACTGAGTCAGGAAGTTGAAGGATGGTGAAGATGATACTGAGCCTGTTGGTAAGAGTTCGCCGCGTGATATACTCGGGGAGGTTGAAGCACGTGAATTGTGTTTGAAATACTTTCACTAGACGATCGAGATCGTCACTAGTCGACTCTCTCTGTCTCCATTTTCCTTTCTTCCTATTATTATTATTATTACTATTATATATTGTTCTTTCCGATTGAGTAACAATTTGGATGATCCAAGTCGCGACAATTGTCAGGTTGTTTTATTATTACATTACGTTTTCTTGTTACAGTTATTTGTATTAACGAGCACATTTTACTTCTACATATTTATACACACACACAAATAATATAATAAATGAGACGCTTGTGTGTACGTTATTTATTCCTATTATATTATTATATTCTTCAACAATATAGCAATAGTACTACAACAAATTACGTTGCTCACACGTATGATCATTGTTGATCTTGATTTGATTCTCAGGAAAAAAGTCGAAAGAAACGAACAAGAGATTTATCCAGCGTTACACGTATTTTAATAAGCTTCTGAGAAAACTTAGGTATACTCTTTAATTAAAAGTAAAAGAATGATGTAAATGACATAAATCATTACGAGACAAAATTTCTTCTCTCTATCGCATAATGGATTCTACCATATAACATACAAGAGCCGTCCGTCCTAAAATTACGTACCAATTATATCAGTGCTTTGAAAGTTCGTTATTTTATCGATTTATTCTGAAAATTGTGTGATTTAGGATTTATGAATGATACATACACACGATTTAATAAAAAGAAAATAACATCCTCACGCATGATTTTTATATTTGCATTGTTCTCGTAAGGCAATATGTTTTCAAGCAATTAGTTAGCAAATAGGTTGAATAATCCGATTCGGCCATGGGTATTGGCCCTTTTCAAGTGCAATCAATAGATTCTAGTCGGCGTATGGCATGTGGTCAAATGCCATGAGGCCCATTGAACAGACCATTTCTGCGGCAACCACCGAGATGTATGGCTCTCCAGATTAGGAGTTAAACAATAGATTGACAACACCTACCTACTGTTAGAAAACAAATTCTATCTCGAAATTTTTAAGAAACTCTTGAATAAACATCCCCCTATCGAGCTGTTCGGAATCGGTGTTAAACTGTCCTACATATCTATAAGAGGAGTCACGACCAAGTTCAAATCTAGAGCAGGCTCAGGTCCAACTTGTAGTGTCATTAGATGATGATTGTGTGAGATATGAGAAAATAAATTCTAGGTATGTTTGTAATGGTAACAAATTGTACATTTATGGAGCCTTATTAAAAATAAGTGCTTAAATAAACATACTGTATTTAAGAATATATCATTTGTAGAGATTTTTAGAGAATGTATGTAGTTCGAAGGGTAATTACAGCGAACGCGACAGGAGGAATTAATTTAGGCCAAAACGTAATACAAAACAATTTGCACCGAATAATAAGTCACGTTTCTGCATTTATGAATGCTTTATCAATTTCAACCTATAAATTAATCAGCAATATAGTTTTCAACAAATAGGATACGAAAGTATAAGAAAGGAAGTAGATTTATTCGCAACTCTAATACTCTAATATTATGTGTATAGTTAAATGAATGATCACTTTATTAGGTAACATAATTCTAATTTAAGACGAAACACAATAATTTATTGTGTCATACATATAATTGATTTATACGACATTAATTTAAATAACATATCAGTTTGTTGAAAGTATTAGCTTTTTATTAAAAAGCGGAATAAAGCATGACAGGTCGCCTAATCTTAAATTTTGTCTTAAATATATTCCGAGAAATAGCAATAAAAAAATAAGGCTATAAAAATATAAGATTTTGACTATTTGCAAAAAGGCTTTGTGATATTGCCTACTTGGAATTATAATACAGATACGTTTTCCTTTTTTATTAATTCCCTTAGGAGTATAGTGTAAACCGTAGAATCTTAGCCTATTGTAGTACCGGAGTACCGCAAAGTGGTACCTACAAGTGCTTACAATTAGATTCAAATCACAGTAACCAGGAATACAGATTCATGCATGTGTCTCCATCTCTCAATGAATGAATACTAGCACGACTCAAATTGCAACAAGATTATGGTTTTCGACTGTAGATAAAACAACAATTAATAATCGGCTGAAATTAATAATTTGCATTAATTAATTGAAAAGAATTTTACGCTGAATATTTAAAAATATAATAGCTTATTTTAAAAGAAATTTAATGCTGAAATTCAATTCAATTATTATTTATTTAATTAGAAAAATATGAAAAATAAACTTTACGCGAAATCGAAAAAGTGAGCTCGTAATATGAGGTACCCCGAGAAATTGCTACTAAAGTATTACAATTAGAAGTTTATTAAATGTTTATAAAGTACAAATATATTTTATAATAAAGAAACTTAAATATTTTTAATCTGAATCACGGAAGTTTGTCGTTTTGCTGGTGGTGTTGCTTGGATTTATGTATTATTTTTATTAACAGCTACCTGCTCGCGATAGCTAACACTCGAGCATATATTATTTTGTACGAGTGCCAGCTGAATATCCTATTATACATATAGTGTACAAGCCGCACGCCTTGCGGTTTTGCGATCACCAAATCTAATCTCTACAACTAAAGTATTTTCCCGCTTTAATACAATCTTACTCTATCGCTGCACGTAGAATTTATTGCCAAATATTTATTTATTACATAATACACAAAGTCTAAAAACACTCACCTCAATAGAACTTCAATTTCTTAAATCTTTTTTCATAACGACTACACGCACGATCGAACAATGAATTTTTCACTAAATAGTTTTCACTCCAAGAGAAATAAGTTGATGGTGGAACCAACTGGCGCATATTAGTTTAGCAGAAACTTTACTATCTTATTGTTAGTAGCCTTACCTCATAATACAGGTATCTCCTCTTTTAAAGATGAAATATTTGCAAATAGTATTACATTTTTCTTATTTATTTGTGTTACCTGCTATAATAGTATATACATATATTATTAAAAATATAATATATTGGAGCAAAGAAAATAGATATCGTTTTAGTCAGCTCATTTGTGACACGCCGTAAAATACGGTGTCTGCAACATGTCAACTCTATTCTTTGCTTCCTCGAGCAACTTGTCCCTCTTATCGAGCTTTCTCTGCGAAACATCGTAACGTGAGTTTTTCGTGTTTCAAAGACAAATTCTTCCTATCGGCGACAGTTTATCTACCACCATCTTTATTTAAGCTGCATTTAACTCGCGCAAACATATTACCCAAGGGATACTATAAATATATCGCGTCAACTTTTAACCATTAATTTTAATAATTAAACGGGAAGAGCTTCGTACTCGAAAAGTGATTTTCTACACTATTCCACAGTTTTTAAGTGTTTCAAAGCCGCGATATCTTTTGATGTGTTGCAATGAATTCATTGTAGAAATTTTCATTAACAGTTCTATTAAATTCTATATTTTCTAATAATAAGAATTAATTTATTTATAATATTTTATAATCAATTTTAACCATTTCTGTTTAATATAACAATTTCTTTATAAATTTAGTTAAAAGAAGTGAAATGTGATAATGTCTAATAGAAATTTTTATAAATAAGGATTAATTTAAAATTCGACACAGAATGTATGCTCATAATTTTAAAAGAAATGCAAAACAAATGGCTCTCTCTCTCTCTCTCTCTCTCTCTCTCTCTCTACATACATGTTAATAATATATATAAAACAGAGTGGTAAAATTGACAACATGCCGGTAGTGAATTATAAAAGTATAGGATCTGCGATTTATATCAACTTAAGCATGAGATATATGTTCGTATCTGTGCCCGCGCGCTTATCATTGCTCAGAAATCGTTAAGTATTCTCGAGTGAATGGCTTTGAATAGCAACGAAGTGATTGGCTGTATAGGCGGAACTAATGTTCAAAGTAGTGTTTCTAGACAATGCATATATTAACACGATACCATGCCTACGTCACTCGATTCATTATGCAATTGCAATTGCATTATGCAATTAATTAATTCAAACGTCTAACAAATGTCTATTAAACTGTACACGTGTGTGTATCATTGTGTGCGATCATTAAGAATTTACTTAAATTGAAATTTAACCTACATTTATTATAATCAAATCAGCAACTACAGCAACAAGAAGAAATCAATTATTTAACTTACTTTGAATAACTTTGCGTGTTCTATATATTTGCGAAATAATATTTAACTAAATTAACTTAGGTTGTTGATTAAGTTCAATTGGCATTCGTTCGTTGAACGTTTCCTTATTACGCCTTACGTCCTATAACTTAATTGCATATCATTAGAGTTGGTGTTAACCCCGCCCAAGGTAATAGACCGTGCATATTTGGTGCATTGAAAAAATCTTTGACCCGCCTCGTTCATTCACAAATGCCTTGGGCAATGAATTGGCCTTGCAAATTACTAAGAGTGATTCGCGTGATAATATCGCATAACAATGCCATGTTTAAGCATAATCGAAGGATTTCGAGTGAAAGTATTACCCTAACGTGAGAGCGGTTGCGACCTGAGGAAAATCAACTTTTTGTCCGGGATCAAACTGATTTCATTAATAACTACAAAGATTTTGATTTAAATGAAGGAAGAATGGGAAGAAATTTAGCCTATGCTATTGTAATCGTCTTTCTTCTTTCTTATTAATCTTTTTTCGTGTTCACTTTATTCTATACTGATACAATATCACTCCTATAACAAACATATTAAACTCTGTAAATATATTATCTTCAAAATAAATGACTTGGCAACTGGCACATGCTTATTTTGAGAAATTTTGTACAATTGAATACTGACAACAACATCGAATTTGTTGTAACAATTAGCTTTTAATGACACTTTGCGACCGCTCACTTTGAGATAAATCTCAATTAGAGACAACGCAAGAAGAATGTCTGCTTAAAAAGCCTTTTGCTTTTAAATCTTCAAGTAGCCTTAAAAATTCACCGCATCATATTTAATTGTCTACACACACATATATATATACAATCTTCTTGGATAATAAAAATACGAATCAACGATTGATATGACGACAGCGTTATGAAAGGGCTAAATATAAATCAAGGATTTACAAATCAAGGATTCCGAGAGAAAGTCTTTTTGCCGCGTGTGAGATAAATCGCAATTAAAAAAAAAGGACTCGTTATTATCGTTCAAAGTACGAGCATCGATAATTCAAATAGTTTTTTTGCGCTTTTTTTAAAATTAGATAACGAGTACGCAATTCTATTGCGTTTGTGATATTGCAACATATGGACAAAGGTGCGGACGAGATGCATTTGCGGCGTTCTAGAAAGGCAAGCGATAACCGAAGCGTGACGCTCGCTTCACTTGGTGAACTGAATATATATGTATATCACGATTTCAATGTAAATGTCAGCGCGTATACAATGTTACGTTAAAAATTATTAAGAAAAATAATAAAAAATTTGACTCATCTTTTCTCATCGAGAGACAATTGTAACTTTCTTCGACAATGATTTTATTATTTTTGTTTCATTTAGTATTTGTAACATCATCATAAATGTACGTTTTCCGAAATTATTAATTAATTACAAATATAAATGGAGAAAAATATTGTATTTTAAATCAAGATGTATTTGTTTCCGTGCATAAGGTCAGTTCTTCTTCCTGCAAATTATGTGCAAATTTCTGCAGCGCTGACTAAAAATATCATGATATTTACATTTGCTATGTCGCGTGAATCACGATTACGATCATGTATTAATGGAATTTACACTGCAAAAATATATACGGTAAATATTGATCAAGAATATGAAATAAAGAACAAAGGAGAGAAATTAATCGGATCACCCTTATATTAACATTGTTGGCAATATCATATGTTGTATAATTGTGTAATTGTTGTAATAATTGTTGTTATTATTAATGTTATTATTTTTAAGAACGTACGACGAATTTGCTAATCTCGCTAGTAACATAATTTGACATAATTTGGTGAGAATTGTGACAAGTGTGTGTGTGTGTCTTAAGAGGAAGTTCGTGCTACACCCAGTCGCGTCGCACGCATCTTTCTGAGATGTGCTAGTCTTCTTTTATTCCTAGCAGCATTCGCCTTCGCCTCATGTGCAGCAGCATTGGCTTTGGCCGCTGCGCGATTCGTGTTTGCAAGATCCTGTCGAGCACTTAGTAATTGATTTGATAACTCGTCCACTCGCCTCTTGGCCGCTTCCAGTAATTCCTCTTTTTCTCGCAGCGATTTCTGTGCCCCGTTGGCGACTGCTTGCGCGTTCGCCGCATTCGATTTGGCTGTACGTACTGCATTCGTCAATGTCTTGAGCTGCATTTCCAGAAAATTGTTAATTGCAGGCTACATGGGATCAACGCTTTCTACATTTCTGTATAACTGAGCATTATTGTGTAATAAACGTTTTATAGACATGTAAAATGGAGTTTTTAACACAGCAAACTGCTGGAATCATTTTCATCCTTTTCTATTTAAGATATTCAATCAACATAAAAGAGCCATTTCTTTAATATATTAAAGAGAGCGGACATTCTCCATTCTATACGTATACAATAGTAGCACCTGATGACGATGATGACGATGATGACGATGAGAGAGAATAACCAAGTACTATTTTTCATTTTAATACAAGTCTAATTAAACAGATGGTTTTATAAGCACTTTAAGAAGAGAATGATATCATATATGTGTACAAATTGGTGATTTGTAAGCCTCCTTTCTCTTTCACCACGGTAAATGTCAATCAAATAATATCTCATGCAACAAATTTCTTTACAATAATGCATATTTTATACGTATAGCAATTAAATTGATTAGTAAGATTGCTATAATTCTAATTAATGATCCTCGGCTGTGACCACATAGGTACGCGATTCGACAAATATAGCGGTATTATTTACAACTCAATATTAGGCCGACCATCTGCCGGTGATGACCGATCAGTTTCGCCAAGTGGGATTAACAAGAGAATATAAGGAAATTGAAGAAATCAAGGGAGGAAAAATTAACAACTAGAAAAGGTCAATATCAACGTCTGATCGCAAAAACGTGTTTAAATGAATAATAATTAGATGAGTCGTTGTCCCTGTACAGAAACGGGTTAGATTAAAAGTTGCTCATTCGAAAGAGTAAACCTCCCACCTAGTAACTGTATGTCTATTGTTTGTATCCCACCAAAATCGATTTCAAGCAAACATTGTCCGATCGCATTAATGATATCACTAGCGCAACTTTCATCAAGTTTAGTACTTTACTTGATTGTAGTGCGAGTGTTATTTAACGATACCTCGAGAAAGCTGTAGAAGACAAAACATATTCGCGAAGAGGGCAGTAGTAGAATAGTGGCAAAGAAGCTCGGGAAGGGCAAAACACCGATAGAGGAACGAAAGAAGATGAAAGCGTTTGAGATATTAATGAAAAAGAAATTAGAAGAAAGGAAAAACATCCGTGAATCCTTCGAAATGTGCGTCTTTTACCTATCGTATACCTGATCTTGTGACTGCCGTGCCGCTTGGACCGCGGCGTTGATGTTAACCTGCGCTTGTTCCAGGGAAGACGCTTCTTCTCGAACAACCGATCGTGCCTCCTTCACTTCCTCTCGCAGCTGTTCGACCATCGTTTCCTTGTCCGATAAGGCGGCCTCGGCGGCTTTCGCAGCTTGAACCGCCTTCTCCGCCAGTTGAGCCTTCACCTATTACGTATACATGTAGCGAATTTCCTTAACAAAATACCAATCTTAACATGTAATTAACAAACGTTTGCGCAAATTGTTGGCGCGCCGCTAATTTCACAATAATTTCAATTTTTATCCAACAATATCCGTATGGATGCAAATCTAACAGGAAATTAGGAAGAGTGACATTCTCTTAGCTCTCTTGATTATTTTTGTATCTAGGGGAACAAATACAAAAGCAAAATGCATTGTAATGAAATTAAATGAAATATAACATAATTAGGTACTTGACGCGCTGCTTGCTGACCAGCGATGTTCTGCGCTTCAGACGCGGCCTTCGCTTCCTGCGCGGCTTTTTGTGCGATATTGCTCGTTTTTTCAATAGTTTTCTTCTGTAAAGCATTCGGTAAAACGCCGCGACAGTTTGCGCTTTCAGCATGACGCGTGTCTCTTTGACTCTGTAATTATTTCAGAAAACAATACTACTACATTTCACATGTCCTTTCTAGTGGTATTTCAACAATTGGTGCTTGTATTAAAAATATTAATTACAACGTCCATTTGATTATGGAATATTTTGCTACATCAACTATTCTGCTGTTGTAATATTACTGAAATGACAGACAAAGCAGGGTCTTTCGAATTTGACAAAGTTTTTTAACAATAATTTAGAGCTCAATGCACAATAATAAATTAAGATGAGCAATTATGCACATTCGTGCGAGCGTAATTTGTATACGCCAACATTTAAATTTTATTAATATATTAAAAATTGTTTATAAAGAAAAAAATATGTTAAACTTACCGTACTAATGGGGACTTTATGAATCCGTCCACAATCGGATATTACGAACATCAGTATGACTAAAAATTGACGTTTTGGTTATGGTAGAAATGTCAATTATTTAATATAAAATGATGAACAAAAAAATTAATCATAAAACTCGTACTCACTGATATAAAAAATATGGAAAATATTCATTATGCCGAGTGAATGCACGTCAAACAATCGTAATAAAATTCGATATAAATTCGCACCATGTATGTCTTGATTTGATGACGAAAACGGCTAAATGATTAGTCCTTTTTTTCGATATATTTCATGATATTGTTGTGTGAAGTTATATATTATTCTCCAACTTACATTCAGTGCTTTGTATGTACAATGCATGTGCAAGTATGTATACATACATATATTATAGAGGTAAATATTTGAAAGAAAATATTGGGCTATTTTTGAGCGCAGCGATAAAGAACAAATTTATATGATCTGTACTCTTTTTACATTCTTTTACGTAATCAACACTTCCTTAATCCCACGAAGAATCTCGCGGATAGAAATCGATATCTAACCACACAATCTGTTCTCTCTACAAGTAAGCATTACATTGTACCGCAATTGTAGAAACTATAACAAGTTCAAATTTCAATGACCGCTTGGCAGGTGCGCGCGTGCGATTTGTCATCATTTTATTAATTTTTATTAATTGCAAGGGATTGCGGAAATAATGTATATGCTTTGAAAGAGTAGAAAAATTCAGGTGTAAGAAATCATTTGAAATAATTTTATTTGAAAAGTTCTATCAATTAAATCTCTTTCATAACATGTAGCGCTTCTATTTTAAATAAAGCTTTAAGTAAAATGATACCAAGTATCGTTCTATTCAACCATTTGTTAGGTATTTCAGGAACATATTACGATGGTACCTTTATTATTCTTATAATTCAAATGTGTGTGTGTGTGTTTCATTTTCATTCAGCGTTTTTACTCGCAACTTTTTTTTACATGTATTATATAATTTTTTATTGTACACGCGTAAGTTCATTAACAATTGCTTATTTTGAAAGTTTATCTCAATTTTCTTTAAACATTGCAGTGTAGGTATAATATTTGAGAGAGAAAGAGAGAGAGAGACACGCATAATGAAACATAATAGGCGGAAAAGAATATTGGCAGGGCGCTATTTTGAACGTCTGCAATCCCTTCCGTGACTATAGATTAGCTGGACTAGACAGGAGCTATAAGAGCTCCGATGAACGAGTAACTGGTATCAGTTCTCAACTCCTTCGAGCAAGGACAACTATTCTCTAAGCGCTTGACTGGCACGGCTGTCAAGTAAGTATAGAAATTCTTCACTAACTGTCTCAAGAAATCTCTTCTGTGTTCGTGGTTTGCTTGGAAATAATGTATATAACTCAAAATAAATATCGCGACAAGAGTAATTTCAAAAAGACGGAAAATTTATCAAAATATTTTACGTAAATCAAAAATTCAACATTTAAAAATAGTATCATATACAGCCTCTTCTTAATTTTTAGTTATCATAAATAATATTTACCCATTATTATAAAGATTCATTTTAAATTTCCTTTCATAATCAAGAAAATATTTTACATGACTTACTTGTATAATCAAAATACCTATGTGGTCTGTTTAATGTAGACACTTGTAGTATTCCTGGTGTTTATACATAGACATATTTTATAACCATCTGTGTAAAACTTAAATATCTTCAATTAGAATTAATAATGGCAAAATTGTTTTTTATCCAAATTACACGTGATATCTTTACATATTTTTGAAACATTTTTATGATATATTTATCAATTATTATTTATCTGCCTAACATATATTATTGCATACGACCAGATTGTTAGTTATAAATTGTGAAAACATAATAAAAGAAGTTAATCTAAATTCTTATTCATTTTCACTAGATGCATTGAGAGCTAAGAACTGCTTGAATTGCTAGTTTTTCTTTAGTAGTTTATGGTCTTTTCGTTCTCTTTTAATCCGAAATAATTTTCAACGAATTGTTAGAATAAGACACTTTTTCAGTCGATTGCATACATTATTGACATCCGCTTGTGTTTTCTCTCATTTCTCTCTCTCTCTCTCTCTCTCTCTCTCTCTCTCTCTCTCTCTCTCTCTCTCTCTCTCTCTCTCTCTCTGCTTAACATTCATATATAAACAGCTCATACTAATATGATTATATTATTAATATAATAAATAAGTCAATAAATCAATTGGCTAATTACATTCAATTAATGCTAAATTTCTTATTAAATAAATGTTACGTAATTATGTTGTCCTCTTATTATTTTGTAGATTAAATCTTGTGTTGTAGATGAAATAAAACAATGATAAAAACATTATACGCTAGTATTGATTTGTTAATAATTTTACGAGTTTGCTGATAACACATATAATTTATAATATTTATATGATATACATATATCATAATTAAAAAAAAAATTATCTTTTGATAAAAAAAAATGGATGCTCCTTTTCTTGCATATTACAGAGATACGAGGGATGTTTTAACAAATTCCTACACATTGCAATTAATTTTACTAATTTCATTATTGATACTGTGTACAATGCAATTCATTGAGTCATTCTCCGGCCATGGTAGACAGTGTACATATTTGATCTGTGTGCCGTTAATTTTCTAATCATGTATATTTTTAATTTTTAATTTATTAAACACGTTAAGGTCGACTAAATCTATTGTGTACAATGCAATTTTATATCGGTTTGCATATAAATCACTTTTGAATTTCCGAAAATAATGAAATTTTTAAAATACGAATTAATACAAAACATGTGTCTCTTTCCCCTCCCCTTTTCCTCGTTCATTCATTCTACGTGTGTGTATACATATGTGTTGCGAAAGAGAGAAAGAGACAAAAACAATTGATCCATAGAAAGGATCTTCCCACACTTGAAACTTGACTCACGCTCGAATGTGTAATATGTAATCAAGTGCATCGATTTTTAGTTTATGCAAAGTCGTGTCGTAATCAAAATACCTCCGTAATACAGGGACATGTAACTAGGGTATGGAAAAATATTTTATTTCAAGGACAAACGTAAACATAAAAATGGCAGCATTGACATAGATACACGTGCGTACGCGCACGCATAGTTGTCTAGATGTGTTTGCGTACATATCGTAATTATCGTTTAAACTCGATTTTGAACTCGATTAATTAGCGTAAATTAAAATTCTCGTCATGGTCGCAAAGAAATAGCTTCGACTACTCTGTGTGATTATCCGATAGTTGGATATTTGTATGGGTAGAGATTCAATCAAGTCTCGTATGAGATATACGTCCCATGATATGAATGACGTGCACGAGCGCTTTTCAGAGCGAGACGAAACCGGGTTTCCGATTTTAAGCGATCGCGGTGCATAGTTGCGACACTTGGAAAGGCGGTGTGTTATGCGTCACGTGCACGTCGGTACACGGTCATACATTTCGATCCTCAATATAAATAATAAAGCACCTTTGATATAGAAAGAATATAAGATGAAAAAATATGACTTTTCTCTATTTCATCAATCGATGGCTAGTCACGGTCGTAGATAAATTCAATGTCTTTATGATGTTACTGACAGTAAGTAAAAGTTATAACTTTAATTAATTTGATATTTTTTTCACAAAATAGATTGAAAAACGACTTATTTCCAGAGATATATACTTATCGTATCGGTGATCACTTTTGCGGTTGCGTCATAGTTTTTATGTATCGCTTTCTCCGATCAATCGATCGATTCAGCAGTGGTGCGTTCAATTATTATACAACACTGAATACCGTATCATCGTCGCGACAATGGTCCTCTTTCTTCACACTTGAATCGATTCGAAGCAATCAATCAAGCTCATCGTGCAGTCATGCACGTCGTAGAGCAGACTCGGAAGAAATTCTTATTCTCCAAGAAATGAGTATTTCTGGAGAAAAACCAATTACGAAATCAAACCAGTGTAAATGATATCTGAACCGCACCGCCACACTTTTCACATTTTTCCATCAGACATTTTCGATGTACAGGTAGTAGAAAATTGTCCTCGACGAAAAAAGAAGAAATAATCACCTTTCATTCAATAACGTAACTTGATTTCGAGTCAATTATGAGATAAAATAGGTACACCAAGAGACCTTTACCTATTTGGAGAAAATGTATTAATTTTGATGAATTATAGAAACTAATTGAAATGGTAAATAAAACTTTTCCCATTTTTTACAGATATCCATTAACCACAACTAAAATCTCACGTTTCAACATGAAGATCTTGTTGATGTTTTTGGCTTATGTGACTCTCGTGTACTGCGGCAAAACTAAAACTAAAAAGCAGATTCACGATCAAGAAGTGATCGATGGTTATGAATTTGATTACGCGGGTCATGATGCATCCGCGCTAGGTTTGATCGAGTCAAATGGTCCTTATGTCGAAGCTGCGCCTGTCATAGCAGTCGCTGCGAGTGGTCATCGTTCGAGTCTCATCCGACCTGGTTACAGCGTGGGTGGTCCTTTGGCCAGTATAGCTAAGGGTTAGATACATTTATATCCGTCCTTGTCTTATTTTTATACGTTATTCATATATCTGTGTTCTGATTGTAGGAGCCGCTGACCAAGCTCACACACAATTGAATCAGCAACCAGCGGCCGCTGGACAGGCGGCGTACGTAGCGAAAAACACCCTGGCTCAAGCAGCAGCGCAATCCGCGGCGACTGCCGCTGCAGCCCTAGCCGGCAAGCAAATTATAGTGATGGGTCTGGAGCAACAGTCGAGGGATGCGCATGTCGCGGTGGACGGTGAGAAGCAACAATTGCAGCAAGCTCAACGGGCGGCCACAGCTGCGAAGAACGCGGCGCAACAAGCGATGCACCAAGTGCAAGTGATCACGACGGCGTTGAACGCGGCGCAAGCAACTGCCGAGCATGCTGCGCAAGCGGCAGCCGAGGCCGCGGCCGAGCTGGCCGCGCAAACGACGATGGTAGGCCAGGCTAAGGCACGTGCCGAGGCGATCGCCGAGCAACTCGCGGCAGCCCGTTTGGACTTTGAGACGACGCAGGCTGCGGCACAAAAGGCCGCCAACGCCGCTCAAGCTGCACAGAGCAATGCCGCGGCCGCGGCAGCGCACGCGGCTAATACCGCGGCTGCGACTGCAGCGGCACACCACCCGGTCTCTCTGCACGACGCCGAACCCTTCGGTTTGATAAACGCTTTACCCGTAGAGGCCTATGAATATAAGAGTTATCACCTCTAATTCTAAGAGAGAGGGGAGAGAGAGAGAGAGACTCGCGACAATCGCGCGCTCGTCAAGTGTCTACTTGCCCGGCCTAACACTGCGCGCAGCGGCATGAACAGCCATCCTTTTCCTTTTCTATTCTGTATCAGACTCAGCGATCATATGTCACTGTGTTCACGTGCCAGACTGCACAATAAAATATTGTTGCCATTCTCCGAGCTCTCTGTGTGTATACCTATTCTCTTTCCTTCTCGAGAAGAATGTCTCATTCTATTCTTCACTCGCCTCCATTTTCTAATCATTCCCTCACAAATTTTACTTCAACTTTTTCTTAATAAGAAATATTTTATCGCCCATCTCATTGTAATCAGTTTATTCTCAACATTCATAATTTTTATGTTTCGGCAAATTAAATTACAAATAGGGTACAGTGCATCGATATAGAGATTGTATTCTTTAATAATTTTATTCTTATCTTCAGAATATTTTATTCACGTTAATAAATAATAGCTCAATTCCTTGCAAAAATAAGTGCTAAGAGGATCCTCTTAGTTTAAGTTACAGTACAAGAAATTATAATAGGTATACTGAATGATATCATTATATTACTTCATGTTTTGGATTTGATATCTCGACTAATTATAACAAGAAATAGTTGTATACAAATGGCCATTTACTATATTTATTTTTACATATAATTTTACAAATAAATATACATATGTATACGTACTTGTAGTTGAAAATTTCATCATGTGTACAGATACATGATGAAATTGGATAGTTGGGCTAAATTACAAATAGTTGTATTAGATATTACGAATTGTAGCTTAAATTAATACGTTAATATTGATACCGCGCATGCGGACAAATTTCTTACTAAAGTCACCGCAAATTAGGAATATTGTATGTTAGTTATGTATTATATATGTATATTCGTTAAGAGGGCTTAAAAAATACACACATTTCAAGAATACAATTTTTTCGGTGTAACAGATTTTAACAGAATTTTCTCTAAAATTTTCGTCAATTAATTCATATATCATACTATTTTTCACGTTTTGAAATTTATATATAATTTAATATTGTATTTAAATATGCGAATACGTGCATTGGTTCCTTTCCCTTGTAGTTTCAAATATATGTGAATTTACTCTAGTAATCATATATTATTTAATTACATTGTTCCTCATTTAATATTAAAATTACATATGATTGTCTTTCTAACAAAATATTCTAATAATTTCCAGGATTCTGCTGGTACATAAAACCACAACTAAAATGTATAATACAAATAATCGTGTCGTACAAAATTCCTATACAGTCAATGATACCTATATATGTATATATATATTTTTTTTTGTTGGAAACTTTGAGTATCTAGAAATATTCATCGCTGCTCGATGGTAAGACAGACGCCACCTTTGGCTGCAAGTACCAGAATGGACGCTTCATCGAAAGTGAGCGGGACCGGAGTTTGGGGATGGAGTTTGAATTTGAATTTTGACAAAAGGCTCACGAGTCCAACCTTTATTTGCATATAACCGAATTTCATACCTGAAAATATAAATCTTAGTATATGTACGTAAGTGCTTTGGAATAGAGCAAATAGTGCGATACGACGTGCTTCAGTCGTGTTATTTGCAGCTGTCAAATCAGGTGAATTTTTAGAGAGAGCAAATGACGCGCGCTTTTGTGTTGTCTGGTTAATATAAAATATGCATAATTTCTACACATTTGCTTATTATTATTTCCATAAAACACAATACGTATTTACCGTATACATGTAGTACAGTGACATATACAGGGATACTCTCTAAAAATCAATCAGTGAAAACAGTGAATACCTAGTCACTGATTTACAGTTATAAGTATACCACTGCGATTTTCAGTGGCATACTTGTAAGGTGCGCTCAGGGAGCGCGCTTTTAGTGCTAAAAATATTTTCTATCTTAATTGTTTCATATACATATAGTGAGTGACCAAGATTAGGCATTAATAAAACTACTTTTTATTTCAAAGTTGTGAAACCACGAAAAATATAAGATAAAATTTTTAATACTCAAATTATAAAGAAAAAACTTCAATTATACTCTCAATTTTACATTCCAATTTTTAACGTAATAATTTTCAATATAATAACCCATGATAAAATAATAGAATATCGATCGATGTCTGAAAATTGAATATAATAAAAGTTACGATAAAAGTAACATACATATATAATATATAAATGAAAGATTTTTATATCAATTAATATGGTATGCTGTGGATTTTGAAATATAAATAATAAAATATACGTTTGTCATTATCAACTTAAGGATGTATCGGACCTATCTTCAAAATAGTACAAAGTCGCTAAAAATTTGTGAAATTGTTCTTTTAGTCTTTCTAATTCATTGCAGAAAAGTAAAAATGCATCCACTAAACGGTTGCTGAGATATAACTATTTTAATTTACACTGATTTTACACGTACTCTTATGGGAAAAGCCGATCTTCACGGATAAAACAGCTAAAAAAATATAGAAGAAATAGTACTAGTGTTTTGAATTTTTTTATACATCTAATATACGAATAGATGAAAATATCTACCAAGTTTCAATAAACTTTACTGCACCGTGTTTTAAAGAAATAAACTATAATAAAATATAACTTTAGATATTTGTGCTGTCGGCACGAATTTTTTAGTGTTGAAAATATTTGACGTTATTAAGAATTGAAATCAGAGTATTTTCACTATCAAAAGTTTAGGCTCATAAGTGAAAAAAATCGCAAATAATGCAGGAAAAAAAACATTTGTAAAATGAAAAATACCTTTGTAGAAATACAAATAAGACTTCAACTATCGTTAAAGTTTCTTACATCTAGATTTACTATGCGTTAAGAGTAGATATTTAAGTATTTCCAATTTCATGCACTTTTGTCTAAGATTGTACGTCCAATACATCCTTAAATGAAAAAGTCAAAGTTACGTAATATGAAAAGAATTACATGCAATGTAAAAGACTGATAAAGATTTATAAATAATAATAATGAGGAGAATTGATACAGAACTGTCCTCACCAATGCAGATCCGTGGTCCTTCGCCAAAAGGCAAATAAGCACAAGAATGTCTGGTTGCTATCACATCTGCATTGAATCGTTCAGGATCAAATTTATCCGGATCTGGATATATCGATGGATCTCGATGCAGCCCAAGCACGGGTATAGTGATTGAAGTTCCTTTTGACACATAAATATTCGTTGTTGGAAGATCCACATCCTCGGTACAGACGCGAGTCAAGACAGGTACAGGTGGATACTTTCTCATAGTTTCTATAATAAGTAAAAAGATATTTAACGATATTCGAAAAGTGTACTTTTATACTCGTACTTTCTACATATGTACTATATATTGCACGCACACACACTTGGTGTATTACTGTATGTATAGTTTGGAAAAAATGTATTTATAATTTCGATTATCAAATACATGTAAAAGTACCTATAAACAAATGCGTGTATATATGTATGTATGTAATAAAGATTTTCTTAGTAGTTGATAAGAAATTGTGTCTTTATACAAACGGAAACCATGTCAATTACCGTTTATTACTTTATGAAGATACGTCATTTCGTCCAGAGCATTATAGGACACTTCGTTATGCTTTTCTAATATTTCATCAATTTCCTTGCGCACTTTGTCCTGTAAGTGTTGATGGCAAGCTAATTCGTATAGACAATATGTTGCTGTCGTAGCAGAAGTTTCATAGCCAGCCAAAAAAAAGACGTAAGCTTGCGCAGCCGCTTCCGACATAGTAAGTCTATCTACATTTGCTGTATATAACAAATGAAACATTATACATATAACTTTTATTGTAATTTTGTGCAGAAATATTCCTAATTATACAAATCACACGTATATGGATTATATGCACACATATGGAAACACATGTGTATTTGAAAAATGTATAGAGTGTTATTTTACTTTAAAACAGAAATTAATTATATGAATCCATATTTATATGGAGATGTACGGTATATTGGAATTCAATTTAATTCTATTTGAATTGTGCGCAAATATAGGTTTTAAAGATATATGTAAGAAAACAGGAAAATAGTAAAAACACATAATTTATATTTAACAATTAAAATTGAAGGTTACTAATAACGACGAGCAGCTTTAGATGACGTAACAAGACTAGAATGTATTTGTATAATTCCAAACAAATAACGTATATGACATATCACACAGTCTCTTTATCAGCATATTAATAAACAATTAAAATTATTATACATAATATGTACTTACATGAGGTGTCGCCAATGTCTTTCTCATTGTCAATTTTAACGTAGCCCTTCTCCATGAGTTGCATAAGTAAATTCATAAAATCGTATCTGACAATGTTATGAGCTTGTCTGTATTCTACATTATCACGAAACAGTTTCATAAAAAACTTGGTAACGCCCCTGTCCGTGACGGGAAGGGAAAAGAAATTCATTATTTGGGGCGCGAACATTAAGAAAGCCATCAAAAGAGGTCTCTCCCCGAAGACTTTCTTTCTCCAATATCGAAACTCGTTATCCGGCTGCTCTATGCAATTGGATTTGATTCCAAATGCCGTTGACATAATTACATCCGTTGAAAACCTAATTTTTCACATTATTTTAATTCCTAAGTTATATCCTAATATTCTCCGTTAAAGTTAAGAGTCTACTTGAAATAAATAAAATTCACTATCTTTCAACCTCTGACATTTTACCTAGCCATGAACCTCTTATCCCCAGATTGCTCAAGAGAGATTGTAATAAAAAAAGAAAGCCACTTCTATCTTGTTGCACAACTATCACAATTTTTACTTTAACCATGCACTTTTTCAAATTTTAATTATTTAATTTTTTGCCGTTTAAGAGTTTCTTGGAAGAAAACGTTTACCTTGCAAACATATCTTTTATTTCAATACAATCTTTCGTCCGAGCTTTGCTCTCCAAACTCCTTGCAAGCTCCTCACCGTACTCCTTTAGAATCATAAAGAGCTGCTTTGTTTTCCCCGAGGTAAAAGAAGGTGTTAACTTGAGACGCAAATTCCGCCATTTTTGCCCAGACAATGCAAACAAATGACCGGACAATGGATCAATTTTCTCATTGCAGAACAGTCCGCGATCGTGGAAACTTTGGAATTTCTTCGTCAATACCGTTTGAATAAGGTCCAGATCAGCAATTATCAGGTTTGGTTTAAAAAACGTGTACATTCCAAAAGTGCGATATTTCTTATATTTTAAGTAAGCGTCACAGAATAGTTGACCTGTTAATGAATCTTTTATTAAATTCTTTTTAAATAAATAAGATACAATAATGTAATTTCATTAAAATTAAAGAAATAATATACGCATAAAATATTGTATAAGAAGGCAATCATTATGGTAATATTTTAATTCTTTTACCACTATCTTGATATACAAAATGTGTAGACTTTTATCTAGATATTAAAAAATTTTCAAATAACTTTAATCCGAGTTAATTGAGATAATTCTTTGTCTCTCTCAATTCTGTTAGCTTGGCCAATAATTCACAGAGAGTATGGTGGGTCCATTTATACATTGGTTGTTTGATTTTGTAATTTTATTCTTGCAAACTCTAAATAAATGAGAGAAATTGCACATATGCAAGTAAATGGTACATACTCACCTATTGATAATTTTCCAATCACGAGATCTGTTAAATTACCAGCTGGCACAATAGGCTCGACATAAAAGACACCTTTTTTGCGCCAGAAATTAAATATTACGTACTTGTAATAAATATACACAACAATTAGAATAAGAAAAAAAATCCCGATCAATTCCATAAACATTGTAGATTGATATAAAGATTTTTTACTAAAACATAACAATTTTATATTAAGTTTTGCGGCGATAAAAACAAAATTTACATTAATAACACATGCCTGTTATATTACATATGCATTGATGTTATGTAATTGTTACTTTGGTGTTTGCTGGATTAGTTAGCTTAACTAGTTGTTAAGTAGTGATGCCAACCACTGATAAAAAAATCGGTAAGCTATTTACAATTAAGGTTATATATATGTATTTTTTAATCAGCTAGCCACTTGCGTGCAAAAGCACAGACTGAACATATCTTACGGACAAAACTCGGACAAATCGCATACAAATTTGCATGTGTAAGACAAGCAAAATTTGCGCGCAAAAATTGTTATCTGGGATCACTCTCGGTCGGCACCTTTGATCTGGGCGTTCTCAATACTGAAATATATATACTAACTGGAACGCGCGCTAGAGCCGAGTCGTGCGCACAGTCTAACCAGTACAGGTATGCTCACTTTCTGTCGGCACCTTTGAACTGGGCGTTCTCAATTTTCCGTCATGTTTTTATTCGCGCCAACAGTGTATCACCCTTTTCAGGATCGTATCCAGGAAAGGCGCATACGAACTAGCGCACATTATTTATAATTGTAAATGGAAATGGCCTATGAAAGAAAATGTTGTAATAAAAGTATTTACGCGTTATTCGTCAACACTGCGAATTTTTCTATGTCACACCGACTATGCGCTAACAAAAATCCTCCTGTCGGTATGACAGGTTCCCTAACCTGTCAAGTTTTCGTTTTCAATGAAAACGCGTGGAATGAGCCTAATTTTGGAGGTGAAGGAGTTAAACTGAATAATTACCAAGAAAAATATAATTTCTTCAGGCGTCATGATTTAATATTTGGTTGTTAGTTTCTTATTGTGTCGTAAGAGGCGGTAGTAATACTAGGACAAATTTTACTATGTAGTTTTCCCTCGTGAATCCATTTATCCGTGCAGTTTTCCATCTCTCGTACCGTAAACTGAGACCGGTAATACCCAGCTTGCCCTGCGGCGCTGTTTCGCTCGGGTTCGTCTTCGTTCTACCGCCATCACGAGAGAGAGGTTGATTTACGTCGGTGTTTCTCTCGCGTGATAGTTACGTTCCATCGCAAATCGTACAAATGAAGATGGTGGATAAGATCGAGATGAGTCTGGATGATATTATCAAACAGACCAAAGGGTCTAGGACGCGTGGCGGAGGCGGCGGCGGCGGTGGCGGCGGCAGCAGACGCGGCAGAGGCGCCGGCAGTTCACCCCGTCGAGGAGCACGTCGGGTACAGAGAGCTGGCGGTGGCGTCATGCGAGGACGCAATCGCGGTGGTATTACGCGCAGCTCTCTACCATATACGAGGGTAAGACTTTCCGACACTTTAATGTTTCCGCAGTACACGATCTTTGCTCCATTTTCTACGTGGTGCGTGCGTGCGCGCGAGCGCGCACGTATGTGTGTGTGCGCGCGCGCGCGCATATAATGTGGCCTCGTATACATATATACCTACGTTGGAATGGAATGACTTGTGTAGCAATTTGTTGTATAGGGCGACGTAAACAGTGCTTGGAAACATGACATGTTTGACGGTGTGAAAAAGGTTGGTCGTGGTGCAATAGGCAATGCGGGAACAACCAAACTTTTGGTGTCAAATCTTGATTTCGGTGTGTCAGATTCAGACATACAGGTATTGTATATAAAATCTTGATCTTTCTAATATACAAATGATATATTGTAAGCCTTTCAGGAATTATTCAGTGAATTCGGACCTCTAAAATCGGCAGCTGTACACTATGATAGATCAGGTCGATCTCTCGGCTCTGCTGATGTCATATTTGAAAGACGGGCAGATGCCATCAAAGCAATGAAGCAATACCATGGAGTACCATTAGATGGTATGTGTTACTAGTTATGTCCACTTGTGTGGACGTGCATATTACAATTTGCCAATTTACTATGTACAAACAGGTCGTGAAATGAACATACAAGTAGCTACTTCCGAACTACCAGTCACTTCTGTTCGTGGTGGCGCGAGACTTAGCAGCGTTAATTATACACAAAGACCTCAGACGCGTTTTAGGGGAGGAAATCGTGGTGGCACAGGTTCTGTCAGAGGTAATTGATCATTGACCATTTAATTACACGATATATTTACCACGATAATGAACTTTAAGGTCGCGGCAGTGGTCGACGCGGAGGTAGAGGAGGCACTCGACAAGTGATCAAGACACCTACGGCCGAAGAATTGGATGCGGAGCTGGAAGCTTATGTGAAGGAAGTCAAGTAACAACATCACAAAACTGCTGTATTCAGATTTTGTTCAATCTGACTAACACAATACACATTGTTGCTGTTTCATCAAGTATACATTTATAAATACAACCCAATATTAAGATTTAGTGAGATAAAAGTTATAAAAGAAAATTAACTTAGTTTTTATTTTTGACGATTCTTTCGAAAATTGGCGCAGCAAGTTTGACAAAATTTTGGCGAAAAACACTCGTAGAAGTTTAGTTGAACTTTTTTTTATTAAACCAATAATCACAATAATAACAATAACAAGACAAAGCAAGAAGATTAAGAAAGAACATACCTATGATTGTAAAGACTGTACGAATTTGTATGTACTATCGTGCGTGTGTGCTCACCAGATGAAAAATACAATGAGATACATCTCGAAAAGTTGTTGTTTATCGTAGTACGGAATGTGCTTCTAGCCCTCACAATCTAATTATTCCAAACGCTTTCTCTTTATAAGGATTATTTACTGCGGAACTTGAGAGTCTAGATGACGGGGTATGTAATACCTTTGTAACTTTAGCGTAAATACAAGTGTTGTATCACTATGCGTGGTGCATAGCCAATAGTGGATTAAGGCTGTGACCGTACTGTTATCTAGTCGGATATCGATACTATATACTTTAGTGCACAGCGATGGATATGTAATAACATGTACACATTTTTTATTGCGTATAGCAATCGAGCGGCGCAAGACTGAAGAAAAACTAGCCGACAGATTCTCTTAATAAAAAGTTATTCTTGAAAGGAAACTTTTATCCATCCAAGAGGGCAACTTGAAAATATCTCTCTTACCCTTTCACCTATTACTCGGTATATTTTGTTTGCTTGTATTTTAACAAGTGGATCGAAAGATGGTTGAAACGTTGGCACACATACAAGACCATTTTCTTTATTTTACTCATCACATGGTATTGTTCTGTACATATGTAAAAATATCTCCTAATAGTGTAGAGCAAATTTCTAATTCAGCTTACATCTCTATCTACTAGAATTGTACTAATCTTCCACGCAAGATGGATAAACATTTTACTCTCATCATTCTTCTATTTCTGCACAACTATTCAATTCTCTATATACTTAATAATAAGATCAGTCAAGTTTAGATAATAAAATTTTACTATGCAATAATCATTGTATACAATATGAGGCAACATTATCATACTAATATTTTAAATTACAAAAGACAGATAAATAATGTATTGATTTTTCTTATAATCTCTTCAGCGTCCTCTTCTTATCTTTTAACATTTTTTTCTTCTCTGCTGTTAGCTTCCTGTCACTCGCGTGCTTCTTTGGAAGAGGTCCACCGATTTCCGAAGGTGCGCAACTTTCCAGGCCTGCCTTGCTACCTTTCCCACCTCCCTGAAGGAATTTCACCACTCGTGAGAGGTACGCAAGTGGGGTGGAGAAAAAATGCGTTACCTGTGCGTGTATCTCCGTCATCATTTTCGCTCGTTCGGAATATTCGTCGTGACTTTCTAAAAGCAATTTGCCAGCTTCTTCGTTCAAAGCAGATTCTGGATTTGGCACTATCAGTAGACACTTGATAGTCTGAAAAGGAAAAGAATAACGATGAAGAGCGAAACATAAGAGTAAGCGTATATACATCGTGTTTTGGCACTTGCCAATAATATATGTTGTATCCCAAGATCTGGTTTCCAATCCTTTTTTAAAGTATTGACGCATATTTCGCCATTTTTTGCTACGTTAGGGTGGAAAATCTTTGTGAGAAAGTAAGCTTTGGGCGGTCCTTGTGGAAAGTCTTTTCCAAGAACCAATTTCACTCTAAAGAAACCACCGGCATACGGAGTCCCCGCTGTTGGAAAGAGATGTTTATCAATCGATAGAGAAACGTGAGGGTTAGAACGCTAGGCGGATTAGGTTAGGTAACGTTAGATGTATGATCGACAAAAGGATACTTGATTCGGAGGGACTCTCTCTCTCTCTCTCTCTCTCTCTCTCTCTCTCTCTCTCTCTCTTTCTCGAGGACGAGGGAGCGATTTAGGGGGAGGTGGGATTTTACCTGGGCCTTCGATGACGGCTTGTATGTCGGTGATGTCGGCCTCGTTCAAAATGACACGAATACCTTCAGGTGTTTGCGCGACCAGCTCTGCCATCTCCTTGGCCACCCGGCGGATGATTTGCGGCGACAGATTTTCGACATTCTGCAAAAATGCGTGACATTACGCACGATTGCAAGGGGGCGTTAAAACGTAAACAAGAAGGCATTGTTATTAAAGCTACGACGACGACGACGACGACGACGACGACGACGGCGGCGGAGGCGGCGGCGGCGGCGGTCAGCGGTAGCGGCGGGACGCCGTGACGAACGGACCGTGTATTTTCGTTGGACGACAGCAAACTAGTAGCGGATACTCACGGAGCTCGCGGCGGCGGCGGCCATAATCGGCGGAAACTCGGAGCGTGATCTCGGCCAGGTCTCGCGCGCAGCTACGTGCTTTTTCCAACTTCCCGGCGCACGGCGAAAACGCTTAACGTCACAACATCAGCACAGCATCGCCCGCAATAACCAACATTTTGAACCAACAGCCAATCGCGTCCCAGGTTCGAGCGTACTCTCGAAGCCAGAAGTCGATCCTTCCTTCTTGCCCCTTTCAGCCCCATTGCGCCGTCGCCGTGCGCTACGCTCGTGTGCGTGGGTCGCTGCAGCGCGCACACACGACCTGCCTGTCCTGTCCACCCGCGTCCTCCGAGTTGTGCGTGTTTTTTTTTCCGCGCACACACGCACATTGATCCCCCGACTGCAAACTGATTCTAGCCACTTACCTATTGACGATAGCTCGAGATGACGGTACGTAGTGGATAAATAGGCGAAATACGGAATAGACTCTCCTCTATCGCTATTGACTGTCTGGTCGACTCCTACGCGTCTCGTACGTCGTACGCTTTTAGTCACGAATCTTGGCGCGATGACGGATGACGGGACGGTCGAAAAGGTGAGTGCGGCTCGTCCTCGCGTCCCTTCACTTCTCCTCAATTCTCCTCAATTCTGCTCAATTCTGCTCAATTCTGCTCAATTCACTCGGGGCAAATTTAAGTAGCGTCGCGAAAAATCAATCTTATTGCGCCAGGAAAAGCACATGAAGCAGTTGAAGCGAAAGATGGAATGCTGGCGGGAGATTATTCTGCCTTTGAATTCCATCCTCTTGTGGGAACGCAGCTGGCATCCCGGGCTGATCGTCGGACTTGTAACGGTGATATTCTGGTAAAAATTCTCACTCATCTTCTCCTTCATGTCCAATGTTAATAATCGGAAACAGTAATGTTTCTCCTATTACAGTACTGTATGGATTCTAGAACCAGCCCTGCTGACAATGATATCCATATGTCTATTGATATTCGCTCTCGTCGATTATCTCGTGCCCATTTTCACCTCGGTCTTGTGCAACGCTCAAAGCTGGACAGGACAAAAGGAGAAGAAGTTGATTGAGATTTGTCAAAATCTCTCTGCCACTATGTTGCAAGTGCAAGGTATATGGGCATCCATCTCCAAAATTCGCCACGATCGTCCCAATATTGTAAGTCAATTTCTCTCAAAAACTTGACGACCTTTCAAAAGTCAACAATTACATTGCTTTTGCAGTACTACAGCGCAACGATCCTCTTTCTCATTCTCTTCGCATGGATCGGTAACACGGTCAACAATTTGCTTCTGCTTTACATCATAGGTAAGAGATTTATACCTCATCAGAATCGATCCATTATTTCAATCTCATACTGCTATTTATTGTTTTAGTGATTGCGCTTCTTCTCACGCCAGGGTTCAAACACAAAGGACGAGCGCGCTGGGCCTTGAAATACGTATACGATCATTCAATTCGCCGTCATTTATCATAATCGTTGTTTCGTACGTATCTCTCGCCCACTCTACATACCTCTCTCTCTCTCTCTCTCTTCATACTATGATGCATAATGTACAATTTTACATGCATACTCACCCAACACGCGTGTACATTTGCGCGTCAATTTCGTTGTAAGAATAGTCAAACGCTTCTAATATAAAAGATATAATATGTATAGTTCGCTGAGAAAGAAAAGATACAATTGTACACAATTATATCGTGTGATATTTATCGTATTCGTCAATGTGATTTTATATCTTACATAAGTATATTTAATTATAATCCCAAGTATCATCTCGTCACTTTGAGGAATTAATAAAACTGTTTCGTCCTTCAATCTTTAGCCTGTTTCACTTAGAATTAGAATTGTGTGCTTAATTTATTGTTAATATCACCGCAGTATGAAATATATTGTTTTGTATGAGTAAAAGTCTTTTTATGTCTTGTTACGAGCGAAATAACATGAGAGTTAAATGACGCCAAATTGGAAATAGATTAAAGGTGTAAAGATATCTGGCAGGGAATGTTATTTGTTCTTTTTCAAGTTTCAACTCTAGTCCATTCGGAAGATACCCGACGAGTCGAGATCAAATTAGCAAGAGACTTGTTGCTTCTCTCTCTCTCTCTCTTGCGTCCGAGGATCAGAATAAAGTTGCACGATTTTGAGTTCAATCCTAGCGATCATTATCGTCCAATGACTCACATTATAATTGAAACGACCTCCCACTTTGTCAGGAAAATATGTAATTAGAGATAAGAGATGACAGTAAAGTGGGTTCGATGCAAGATTAATTTACGATTGTTTGTAGTGAGCCGGACTAAATGAAAACCGTCCATTTCGAAAAGAAAGGAAAAATCGATAATGTCTCTAAATTGATGGAAGAATTTACGAGCAGTTCAATTTGTCATTCAACGTAAAATGTATTCCTAACCTCTTAAACCTCTTAAACCTAACCTAAGCTCCTAATAGCGACATCACTGTCCGTTGACCGTTCCTTCCCGTACAACGTAGATACAATGCAAAGTGCAGAGTCCGATTTAACAACTGTTGCTAGCTCGTGATAATGACAAGCGATTGTCGTCAAAGACATAACGCTGTTGTGCCAGTGGTCAGATATGTTCTCGCCTTGGATTTTCTTCCCAACTACTCTTTCGAGCGCGAATCATTTTGCGGTATCTAGAGATTGAAAGTATTTTTTCGTTTTTTCGCTTCAAGTTAACTGCACAATTGTCAACTACAGTAAGATAACTTTCCAAAGAGATATCATGGATATCGTTATAAAGTTGAACGAGCAAACGGCAGGGAGGGACAAAGTAATAAGGTACGTTTCATTTCTCCTAACAATTCTCATTTGCGTGCCAGCGTAATCTACGTTGAATACCACAATTCTGTCAATTTCATTTTCAACGAAAGAAACATGAAAATTTTTCTCAATGTTTAGTTAAAATTCAACCAAGGGAATAAATTCTTGTCTGCTAACCACAGACGTAAATTCAACTGTATAGTATTTCAATCTATTAAGGAAAAATTTATGCCTTACTATATAAAAACGTACGTGTCTTTTGCAGATTACTTCAATATGGAAGTCGAGCGTATTGGTACTACGCGCAAAATGTGCCTAGCACGAGATACTCTGCCGAAGTTTTGAGAAGTCTCGAATTCACTTTTAGTTCATTTCGAAAATGTAAGTAACTTTCCAGCTTGTGTAAAGACACTTCTCTATAGCTGACTGAAATTAATCACGTTCTAGTGCTACGTTTTGGAAGATGCCTGGACAGCTTGTATTCTGCCCTAAAAATTACTAAGTATCCCGATCCTACAGTGAGAATAACATTAATCGTGGCGAAGCTGGCAAATGCTTTGTACTTATTGGCAGATCATTTTATATGGGTTGGCAGAGTAGGAATTTTACGAGTCGATCTAGAAAAATGGAATAAAGCTGCTAATAAATATTGGTTATTGACCATTGTTATGAGTTTAATCAGAGACATTTATGAGATCGCCAAGATTTTCGGACACGAGAAGAGTGCGTTTAAGCAACGTCATATATTATACTCTTTAAGAAATCACAAGCAAGTTGTCATGGATACCGTTAAAAATGTATGTGATTTACTTATTCCATTGACAGCATTAGGTGTCACAAAATGTACTCCGGGTACAATAGGCTTCCTTGGTATTATTTCTTCGTTGATTGGCTTGTATACAATTATTGATCCGCTTTATAAATTGTCCCCATCCTAAGACATTTCTTAACTCGTTGTCTGATGGTATATGCGTACAATGTATAATTATTATCATTTGTATATGTACATACATTACAGATATAAAAGAGGGAGAGGAGAGGGAAAGAGGCAAAGTTGCTCACAAGTATATGTATATACAAACAGAAGCAATATTCTTATATTAAAATGTTATATGTTATTACATTATTATATACAATTTTATAATTAGTTATTAAATGGAGAAATATATGTATACATATATATTTTCGTGGGGTTATATATATATATTTTTTTAGAGGTATATTTAGACCAAAAAAATACCAAATCAAATTGAATCTTAGTCGACCTCAACTAGCTAATATTTATTAGAAGAGGCAACAAAACGGCCTTTGGTTTAGGTCTTTTCCAAGTGAAATATAATATAAGGCTGAAATTTTCAATTATTTTAATACATGGTCTGCTACAAACTCACCAATTGTATGTAAAAAAGAAACTTACAAATTGCATCTGTTCAAAATTTTAAAAACGTTAATAGATATTGGCCAGCCGAGGTCGACTTAAATTCAATTTAATAATTATTGCTGGCAACCTTAAAAAATGTAAATTGTTTATACCAAATCTGTTCAAACTCATCGAGCGGAAGGATATTTATATCTTTTCCATTCTCATCAGGAAGCAATGATGCTGTAGATCTTAACAATAACACTATATGGCATAAGACAAGCAGGGTATGGAAGTAACGCGTTACTTGTCACGTCGTTGCCGTTATGAAACATAATTATATTTTCTCACATTTAATCTTCAGGTATCGATCGATATTCATAATCTATTATTATCATGGATTGATAACTTTCCTGTCCCTGAACACAAGTACACGATTTACAGATCCCACAATATTCAATAACTTTCTTGTCACTATTCAATATGTATTTATAAGAAAAAAAACCAAGTATTCTGCTCGCAAATAAAAATTTGAACAAGTTTGGTCTATATATATATATCTGTTAGTTTCTAGAAAATATCTCATTTTATATAAAAGTATAAAACAATGACGTTATGTGTTTTATGTACTGTCTGCGAGTATAGGTAATGTTCCCTCTTGGATCAATAATTCATACTTGTTTGAGTAGTACATCAATGTAATACCCCATTTTCCACAGATCATAGACCAAACTGCTGATATGACAGTGCTTTCAGAAATTGGTCGAATGGCTAGAAAAATAAATTTTTATGCGTTAGCGAGTGATTGATTTTGCAGGTCCTATCAAATCAAGATGCAGTTATATAGAATACAAAACAACATAAAATTATATCCTTAAGTAAATAAAATAACATGAAATATTTAATGATATGCTTACGAATTTTGTAGTAAAACGTAAGAAACAGGTACCAGATCAATGCAGTTACGCCAGCTACGGCACTCACAAAGCCAACAACGTTCAAATTTCTCAACGTGGCTCTAGTATGCCATCTTTCCAAAGTTTCCTTGCCTTTTATCCAATGCAAGTGAAAACAGACGCCAGCTAAGGCACCTATACATTTCGATATCAAATTTTAGTCTACCCAGCTCCTCATTCTGACCATATGGATTCGTGTCGTTATAAACAAAAATTATACAAATGCCTTATTGTTGCATTATACATCTATTATTGATTCATACAATTTTTATTTGAATTCTTACAATGTTGCTTGTAATTTTTTTGTCCAAGCCATTGAGTCGTATATTGATACGCAAATCAAAGGATTTGAAACATGTTATAATAACCATGTCCTATTCAATACAAATTTCTATTTGCAAATAACTATTATATTTTTATGTTTTGTTCAAGAAATTATCATCTTTTTCTAGCGTTGTCACATTTAATACGGTTACAGTAAGGTACGATAGAATTTTTGAAAATACAACTACTTCTAGTCATATCAATTTATTTACACATAGTCAGCAGTGGTAGAAGAAGAATAACAATATTATTATAATTAACAATAGAAATATTTCAAATGTATTGAAATATTTATAGCTAAAAGAAAAGGCTTTCAATTTTTTTGTATTCTGCGTATTAATACTATTCAATATTCTTGCTAATTGCAAGAGAAATCTTCAACTTTTTAAACTGATTGGAATATCAAAATGTAGGTAGACAAAAAGAGAATGAAATTTCTTTTCCAAGAAAACGTAAACGGATATAACACGACATATTGTTCCGTCACAAACTTAACCTAATCATTATGCTGTTAACCGGGTAGCAACGCTAACCTGTTAATATCGACCAAAATCCAACATCGTGATTGCCATAAATAATGAATAAAACAAAAAATGCGGATGTACCAATTAGTATACCCACGGCACTAATTAGTAGATGCACCAGCACGTCGCGCAACATGATTTATATTTATTTTTCTCGAATTTACCCTTAA
>NW_011967191.1:1359570-1363264 GCF_000949405.1 Vollenhovia emeryi
GTTGGATTGAACTCAACTTTTAGCGACGTCGCTCTCACGCAAATATGAGAGTTTGAACATGGAACTTGTTCGAGATTAATTTGAATCTCGTGTATTTCATCCCCGGCGTGATGGCAGCATCAGCCGGGTCAGATCGTGCAGCGCCGCATGAGCGCTGCTCGCGCATGCTCGATCGCGACGCGAGGCGACCGCGCGACTTCACGTACGTTTCCGGCGCTCTTTGTCTCACAGCGACCGTACGTAGTACACGCGTCTTAAAGTACGGATAGTTATCAAGTGCTCTTTTGTGGACCTCCTCATTTTCTCATCGAAGAGTAGAATCAGTGCGGACACGCAGTGAACTGTCAGCAGTGCAAAGCATCCAGGACATTCAGATACAGCATCAACGGCAGCTCAAGCTCTCCACGCATCGCACGCCGGCGTAGCGTGGCCACGGCTCATGGGCATCGACATTCACGAGGCCGACTCTCGATCGAATAATATCGAATAATATCGAATCGTGCAAGTGCATTAAGACTTTTCATCCACCGGTATCTCATAGACTACCAAACTGTAAGCTATTACATTTATTAACCGCTGACACGGTATTTTACTCCAACTATCTGAGTTACGATCACGTGATTTCTACCCTCGCACGCGTGCATTCGTTCCCTGAGCCTCTCACCGTAAAGCCCTCTCACCCTGCTTCCATCCGCAGCGGTCACCAGCGAACTCTCCTTGCGAGATTCGCGAACAGAACTGGAAGATGTAAATACATTAAATAAATACACACAGACTTTTCTAATACTCAATAAATTAAAATCCCGAAATTAAAACATCGAATAAACGATTGCTTGTTTTTTTCTCTACGAGAACGCCGTAAAACCGTTAGGTTATTTGGTGTGTCTTCTTGTTTCGCCGTCCTATTTACAGTATTTTCCCTGTGCCCTTGATAAACTGGTAAATGAGCACCATCTTCTCCCAGTCTTCTCTCTTGATAATGTGAAACGATTGCTTATTATAATTTTAAGAATAACTGTGATAACATGTACATACATACAGCAGAATAAAAATGGTTAAAATTGAAATAATTTAATGAAATTTTCATCCAGTAACAGGTATAATATATACTTAAGTTAAGTTATACTTATATATATATATATATGGATATAGGTATATGTTATACCTGTTACTGGATAGAAATAAAAGTTGTCATCGATAAACAGCCGGGTGTATTCCTCTATACAACTATAAGTCGGAATACTTTTTTCACCAATAATTAGTTTGCATATTCCACAAGTGTGTACAACAGCTACCTGAAAATTTCATTAAATTATTTCAATTTTAACAATCCCTATTTTGCTGTATGTACATGTCATCACAGTTATTCTTAAAATTATAACAAGCAATCGTTTCACATTATCAAGAGAGAAGACTGGGAGAAGATGCTGCTTATTTATCAGTTTATCAAGGGCACAGCAAAAACACTGTAAATGGGACGGCGAAACAAGAAGACATACCAAATAACCTAACGGTTTCACGGCGTTCCCGTAGAGGAAAAACAAAAAAACAAGCAGTCGTGTTATTCGATGTTTTAATCTCTGGTTTTTAATCTAATGAGTATTAGAAAAGTCTGTGTTTATTTATTTAATGTACTTACATCTTCCAGTTCCATGATGCACATTTCACATTTGCGCACATTTGCGTGCGAGCGACGTCGCTAAAATCCATTTTCACAAGCGACAGGTGAAGTTAGCGAGAAATAAAATCACGTGACTCATTTGTCGCTGAATATTAGCGACGAGCGACACCATGAACACGCACCTTAAGACATTATTCCGTTGGTTATATATGATTTGAAGAATCGCGAGAATGTCGCGCTGTTAGAGATTCGGAGCTGAAAATAGGTTCTAGCGTTTTTCTTCCTTTTAACCTGCATGCGCGCGAGACGCAAAAGACCGCCGGCCGGTTACAACCGGTCGCCTCGGTGTTAAGAATTTCTGCGTTTGCTAATTTTCCTTTGGTTACCCAAATGTAAAGTTTCCTTCGGTTTTTTCTTTTTAGTTTTCGTCTGTTTTATCGAGGTTTCTAAATATGGGCGGGTACTGTGTGGTACCACACTGTAAAAGTACCAATATACAGTCGAGGAAGTCAGTGGAACAACTTGCTATCGAAGCGAGTTCCCAAAAAATCTCGTTCCACAGGTACGTATAACCTAGGATGATGTCCGTAAACTTAAATTCCGCATTGGTTTTCTAAATATAATTTATAATGTCTCGATAACTGTTTGTCGAAGGGAAAAGTAGTACGGAACTTTTTTTACTTGATTTAGCTCAGGAATATGCTGTTGCAATGGTTTATGTATTGTAACAAAATTTGCATGCACAAAAATTTTCAATAATTGAAACACCATTGCAACAGCATATTCCTGAGACTAAATAAAGTAAAAAAGTCCTGTACTATTTGTAGAGATAATTGTTAAGATTGTAGTACTTGGGGTTAGGGTTAGGTTAGGTTAGGTACAAAACGTGTTTCCTCGCTTCTTACTTTTCCCACTGGCCTAAAGAGCTTTCAGAAACATTTCAGAAAACATTGTTGCAATTCACTTTTTTACTTTCTTTGCGTAATTGCCGGATTATATTCAGTTATCTGGTATTATCCGGTTATCCGGCACACCCTTAATAATTTATATTATATCTTGTAAGGTAATCTTTTTGCAGATTTCCTACCAATCCACATGAGAAAGCAATGTGGATCGAACTATTGAATATCGAAGAAAAAGAAGTGAAGGACAGAAGCGTTATATGCTCATTACATTTTGAGGAAAGATTTTTATACTGTACATCAAATTCGAGGAAACTGAAGAAGAATGCCATACCATGTGTAAGTAATTATCATTTCACGTTGCCTACCGTGATAAAGATCGGGAACGCGTCTACACTGCCAGCATCTGTATCACGTATCATTTTTTTGGTGTTTCTGTAAATTACCGACTCCAAGTGAATCATACTTGTGTCGTATCTGCGTATCATCTCGATCAGATGCGACACGAGATACGGGCCTAGGTTTAGATAGATGGGCTATCCGTCATTAAAATAATATGATAAAACCTTTTTAAAAGTATTAATATATAATTATAGATATTTCAAGATTCACCGTACACAAAAGATATACAAATTGATAGTAGCAGCAGTATAGTCAGAGGCGTTAGCCAAACAGCCTGCGAAGCTAGAGAGCTAGAGCGAACTGGAGAGCCGTCTAGTTGCACAAACACTGAGGTGGATATTCCACAAACATCGGAAATTCAAAATTTACGTTGTACCAAAGGCACCAAAATTGATAGCGGTAGCCAAACAGCCTGGGAAGATAGAGAGCAAACTGGAGAGCCAGACAGTTGCACAAACATTGAGGTGGATATTCAAACATCTGAAAAACAGACGACAAATATCAAGGTTAACATTAAAGAAACTAGGTATGGCAAATGAGTTAATATGGTTATATTTATTCGTACACGATGCATTTATAACTATTGTTATGTAATGTTCCAGTAAACACCACGTGCGCGCTGTCTCTAAGGTAATGTCACCACTTGGGGTCACACGTAGTACGAGAGCCAGTTCTGTTGATCCAAAACCCCAACCTTTAGCCAAAGAGCAAATGCTCGGTAGCAGTTCTCGTCCTATCGCCTCTGTGCCAGCGCCGTTTGTCCCGGAAT
>NW_011967192.1:0-3982 GCF_000949405.1 Vollenhovia emeryi
ACCGATTCATATATTCCTGTTAGGTTAATTCAACATTTCGTTAAAAAGTGCGCAGATTGGCAAATGAGTTACCATAATTAACCTCTCATAAGTGTATCTCGACATTTCCATTTGCAAACAATTAATTATAAATTTTAATTGCTATTGTAACTACCCAGATAGCACACATAGTTGTATGAATATTCGATAAATATATGTAGATTATTACAATAAGAAATCGTATATTCATAACAAAGAATAACGTTTTTTTTAAATATTCGTTCAGAATAATTGTTTAATGTTATCTTATGTAAAAGGCAGTGAAAGCAGTGCTCATACCATATATAACACGCTATATTCGATAGATTATTCTATTGTCATTCGAAAAAGATTTATAGTAATGCCAGTCGAATATTCCACGAACATAAGATAAATATATAAGAATGACCTATGGAATCTTGTACTATCTGGGATACGTACATATGTATGTACAATTGGAGCATACGCGTTCTCAGTTTAGGGCGTATCTATACTTGCACCTCTGTAGCCAGACTTTTTGTCACGACGATGTGACAACTCGTAAACATATTTTCATGGACATTTTGTATCGCGAACGCAAATTATGCATTTCAATAGACACGTTAGATGACATCCTACCCCTTTTTTTGAAAGTGATGAGCATTATCGATTCGCTACTATTATTACGCGCGCGCGTTACTATCGTATTAGCGGCATATATGTATGATCGCTATATTAATAGTTGGAAGGCGTAAAACCATTGCGCATCGTCGAAGAGTCCAAGTTATCGATTCCGTCCGCTTCACGTGGTTTGAAAACGGTGACCACGTCGTCGCGCCGGTAACGCTATCATCCCCCGATAAGCCATCGGCAAAACGAAAGAACGTGACAGAATTACGAGGCTGTGGCATGTGACAGACGCGTGGTCGCGGCGATTCCCCGGAGTCTGGCGAAATCGCGTCAAGTAAGTCGGCCGGACGGTGGGCGGTGGCGGGTGGTGGCGGGCGGTGGTGGGTCAGCCGGAACACGAATCGTCCACGATCTGTCACGATCCGGCCCGTGACGGAAAGTCTACGGCAGGACGACGAACGTCGTCGGTGTTGGCGCGCGCGCGCGCCAATAACGCGCATGCGTGCACCGAGAGCTGTGCTCCGATTGGTCGCCGCCACATGGTCTGATGTCAGACCACGGAGACTGTACGATTCAATAATAAGATGCTGGTGAGCTAGATGCCAGCCAGTCTTTAGTTTGGTCGTCCGACTTCCCGGTTGTCTCTGTGGAGAGAGAGAAGCCGCTCGCGTCACACTCTGCGAGGGAAGAGAGAGAGAGCAAGTCCCGCGCGGTCTTTCGAAAAACCGACCGTGCAACGAGAAGCGTTCCGCTCCAACTTTTCCCGGGACTGTTCGTACGCGAGAACGTGGACCAGGTGAGTCTTGGCAGGATCGATATCGGGCAAGTACGGCCAGGAATCGCGTCCGCTTCACGGAGGAATTACTGGCCAACGGAAGAGCCGCTGCGAGGCGCGTCGCAGTTTTGCCAATCGAGTCCTATACGGTGTAAATCATTTGCCTTCTTCTTTGTGCGGACGGTTGAAAAATTGTAAAATTCGTTGAAGCGACATAATATCAGCAGCTATAAAATAGTTTCATAAATCTTGCCCAAACGTACGCTTTGCTCTAGTCATTGTTGATAAGTAAATATAATTTTGGCTATAATCGCTTACGGAGGAATGGTAAATTTAACAATTCTAAGTATAATTATTTTATCTTTAAGTCGTAAGTTTATAACGATCTCGATAATTACTCGCTTTAAACGCTATACATATGATAATGAGAGAATTATCAGATAGAATACCGTTTAGAAAAGGGTGATGCATTGCGCAACATGGATACGTGGCTAACGACTGCACAAATATGCGTATGTAACAGTATGTAATATATGTAAATAGTGACAATGAAATGTACAGTAAGAAAATACTCGAAGCGTAAAGAGAGAAACGAAAGTTTCTCTAACCGAAACCAGCGCGCTAGAAGTAGTGCGTTAGAGCAAATAAGCAAATTCATTCAGTTTTACATATCACAAATGTGTTGACGGTATTTATGTGAATGGGAAATATTGTTGACGATTATTCATGTGTAGAAAGCAGTCATTCAGATGTTGCTACACTTGCACAGAGAAAAACGTTTCTTTGGATTTAGTATTCCTATTTATGTGTAATTGAAATTTGTTTCATCGAAACAACATTAGTCAACGGCCGTCACCAGATTGAAGGTGGTCAAATTATATACAATTTTGGTGAAAAAATTTATAAGAAAATACGATAAAATTATATGCTTATACCTACAAAACATTATTTGTTTGAAGAAAAATTTTCTTGTTTCATTCAAACAATCCCTATTATTTGATGGAAAAAACACTATTATTTCAAGTAATATCTTTCAATTGAATAATTCTATTATTTGGCCAAGCGCATATAAAATTCGGTGCTGCCACTAGATGGCCGCCGAACTCGTAAGTAAAATCACGGCGGCCAGACGTATAAGCAACCGCATCAGCAGACACGGTATAATAATCTAATGGTCTATTCTTTATAGCTGAACATGGTGTACTAATTTAGTGTATAGCTTTCTTTTTCTAATGTAGAAGGAAAAAGATGAATGTATGTATTGGTAAGCAAGAGGTCGAAAAAAGCAACCTGAAATGATAAAAAAAGTTACTTGTTTAAATGTAATAAGCAATTATTTTAGTGAAATAAAATAATTATTTGAGTAAAACCGTACATTTTTCACATATTTTCTATCAAACAGAAATGTTTGAATAAAACAATAATATAATTTAGATCAAAGAGAATATACCTTTTGTTGCAAATAAATATTTTATTGCAGACGCAGATATATATTATTTCAAATTCAAACAAATGATTTGTTTGGATACAAGAAAATTTATTAAATCCAAAGAAATCGTTTTCTCTGTGTGGAAACTCGACATTATCGGATCAGACGACGTTACGTTTATGTTTGCATTACGTCATAAGGTATACAGTTCCAACAAGTATGATGTCAAACTGTACCTGCGAACTCACAAATGACTCTTATAAACTCCTTCACATTCGTATGACAAATAGTAAAAACTTGTAAAAGGAAGTATCTATCCAAGTAAAAAGTCAAGCTTCTCTAAGTTTGAGCTTCGAGCGAAGTCTCTTTATTTTTACTCATACAAGTTTTATTTAAATTAGACAACACAAGCGCATTTAAAATCGAGAGACTGCCATTTCCTTTTATATGATATTTACTATTGCATTACTTTTCTCGCTCCAAGAATACAATGACTGTAATATATGTATCCTTACTTACTAACTATACTCGCACGCACCTGCCGCGAATGCGTGGGCGCAAGCGCTATTCAACGCGTGCGACTCTAATAAAGCTTAAATGATTGATTAATTAACCGAACGATGATTAGTGCGGCGCAAAACACGAGAATTGACCCCTCCCATCAAAGTTACAAATGACTTTTCATCATTTACTATGTTAGTTGAGGCTGCCCCGATATTGAGTCATGAGAACAAAACAGTATACTTAAGCTTCTTCATGAAATACATATAAAAACTCCCCCCTCCCCCCTTTTATGCACAGAGAGAACGGTTTCTTTGAATTTAATAAATTTTATTAGATTCAAAGAAATTTATCTTTTGGAATAGTCCAAACAAACCAATTGATGGTTCAACAAATATGATTATTTGACCTTTCAAATAATAAATAGCTTTACTTCAAATAAAAGATTTGTTTGAAACGAAAGGAATATTCTCTTTAATCTAAACGATATTATTGTTTCATTCAAACAGCATTATCGTTTGATAGAAAATATGTGAAACAAATGTATATGCATACATCTTTCTCCCTCTACATTAGAATTTTCCCTTCATTAAAAGAAGAAAGATAAACACTGAATTAGTACACTATGTTCAGCCATAATAAAAAATAGG
>NW_011967192.1:9623-18729 GCF_000949405.1 Vollenhovia emeryi
TAGGTAGATCGTTCAAAGCGATCGCAGTAGTACGATTTTTGTAATTCTGCGCAAAAGAGGCGGAGTTAAACTGCGCAGTGACAGTCAAATATTTTTCTCTTCAAGAGAGATTTTAATACGTGGGCAAGAGCTCGGTTTGGGTGAGCACCACTGAACGAGAGAACGTCCTTAAACGTCTTTTATTATAAACTAGAACAACACAAGCGCGCGCGAAGCGCGCGCCATTGTTCTTCCACATTATATTAAATTATTAGAACATTAAAATATTATATTGCGCACGCCAATTAATATTATTCTCTTTTTTTGAGTTTTCTATCATTTTTACTAAATTTCACTTTTAGTCACTATCACTATCATTTTCATTCATTCTACATGTATATCACGTTCCTTTTAAATAAATCTCAAAATCTGGCTTATTCAAAATTATTCTCTCTTATCCTGATAATTTTTATTTATTTAACTTTGTTTTTACTAGACACTTTTATCTTCAACTATTCTTTTGCATTAGATCCCATCCTATCGTTGTCTCACATTTTTTACAACATATCAAAAAGTCTAGCTTATTCAATATAATTCTTTCTTATCTAGATAGGTTTTATTTATTTGATTTTATTTTTAATTTAAAGGAAAAAATCAACTATGTATACACGGTGAATCTTAATGCCTGCCCCAGCCTTTTACCATGAGAAATGGATTACCGATTGCAATTTTAGTTCACCGAACGGCACAAGAGGGCAGCTGCTTAAATTTTAGGCAAGTTGAAAACTTGTTCCACTTACAGATATCACGCGGAGAAAAATAATTTGCTAGCACAGTATATCTTATGTAAATTTAAGTAAATTTTGTTTTATTTTATGATAAAGTTATTTTCTGGACAACTATGTGTTAAAAACACTAATCTTATTGAAAAATAATTGTGCAAAATATTTAGCTAAAGAAGTAAAATAATTTCTGTTTCATTAAACGTTCTGCTGTAATGGTGAATAATTTTAATAAGGTACAATAAAGCAATTTTCGTATCATCACGTTATTATCAAATATGGCAGTATTTAAGTAGCAGCAACAGTTTTGCTGCAATAGCAAAATTATTTTTTTCCGTGCATATTATTGAAAGTCTATAAGTATGAAATAATGTGTGGTGTAGAAATAATAAACTTTCTTTTTCGTGTAAGCAAACTTTATTTTTACTTTTTGTTTATTATTTCTACACCACACATTATTTCATACTTATAAACTTTCAATAATACGCACGGAAAAAAATAATTTTGCTATTGCAGCAAAACTGTTGCTGCTACTTAAATACTGCCATATTTGATAATAACGTGATGACGATACGAAAATGGCTTTATTGTACCTTATTAAAATTATTCACCATTACAGCAGAACGTTTAATGGAACAGAAATTATTTTACTTCTTTAGCTAAATATTTTGCACAATTATTTTTCAATAAGATTAGTGTTTTTAACACACAGTTGTCCATAAAACAGAAAATAACTTTATCATAAAATAAAAGACAACATTTATTTAAATTTAGACCCAGGTAGCAGACGGACGTCATTTAGACGTCAAAAATTGGTCCCTAACTGACCACTATTGACGCCACTAATTGACGTCTCCAAAATTTATTATATTTTTTATTACAATACATGTAAAATTTTTATAAATTGATAATTATCAAATAAACAAAAATATATTATACTAATATACGTATTATCAAATAAAATATAAACTTAATAGCTATAATAGGAACTTAAGTTTAATTATTGAAACAGCTTATCAATCATAATGCATATTCTACTTTCACAAATATAATTCAAAGTATTAATAAAAAAATTAATCAATGTTATGTATGATTGGAAAACATACGTAAGTATTATCATCAATATAAGGTACTACAATACATTTGTTGCCAATGAGACTAATAGGCCATACCTTTAAGTCACTTAAATCTTTGAGAACATATATGTATGTATATTAAGTAGTGATGAATCGCACGGATATAAATATAATGGGGACTGTTTAATAAAATATTTTCCAATAAGAAAGATATAGCCCTTTGTTGTTTTCACAATATTATCCACATAGCACAAATTACTGTTTGCCGGCTGATAGTCGACATTTTTTAGTCACCTTGAAGACAACTTTTTAAGTGGACATTTAGTCTACTATCTATAGGATGGTTTATTGTCGACATTTTCAGGAAGTTTAAAGTCGCCTTTCGGTAAAGCGAAAAATTAACTAAAAAATATTTTTTCGGCAAAGTGCAAAAATGTGTAAAAAGTATCTTTTTGGCCGATCTTTCTGGTCAATATGTCGAACAGATATATAGCGAATCGACGTCTCACTTTCCGCGTGTAGCGCGATAGTCGCGACATGCACGCTCCTTGCTTGTTCGTGAATTATCAGTGTCTTCCTGATAGACGACAATCGTGTTTGGACATAAGATGAGTCATATTTTTCGTGGCTATCGAATTAATACGATTTAATGTGTCGATTAATACAAGTTAATCAAGGAAACCTGTCAAATTTGTCAAAAATATAAAAGCATAATTAAATAATATAATATATATTCTGGTTTATTGTCTGTTTTTTTATTAAGACATATGCTCATTATAATTATTATTTAAGTTTAATTGGAGCATTTTCAAAGACTTGATCAATATACTCGTAATTTTATTATTTCTTAATTGTATTATACATATATTGTAAATATTATACAATTAAAATATAAAAACTTTAATCATTCAGGTTTTCAAAATGTCACTATTAAACATTTAGTAGTTAATATAAATAATGTAAAATTGATTAAAAGTTGACTTCTAATTGCCATAAAGTAGACTTCTGATCGCCATAAAGTAGACTTCTAATCATCATAAAGTTGACTTTTAATTGCCATAAAGTCGACTTCTAAGGCTGACTGACAGCCGATTATAGTCGACTATTAGTTGACTATAAGTTGACATTCAGCTTGACTTTGAAGTCGACTTTAGACTTCTGCTGCCGACTGACAGTCAACTAATTAGTCGACTTGGTGCTGTTTGGGTATGTATTTCTATTACTTCTGTATTGCCTCTCAAATTACAATAAGTGTCTGCAATACTGTAGTGATTGATGGAAAATGACAAGTTTGCGAAATTAATTCTTTTATATTGTTTGTACCATTGGTAAGAATTATAGTTTAATAAAGGCCCATTTATATGTTCCATATGAACAAAATGTTTAACTTTGACAAAATTTTTTAAGTCACACTTATTTAATTTTAATGAAGAATTGATTTCTTGTAATCGACGATGTATTTGTTGTAATGGATTATTAGAAAATTTTAGTAATTTCTTTAAATGACCGAGGTAATTCTCAAATGGAAACGCCGAATATTCATCTAAAGGGCCATAAATTTCGTCGTCATTATAACGTCATTCGAAAGACTTACATATGACGGTCATTTTTTGGTCATTTGACGTCATTCGGACGAACCTGACTAGTATTTGACGTCAAAATGACGTCCGTCTGCTACCTGGGCATAAGACATACTGTGCTAGCAAATTATTTTTCTCCGCGTGATATCTGTAAGTGGAACAAGTTTTCAACTTGCCTGCAACATTCCTGAGATTTAAGCAGCTGCCCTCTTGTACCGTTCGGTGAACTAAAATTGCAGTGGGTAATCCATTTCAAGATTCACCCTGTATATTTCTTTATACATATACATAGTTTTTAACTTGTTTATTATCTCGCTAATTACCAAGATAAACTTTTAATGCTTGCCAAGTACGAACGCATGAAAAGGCAACATAAAGTTGTCCATGATTAAAAACATCTTTGCGAAGATCTATTCCTACTTTGTCAAATATTTGTGTCTGTGACTTATTAATTGTCATCGCAAAAGCTAATTTTATCGTTTCTTCCTCCTCCTTTCTCTATCTTCCCTTTCTTCTCCTTCTTCATACACATAACATAAACTGTCAAAATAACCCTTTTAAATACAAACTGTCGAAACCGCGAGTCGAAGAGAATCGACTCGCAACAAGATCGAAATCGAGTTTCGAGAGAGCCAATCGGCATCGCGGAAAAGCGACAACAATGAACTCGCAATGCCTTTTTTAGATAGGGAACTGAAAAAAAAACAATTAAATTCGCAAGGAATCGATAATTTTTGAAAAATTGTTTTTTCTCTCAAGTAAAAAGAATTATTTCATTTAGTAACTTCAACATTTTTAAGATTTTTTTATGTAAGTATAATAATAAAACTGCAAAAGATCTATCGTTGTTTAAAAAGCTGTATCATGGTTTAAATAATGCTCTTTTCAAATAAGCTTCATCCTCACCTAGATCTAGATCTCTATGTGCCGACAAATGTAAAAATTCGAGATGATTCTATTTTTGCAGGCAGAGGTCCAAACGGAGCAAAAAGATCGATCTTCTTCGGCAAGATGCCTGCTCAATTTGAAAGTGTCAACAGTCCCATGACACGGGAATCCGCGATCGGCAATGGAATACCGTACCCTATCGACAGTGACATCGTCATTACGGGCATATCAGGTAACGGTCGCGAATAGTTCTATCATATAATAAGAACGTGAATAAATAAACGTTTTTTTCAGGCCGGCTGCCCGAGTCGTCCAATATCGAGGAGTTTAAAGAGAATCTGATGAAAGAAATGGACATGGTTACTGATGACGAGCGTCGTTGGTCATCGGGCATCTTCGGGCTGCCAAGGAGGAGCGGCAAGATTAAAGACATCAGTACATTCGATGCCTCTTTCTTCGGGGTACATTTCAAGCAGGCACACGCAATGGACCCACAACTTCGCATGTTGTTAGAAGTCACGTACGAGGCGATAGTTGACGCCGGTATCAATCCTAACACCATAAGAGGATCACGTACCGGGGTGTTTGTCGGTGTGTCTGTATCGGAAACGGAGGACTATTGCAGGAGAAACCCGGACAACGTAAACGGTTTGTATATTATGAAAAACAATGTCGAATCCTCAGTCAATTATTTTAACTTTTTCTACCTACCATGAGGCAAGATAATCACTGAATCTAAGGATTTCACCCAAGGTTTAGAAAATAACTTTCGTAGAGCAGACGCATCCTTTTGTGTGTTGACACATCTTGTTTACATTTTACTATTTAATCCATATACACGCGCGAGAGAAGAATATTTGCTAACAGTGAAAATAAACCAAGAAACTTGCAGGATACGGACTGCTCGGGACTACCAAATCGATGTTCTCCAACAGAGTCTCCTTCTGTTTCGATTTTACTGGGCCCAGCTATGCAGTGGACACGGCTTGTTCCTCGTCGATGCACACCTTACATCAGGCAGTCGCCGCAATGCGCAGCGGCGAATGCGATGCTGCGATCGTCGGTGGAACGAATATTTTATTAGGACCCGTAGGCACGCTTCAATTTCACAGACTGAATATGCTTTCCCTGGATGGCAAGTGCAAAGCGTTCGACGCATCCGGTGATGGTTACGTGAGGGCCGAGGCGATAGTGGCAATATATCTGCAAAAAGCGACGGATGCGCGCAGAATATATGCCACAGTGGTTCACACAAAAACCAACGCCGATGGCTACAAATCTCAAGGTATTACATATCCCAGTGGTGATATGCAAAATAGATTGATGCGTGAGGTTTACAGTGAGGCAGGAATTAATCCTGTAGACGTCAGTTACATAGAAGCCCATGGCACCGGTACTAAAGTAGGTGATCCAGAGGAAATCAATTCCATCGACATACTGTTCTGCAAAGGTAGAAAGACTCCTTTGCTGATCGGATCGGTCAAATCCAACATGGGGCATCCGGAACCGGCAAGTGGGTTGTGTTCGATCGCTAAAGTGCTGATCGCGATGGAAGCGGGCGTGATACCCGCGAATTTGCACTTCAACGATCCGAATACAGACATTCTTGGCTTAAACGAGGGACGTATTCGAGTGGTCGACAAGGCCACATCGTGGGACGGTGGTCTGGTGGGCCTCAACTCGTTCGGATTCGGCGGCGCAAATGCACACATCCTTCTACGCAGCAATCCAAAACCAAAATTATCACCACTATTAAGCGTCGCTGAACTCTTGCCCAAATTAGTCGCGGTATCAGGTCGAACGGAAGAAGCTGTGCATACCTTATTGGACAAAGCGAAAGAGCACCGTACAGATGAAGAGTTTCTTTCACTGTTACACGTAATACACAATAACGATATTCGCGGTCACAAGATTCGTGGTTACGAGATACTCGGCGTAGATGGTATGCGTGAAGTGCATACCCAGGTAGCAAGCTACAACGAGAGACGCCCAATTTGGTTCATATTTTCCGGCATGGGCGCGCAATGGCCAGGCATGGGTCGTCAGTTGTTCGGCATTGAAACTTTTCAACGCAGTTTGCAGCGATGCGCTGATGCATTGACGCCCCACGGCATCGACCTCATGAATATCATCATGAATGCCACGGACGAAACGTATGAGAACGTGATGGATTCCTTCATGACTATTGCGGCTATACAAGTTGCCCTAGTGGACATCTTAACGTTGATAGGCATACATCCGGATGGTGTGATTGGGCACTCCGTTGGAGAGCTCGGTTGTGCTTATGCTGACGGTGCATTTACGCTGGAACAGACCGTTTTGGCAGCTTACTGTAGAGGCAAAGCGATTGTAGATTCCAACTTGGAGCCAGGTGCCATGGCAGCAGTTGGTTTGAGCTGGGAGGAGGCCAAAAAAATGTGCCCGCCCGATATCATTCCAGCTTGTCACAACGCCGCCAACTCTGTTACTATTTCCGGTCCGATTGATTCTATGCACAAGTTCGTACAAAAACTGAAAAGCAAAGATATCTTCGCCAGGATGGTAAAAAGTTCCGGCTTCGCCTTCCACAGCAAATATATCGCTTCGGCAGGACCTAAATTACGCGCTTCACTTGAGAAGATCATACCGAGCCCGAAGCAGAGATCAGCCAGATGGATCTCTAGCTCTATACCTGAGGCTACATGGAATAGTCCGCTTGCTCAGCTTAGTTCCGCCGCGTATCACGTCAACAATTTGTTGTCTCCTGTACTCTTTCAGGAAGCGGTCGCACATATCCCGGAGAACGCGATAACGATCGAAATCGCGCCGCATTGTTTACTACAGGCAATCTTGCGCAAATCGTTACCACCAACTGTGACCAATATTAGCCTCCACAAGCGAGAACATTCAGATAATCTGGCCTATCTACTGTCTAACGTGGGCAAGCTATATATGGCCGGTGCACAACCTGACATTTCTAAATTGTATCCGTCGGTGAGTTTTCCCGTCGGTCGCGGAACACCGATGATCGGGTCTCTCGTCAGGTGGGATCACTCCATCGCGTGGGATGTGGCTAGTTTCAGACAAATATCACAACATTCGGGAGAGTGTATTGTCCAAATAAATCTGTCAAGAGAATCGGACGCGTATCTAGCGGGACACCAGATAGACGGGCGAATACTTTTTCCAGCCACTGGTTATATGCTGCTGGTATGGAAAACTTTGGCAAAATTGCGAGGCGCCGACTTTGAACAATTGCCTGTAGTGTTCGAGAACGTGCAGTTTCAGCGTGCCACCATTATGCCGAAAGAAGGAACAGTGAAATTCTCGATAACCATATTCAACGGAATGGGCGATTTTGAGATCTGCGAGGCAGGTACAACCGTCGTCAGCGGAAATATTCGCGTCTCCGAGAATATCGAGAAAGATCAGCTGAAACTAGCGCCACCGCCAACACCTGCTACCACTAAAGAGACTTTGCCGTTGAGTACCAAAGACATTTACAAAGAACTGAGGTTGCGCGGATACGAGTATCGCGATATCTTTCAAGGAATCAAATCTTGCGATAACTACGGCGTTGCCGGCGAACTTTACTGGTTTAATCAATGGGTTTCGTACATAGACAGTATGCTTCAGTTAACTATAGTTTCCACCAGCCATAAACTAATGTATTTACCGTCGCGCCTTCAGTATGCCGCAATTGATCCTATTCGTCATAAACAACTGATTGAAGAATTACCAGAGAACGGTGGATTGCCAGTGTATCACTACAAGAACATCGACATCGTTAAATCGGGTGGTATCGAACTCAGAGGATTGAAATCTTCCTTGGCGCCTCGACGACAGCGCACTCAAGCCGATCCTAAATACGAGCAGTACACTTTCGTGCCCTATGAACATTCGCATAGTCTAGTAGAGGATGCGACGAAAGGAAGGGTACACGCACTCACCGTTCTCTTGCAGATCTTGTACGAAAACGTAATGTCATTGCGATTAAAGACCGTGGAAATTGCAGGCCAACGGGCTGCAGAAGCTCTTTTGGCGCCACTTATTATCCAAATTACCAATGACGAAGTTGATTCACCTATCGTAAGTATGTTACAGAACAAATTGTTTTTTGTTTTTCGCTCAAAATGAAATAATTCCTCATTCGAATTTCTTAGTGTCGCGTTTGCAGTGTAACGATAAACTCAAAAATTACAACTTTTTTTGACAGACAACTCCAACACTGAACTCTGCATCCGGTATTCCATTGTAATAAATTATATATTCACAATATTGTCAGAAGCTATACAAATAAGTTAAAAAGAAGGAGTCTGTATCATTTGAAACAAAATATTACGTTTTATTAAATCGACAGTCATAATTCATTCGCATTTATAATTATTATTTTCCAAGACGCTTCTTCAATATTTAAATTTATTACAAAATTGTATTTTTTGTTTCAGATTGACTTAAAAATCATTGCACTCTCTGCTGATAATTACATGGCGAGTTTGAATAAAATGGATGTGAACGCTGACGTCATAACGCAAGATGTGAATAAGACACCTCTCACTCACGAAGCACACCTTGTTATAGCAGCGGACATTTTGTCTAATCAATCTTATACCGTTCTCAAAAATTTGGTAGCTGCCTTAAAACCTGGATGTTTTATTCTTCTGGAAGAAACCGCTGCTCAACTGGATATGAAAACCGCATTAAAAAATACTGATTTGACATTAGTTGGCAGACAAACCGATCCTGTAGGAAAGACTTACTTGTTATTGAAGAAACAACAAAAACGGAGAGAAGCGATAGTTATTCAAATCACCGAGAAAAA
>NW_011967192.1:20712-25890 GCF_000949405.1 Vollenhovia emeryi
AGGAACCAAAGAAACGTGTATTGCCAGCGCTGAAGACAGTGTCCGCTATCCCACGTACTTACTTAAATCCGGAAAAATCGTACGTCTTGGTCGGCGGTCTCGGTGGATTCGGTTTAGAATTAGCCAATTGGATGATCGCCCGCGGCGCCAAATTTATCATTCTCGTATCGCGCTCAGGTATTCGCACCGGTTACCAGGCATTGTGTGTGCGTCGCTGGCGCGAGAGCGGCGTAAAAGTCGTAATCTCTACGTCGGATGCTACGACGTTATCGGGTGCCGAGCACTTAATCCAAGAATGTAACCGGCTGGGTCCAGTAGGAGGTATATTCAATCTGGCAGCTGTACTACGCGATGCGCTGATCGAAAATCTGGAGGAGGCCGATTTTAAAACGGTCATTTTGCCGAAAGTCGATGTAACAAGGAATTTAGATAGGGTATCAAGGAAGCTCTGTCCATCGTTAGATTACTTTGTGGTGTTCTCGTCCATATCGTGCGGTCGCGGTAATATAGGTCAAACCAACTACGGTTTCGCGAACTCGACCATGGAGAGACTGATGGAAGAGAGGCAGGCAAATGGTTTACCCGGTCTCGCCATCCAGTGGGGTGCCATCGGAGATGTTGGTTTAATCATAGGTAATACATGAAATTTCTAACAAGACCCAAACTTTTCCAACTGTCCTTTTCTGCAGTATTAAAAATTCAGTCGACTGGATCGTTAATTTTGTGCCCTTCTAAGTCAATATTACTAAAGTATCATTAATGATACATGTGCACATTTTGTATAAGTTGTTCTAAATTTATTGTACTACTTTGTAATACTTTGTACATTTCATAATAGCATTTTCTTTTATGATATTAATATTTCTTTAGAAATGATGGGAGGCAGCGACACAAAGGTGGGCGGTACTTTACCACAACACATATCGAGTTGTCTCGCGACGATGGATATATTCCTTCAACAACCGCATCCAGTGCTAGCTTCCTCGGTGTTAGCCGAAAAGCATAAATCCGACGAGGGCAACAAAACTGATTTAATCGCAGCTGTTGCCAATATTCTAGGCGTTAAAGATGTTAATTCGATTAATCCCAACGATAATTTGGCCGACTTGGGTATGGACTCGCTGATGGGTACAGAAATCAAACAGACTCTCGAAAGGAACTATGACATCCAGCTGTCGGCCCAAGATATTCGTGTCTTAACTTTTGCCAAACTGCAAGAATTATCTTCGACAGGTGGTGAGATAAGAAAAGAGCAGCAACCTCTTTCTGTGGATGCGTCCACTACTGTAGACACAAATGTATCGCCCGACATGTTACTGATGCAGTGGCCTAGCAACGAGGTACTGCCTAAAGAGGTGCTCCTTCGCTTGAAAACAAAGAATTCCAACGGACCACCGTTGTTCATCGTCCATGGTATCGAAGGTCTCGTTAAATCGCTAGAATATGTGGCCAGTGAACTCGAGAGGCCGTTATGGGGTCTGCAGAGTATTGAGCAGGCGCCTCATGAAACGCTGTCGGAGTTGGCAGAATTCTATGTCAATACCATTAAAAAAATTCAGAAAAAAGGACCATACCATTTGGCAGGATACTCGTTTGGAACTTGCGTTGCCATCGAAATGACTCTGCAATTGGAATCTGCTGGAGAAAAGGTTGTTCTGAGTCTAATCGATGGTTCACTGGCATTCACGCATCAGCAGAGTAAGATGATCGGTAAACTGAATAACTTGGAAGATGGTATTGTTTCCGACGGCTGTATGAAAGCACTGGCATTTTTCAGCACACAATTTAACAAGAAAATTAGTATCGTTCATGTAAGTATTACAGGCTCATGCGTTCTATCTATTTTTTGTACCCAGGTGTAAAGAGATAAGGAAAAGCACAATAAACGAGAAATATCAAAGCATATACTGTCCCTTATGAAGGTACAAACGAAAATGAAATTATTATATCATAACGACCAGGTGTTTATTACTTACATAACTAATGTTTTCTTATCTCTTTGGAATTTGGTAATTAATTATATCAAAGTAATTATTTTACATCTAGCACATTCTTAAAGTCTTAATTAGTTGTTAACAACTTAAGATAATATTAAAAATCATTTATTAAATCAGACAATCACAGCAACAATTATTTGAGAGGTATGCTGTATAAATTTTGATACCTATATTACAATCTGCAATGTTTTATTTCAGGCGTTAACTGTTTTAAAGCAGAGTAAATCAGATGAAGAGATGTTTGACAAGATGGTAGAACTGATAGGCGACACACCATTTACACAGGATGATTTAAAGATAGCTGGATATCTTTTATTCAAAAAATTAGCAGCTGCTGCTATCTATAATCCGACCAAAAAGATCAAAGGACCGGTCACATTGATTAAAGCTACAGAGAACTTTCTGCATTTGGAAAAGGATTACAGTTTATCAGATGTAAGAGGTTTATCTTCTTTGTTTTCTTTGTTTTATTAAACTTCTTCAATAGTCCTAATGTTTTCTCACTTGTAATTTGTAATACTTTAATGCTTTAATGTAATTTTAATCAAGTATGTTTAGTGTAGTATTTTATAAGATAATAGCTTCATCCAAAAATGAGAAATTGATAAATTTAAAAATGTTATATAGAATATGATTCATGTATGATATAATATCGCACGTGTATATGCGCATCTAAGAATAAAAATCAATCGAATAGATTTGATTAAAGAATCGAATTATATTGTCAGGATACATGAACTTTGTTTCAAACAAATTAATGCTATTTTAATTCCATTCTACTTGTACGGTGTATTATACTTGTATAGATTTTATTAGTTTATGTTCAAAAATATGTATACTTTATCTTTTATTATTTTTCAGATTTGCACACAACCCGTAAGAATAGAAGAAGTGCCTGGTAATCATAGGACGATATTGCTGGGAGAAAGTGCAAAGAAACTTGCAGATCTCTTGCGAGTGTAGCTCGCGGAATAACATGCGTGTTTCAAGTTTTATTGTATTGAGAAAGATTACCCAGCATGTAATCATTTTCAACTATAGCATTGCATTGCTAATAGAATTTAAAGTTTTTCTTAATATAGAGAAGATGTAGGAAACATTGTTCATATGTGTGCAAGCGCGCGCGTGCACATGTATACTGTTCCTGCATATTTTCTATATTATTTTAGATATACATAGATATATACATAAACATACATATATATGTATATAATGCTGCAATGTAACTAAAAATTGTCTGGTATAGATTGACGTGATAGTTAATTTGCACGGTTATTTTCGTATATATTTCTTGATATACTTCAATATTGTAAATCGAAATTGTGTTTGTAAGCAGTTAAATCATACAAGATGAAAAACCCTAAGATATAACTATAACATAATTTATTGGGATGGTATATAATTATACGCTACCATTTATTCGAATAAAATACAAATTTTTTATCATTTTTAAGTTTAAGAACTTGTTTTAGGATTATGTGTAAAAATGTTTGTTGCCATTTTAAAAGTTTGCTAATTAAATATCCATTATTTAATTTCTATAATTAACGGTCGCATTCTTTGTCACTATCAATTCTCAATTAAACTATTATTATGCGTGTACGACTATTATATTAGTAGTCGCTTTGTTAATAATTCGAACGCATAAAACTGTTAAACCAACGATACACGATACTATTTTTCCTGCTGGATTGCTTGCGAGAACTAATAAGGACGCAGAGTTTTGGATCAGGTGACTTAAGGCTAAATCCTGATTGGCTCTCGAAAGCAATCCAGCAGGAAAAATAGTATCGCGTGCCGTTGGCGTTACACGTCGTCTATCACGAGACTGGTGTGTCGCCGGTCGCGCCAAGTATAAAAGAACGCGAGTTGGCAGGCCCTCAGATCTCAACAACGGCTGATCCGACGAACTTCTAAGTGCGCTCAATCGATAGCTTGGGTTCGACTTGCATAATAAAAGAGTGTTTTTATTTTTCTCCTACGTGTCCCATGGAGATATAGCAATGCAAAGTCCGAATTGTCAGATTTCGATCATTTAAGAAACGTCTTTGTCGTCGTCGTCGTCGTAAGAATTTAACCAATCACAAGTGAGAGTGAGGGCAATAAATATCTGTGATTGGGGGGGGGGGAATTAGGGGTCAGCGAAAACTGTCTTAACGCTTTCACGTTCCGTAAGAGAGTTCTTTTCTCTCAACGCTGATCGAACGCGTGCCCTGACTGCCGTCGCACGTGCGCACAGTCAAGTAGCTGCGCCTTAGCGCTGTCGGGCGACTCGTCTCACACTGATAGCGCGGTTGCTTTAAATCTCGGTTTTTCGGCTGGCGCTATCCATTTCAGATCTTACAGAGCTATCATTCTGCGCACGTGTCTCTATTTCGAGTGGCGTTATATTGTGTAAACTAGCAACGTAGGGTTAACTGTTAGTGTGAGTGAGTGTGTCGAGCTGTGGCTGGTTTTCGATGAATTTTTCAAGAAGAAAAGTCACGCCTAAAGATAAAAACGCGATTGAATGCCTACGATCTTGTATGTTCAGTAACTGAACTGCAAAGGTAAGAGGAGAGACTAAAAGAACGTAGTTTGATGTTAATAACAGTTTACGATCAGAATTTTCCGCTTCTCAAAACAGATCTTTTATCGAAGAAAAACTACACAATTGAATCCACACTACGGATTTCGAGTAACCAAAGAATGTGGTAATATTTTTCGCAATAAATTTAAAATATGAAATATTTAGACATTAATACCTTGTCACGGCTCTTAGTCCTTTCTCCTTCAACTTTATGTTTATTACATTTAAGCTATACAAATTTTATTAGAAATAAAACGTGTTCTTATTAGAGCTTTTGTTTGGATACGTGTTTTAAGATTCACGTGTACACGATGAGGGCTCATATGCGGCTCAGAATGCAGACATATTATGAAATCACGGAAAACTTGCAAAGTACCCAAGGAGCGCCAATGCACGTATAATGCGCTCTAAATGTGCATTAAAATTCGCATTAAATGCGAATTGTACATGCACATTTAAAGCGCATATTTGTCCCGCATTAAATGTACATTTAATGTACATTAATTAATGCGCATTAAATGTATAATTAATGCGTATTAATCGTGGCAGTGCATTTAAAAAACTACACCTACGTTCATCGAGGAGCCCAATTGAATAACCAGTTCTGTACTG
>NW_011967192.1:26283-32716 GCF_000949405.1 Vollenhovia emeryi
TAAAATGCGCATTAAACGCACGTTATACGCGCATTGGCGCTCCTTGGGTAGCAACATAATAAACACAAAAATTGCATTAAATGTAATACTGCATATTATCAGCTATTTGGATCACATAAAGTGACAACAAGGTTTGCTTGTGTTTATGGTACTTTATGAGTTTATTTTATGATTAATAATTTTATGAGGATATATGGCTGTGTTCGGGAAGACGCTATTTAGCGCTATGAGCGTTTTTGACTTACAAAACATGACAATTGATTGTTGTAAATATATGATTATATCAATCAAACTTTTATTCACTTTAACTTACAGCCAGAAAGTGGGACTTGGTTTACAATAAAATCTTATGCCATTCATTCATCCATTCCTCACTATTCTATTTTATTATATTATCTACTTCCTATCTATTGCCCTATCCGCTCCTAAATATTTACCTATTTATTATACGATACCTACTTATCACCGCTTTTACATCTATTTATCACCATTTTATCACAATTATTGCCATCAAACATCAATTTCGCAGCTCTTGACTAATTATTCTTTTAATCCTTTCCTTTTCCTTCCAAATTTTACATAGTACTTTACCTTTATTTTCATCTGCTACATCATTATACAATCTTTCTAATTTCTCTTCAACGCTATTTCCCAGCTCTATAAACCATTCCATCGTTATTTTACAATCTGTTACATAATGTTCTAGACTATCCTTTCCTTCTCTACAAAATAAACAAACTCTCCGTTCATTCTCCTCGCTCAACCAATACCTATTATTTTCCTCCATATTTCCGTATCTTAGTCTTATCATCGCTCTAATTCTTCCCATTGCCTCTGTATGCTGCTTTCTCTCACAACTATTTCTTTGATTAGATTTCTCTCCTCCCTTATCATGCTATCAACTGCCTCAACACCCCACCCATTCCTATTATAATATGACTCTCTCTCTCTCTCTACCATATAGATCTGTCCATCCTTCCCTCTGTTTTTCTTTCCAACATATTTTTACCCATCTATGTTCTTCCAGTAAATGTACGATTATCAGGGAATGAAAAAAATAACAATAAAATCTGAGATTACACTTTGTCCTCAAGAACATGTTACTCATACCACGTGTCATCATGATATGATTACAAAAAATGGGACAAATGTCTATCAGAATTAGAAAATCATGATGAAATCATGTGATGAAATATGATCCTCACGCATTGCTATCTGGGTATATAGATAAAACCACGTAACTCTATTTTTGGATATTTTGAGATATTATATCTATATCATGGAAAGTTATTTACTGTCGTAATACAAATGGTTCAACCAGGTTTCGGAGTGATAAAATTTCAATGACTATAATTTGAACAAGCATAAATAATTCTACGTTTATCCCTCCATACAAAATTCTCTTATTATTTTGATTAACATTTTGTAAATTTGTCGAAATTAAGTCGAAATCTTGAACAGCGGAAACTCATTGAACATCTTTTAAACATGAAAAAAACAATAAAAGTTGCAAGAAATCGATAATTTTAAAAAACTGTTTGCTTTCTCAAATAAAAGAATATTTTTATTTGAAACAATACTTACATTCTTAGAAAAAGAACAGCAAAAGATCTATCATTTGTGCTCTAATTTGTATTAATATACTCTTTTCAAATGTGCCACATCCATGCGCGTGTAGGTCAACTAGACGTCAACAAAAGTAAAAACTCAAGTTGGTTCTACCTTTACAGATAGAGATCCATACGAGACGAAACAAGTTCAATATCGATCTTTTTTGGTAAGATGCCTGTTGAATTTAAAAGTGTCAAGAGGTCTGTAACGCAGGAGTCTACGATCGGAAATGGAGAATCGTGTTCCGTCGATAGTGGCATCGTCATCACGGGAATATCAGGTAAATGTCAGTCGCGAATGGCTGTATCGTTATGAGAGCGTAACATACTAAACAAATAAACGTTTTTCAAGGCCGGCTGCCCAAGTCGTCTAATATCGAGGAATTTAAGGAGAATTTGCTGAAGGAAATGGATATGGTCACTGATGACGAGCGTTGGTCAACGAACAGCTATGGGATACCGGGCAAGTCAGCCAGGATTAACGACATCGGCAGCTTTGATACTTCTTTTTTCGGGGTACACCCCAAGCAAGCACACGTAATGGACCCACAGCTTCGCATGTTGTTAGAAGTCATATACGAGGCGATAGTTGATGCTGGTGTCAATCCTTCCACCATAAGAGGATCGCGTACTGGAGTGTTTATCGGTGCCGCTTTCACCGAAACGGAGGATTTATGGATTAAAGATACAAATATCACCAACGGTTCGTATTGTTATGAAAAACAATGCCGAATGCCTCCTCAATCAATTATTTTAAAGTTTGTTTACTTATAACAATAGGGAAAGATGGTACAGACGTAGCCTTTTACGATTAATCAGTGTACACATTTTGCTGTTTATCATATATATCTGATACACTGCAAAAGAAATCAAACAATATCTGCTGACAAAGAAAAACTTACATCTGCTTGCAGGATACGTAATGCTCGGGGGTACGAGATCAATGTTCGCCAACAGAATCTCCTTCTGTTTCGATTTTAATGGACCCAGCTTTACGATTGACACGGCTTGCTCCTCGTCTTTGTACTGCATGCATCAGGCAGTCGCCGCAATGCGCAACGGCGAGTGCGATGCTGCGATCGTCGGTGGAACGAATCTTATATTGACACCCGAGAGATCGCTACAATTTTACAGACTGAATATGCTCTCCCAGGATGGCAAGTGCAAAGTGTTCGACGCATCAGGTGACGGTTACGTGAGGGCCGAGGCGGTAGTGGCAATATATCTGCAAAAAGCGACGGATGCGCGCAGAATATATGCCACAGTGGTTCACACGAAAACAAACACGGATGGCTACAAATCTCAAGGTGTCACATATCCCAATGGTGACATGCAGAATCGACTGATGCGTGAGATTTACAGTGAGGCAGGAATTAATCCTATAGACGTCAGTTACATAGAAGCCCATGGCACCGGTACCAAAGTAGGTGATCCAGAAGAAATCAATTCTATCGACACACTATTCTGCAAAGATAGAAAGACTCCTTTGCTGATCGGATCGGTCAAATCCAACATGGGGCATTCGGAACCGGCAAGTGGATTGTGTTCGATCGCTAAAGTGCTGATCGCAATGGAAGCGGGCGTGATACCCGCGAATTTGCACTTTAACACTCCGAATCCAAACATTCCTGGGTTAAACGAGGGACGTATTCGAGTAGTCGACAAGGCCACATCGTGGAACGGTGGTCTCGTGGGCATCAACTCGTTCGGATTCGGCGGCGCAAATGCACACATCCTTCTACGCAGCAATCCAAAACCAAAATTATCACCACTATTAAGCGTTGCTGAACTCTTGCCCAAATTAGTCGTGGTATCAGGTCGAACGGAAGAAGCTGTGCATACCTTACTGGGCAAAGCAAAAGAGCACCGTACAGATGAAGAGTTTCTTTCACTGTTACACGTAATACACAATAACAATATTCGCGGTCACAAGATTCGTGGTTACGAGATACTCGGCGTAAATAGTATGCGTGAAGTGACCCAGGTAGCGAGCTACAACAAGAGACGCCCAATTTGGTTCATATTTTCCGGCATGGGCGCGCAATGGCCAGGCATGGGTCGTCAGTTGTTCGGCATTGAAACTTTTCAACGCAGTTTGCAGCGATGCGCTGATGCATTGATGCCCCACGGCATCGACCTCATGAATATCATCATGAATGCCACGGATGAAACGTATGAGAACGTGATGGATTCCTTCATGACTATTGCAGCTATACAAGTTGCCCTAGTGGACATGTTAACGTTGATAGGCATACATCCGGATGGTGTGATTGGGCACTCCGTTGGAGAGCTGGGTTGTGCTTATGCTGACGGCGCATTTACGCTGGAACAGACCGTTTTGGCAGCTTACTGTAGAGGCAAAGCGATTGTAGATTCCAACTTGGAGCCAGGTGCCATGGCAGCAGTTGGTTTGAGCTGGGAGGAGGCCAAAAAAATGTGCCCGCCCGATATCATTCCAGCTTGTCACAACGCCGCCAACTCTGTTACTATTTCCGGTCCGATTGATTCTATGCACAAGTTCGTAGAAATACTGAAGAACAAAGATATCTTCGTCAGGATGGTAAAAAGTTCCGGCTTCGCCTTCCACAGCAAATATATCGCTTCGGCCGGACCTAAATTACGCGCTTTACTCGAGAAGATCATACCGAGCCCGAAACAGAGATCAGTCAGATGGATCTCTAGCTCTATACCTGAGGCCACATGGGGAAGTCCGCTCGCGCAGCTTAGCTCCGCCGCGTATCATGTGAACAATTTTTTGTCTCCTGTACTGTTTCAGGAAGCACTCGCACATATCCCGAAGAACGCGATAACGATCGAAATCGCGCCGCATTGTTTACTACAAGCAATCTTGCGCAAATCGTTACCACCAACTGTGACCAATATTAGCCTCCACAAGCGAGAACATTCAGACAATCTCACTTTTCTACTGTCTAACGTGGGCAAGCTATACATGGCCGGTGCACAACCTGACATTTCTAAATTGTATCCGTCGGTGAGTTTTCCCGTCGGTCGCGGAACACCGATGATCGGGTCACTTGTCAGGTGGGATCATTCCGCCGCGTGGGATGTGGTTGATTTCCGACAAATATCAGAACGTTCGGAAGAATGTAACATCCAAATAGATCTGTCGAAAGAAACGGACGCGTATCTATCTGGGCACCAGATAGACGGACGAATTCTTTTTCCAGCCGCTGCTTATATGCTGCTGGTATGGAAAACTTTGGCAAAATTGCGTGGCGTTGACTTTGAACGGTTACCTGTAGTGTTCGAGAACGTGCAGTTGCAGCGGGCGACCATTATGCCAAAGGAAGGAACGGTGAAATTCTCGATAACCATACTCAAGGGAACTGGAGATTTTGAGATCTGCGAAACCGGTACGATCGTCGTCAGCGGAAATATTCACATCTCCGAGAATATCGAGAATGATCAGCTGAAACTGCCGCCACCGCAAACACCTGCTACCACTAAAGAGATTTTGCCGTTGAGTACCAAAGACATTTACAAAGAACTGAGGTTGCGCGGATACGAGTATCGCGATATCTTTCAAGGAATTAAATCCTGCGATAACTACGGCGTTGCCGGCAAACTTTACTGGTTTAATCAATGGGTTTCGTACATAGACAGTATGCTTCAGTTAACTATAGTTTCCACCAGCCATAAACTAATGTATTTACCGTCGCGCATTCGGTATGCCGCAATCGATCCTATTCTTCATAAACAACTGGTGGAACAATTACCAGAGAACGGTGTATTGCCAGTGTATCACTACAAGAACATCGATATCGTTAAATCGGGTGGTATCGAATTCAGAGGATTGAAATCGTCCTTGGCGCCTCGACGACAGCGCACTCAAGCCGATCCTAAATACGAGCAATACACTTTCATGCCCTATGAACATTCGCATAGTCTAGTAGAGGATGCAACGAGAGGAAGAGTACACGCACTCACTGTTCTATTGCAGATCATGTATGAAAACGTAATGTCATTGAGATTAAAGACCGTGGAACTTGCAGGCCAACGGACTGCAGAAGCTCTTCTGGCGCCACTTATTAGCGAAATTTTCAATAACGAACAAGACTCATTTATCGTAAGTATATCGTTGAATAAGTTTTTTTTGTTTTTTGCTCAAGACGAAATATTTCCTCATTCAAACGTCTCAGTATCGTGTTTGCAGTGTAACGACAAACTCAGAAATTACAACTTTTTGTTTGACAGACAACCCCAGCACTGAACTGTCCACCCAGTATTCCATTGTAATAAATTATATTGTCACAACGTTAAACAGAACCACTACAAATAAGTATTACATTTAAACAAAGCAATCTGTACCATTTGAAACAAAATATTATGTTTTAGTAAATCGATAGTTATAATTTATTCCTATTTATAATTATTACTTTCACAGACGCTTCTTCAATATTTAAATTTATTACAAAATTGTATTTTTTGTTTTAGATGGACTTAGAAATCATTGCAGTCTCTGCTGATAATTACACGGCAAACTTGAATAAAATGAACGCTGACGTCGTAACGCAAGATGTGAATAAGGCACCTCTCATTCACGAAGCAGACCTTGTTATAGCAGCGGACGTTTTGTCTAATCAATCTTATACCGTTCTCAAAAATTTGGTGGCTGCCTTAAAACCTGGATGTTTTATTCTTCTGGAAGAAACCGCTGCTCAACTGGATATGAAAACTGCATTAAAAAATACTGATTTAACATTGGTTGGCAGACAAACCGATCCTGTAGGAAAGACTTACTTGTTGTTGAAGAAACAACAAAAACGGAGAGAAGCGATAGTTATTCAAATCACCGAGAAAAA
>NW_011967192.1:32893-34379 GCF_000949405.1 Vollenhovia emeryi
TCTGTCGTGGCTGGAAGGTGTAAAAGCAGCACTGAAGGAATCTGTCAGCAAAGATCAAGAAGTGCTCCTTGTATCACAGGGCGAAGAAACGCTTGGTAATATTACAGAAAAAATTAACTTTCAAACTGTCCCATTAACTGCCCTATATCGGAGCCGGAAGAAATGTTTTGTCACTTTTTCTTTGTAGGCTTAGTCGGGCTAGTGACTTGCATACGACGTGAGATAGGCGACGCATATGCGCGTTATGTCTTTATCCAGGACAAGAATGCTCCCAAGTTCGGTTTAACCGTGCGGTTTTACGTTGAGCAGTTGGATAAAGGACTCTTGGCAAATGTCTTGAAAGGTGGGCAATGGGGCAGTTATCGACACTTGCCATTGGATCAACAGAGCAACGTGCCTTCTCTGCAGGTGGAGCACGCCTATGTAAACACATTGACAAGAGGAGACCTCAGTAGCTTGAGATGGATCGAAAGCTCGTTAAGCTACTATCGTCCCGACAATTTTCCGAATAATAAACTTTGCTGCGTATATTATGCTCCACTGAACTTCAGGTAAGTTTCCATTAGTCATATTTCCATTATCATATTTGTAAGATGCAGGCATAGTATATGAATAAATTATACGAACGACAGGGATATCATGTTGGCGAGTGGCAAATTACCACCGGATGCTCTGCCAAGGAATTTGGCCACGGAAGAATGTATACTGGGACTGGAGTTTTCCGGAAGAGACACGGACGGTCGTCGCGTAATGGGCATTGTCGAAGCTAAGGGATTGGCTACCACAGTAGTCGCGGATCTTGATTTCCTGTGGGAGGTACCAGACAGGTGGACATTGGAACAAGCAGCAACGATACCTGTCGCTTACGCAACTAGTTACTATGCTCTGTTTATACGGGGTCGATTAAAAGCCGGCGAGAGCGTGTTAATTCACGCTGGTACAGGCGGCGTCGGTCAAGCAGCGATCGCCATTGCGCTGCACGCTGGTTGTACTGTCTTCACCACCGTTGGTACGCCGGAAAAGAGAAAATATATCAAGGAACTCTTCCCCCAGTTGAACGACAGGCACATCGGTAATTCCCGAGACACCAGTTTCGAACAACTGATACGTGTCGAGACTGAAGGACGTGGTGTCGACGTTGTGCTGAATTCACTAGCAGAGGAGAAACTGCACGCTGGCATCCGGTGCCTGGCGTTCGGTGGTCGCTTCCTTGAGATCGGCAAATATGATTTGTCCAACGACAGCCGCATAGGAATGTCAATGTTTTTGAAGAACACCTCTTTCCATGGTATACTGTTGGATGCGCTATTCGGAGAAGACAACGCGGAAAAGAAAGAATTAATAAATCTCGTTTCGGAGGGAATAAAAAATGGCGCGATACGTCCGCTCCAATCGACCGTGTTTTCGGAGCAACAGCTCGAGCAGGCATTCAGATTCATGGCGACTGGCAAGCACATCGGCAAAGTGCTGCTGAAGCTCCGTGATG
>NW_011967192.1:34642-137278 GCF_000949405.1 Vollenhovia emeryi
AAGAACCAAAGAAACGTGTATTGCCAGCGCTGAAGACAGTATCCGCTATCCCACGTACTTACTTAAATCCGGAAAAATCGTACGTCTTGGTCGGCGGTCTCGGTGGATTCGGTTTAGAATTAGCCAATTGGATGATCGCCCGCGGCGCCAAATTTATCATTCTCGTATCGCGCTCAGGTATTCGCACCGGTTACCAGGCATTGTGTGTGCGTCGCTGGCGCGAGAGCGGCGTAAAAGTCGTAATCTCTACGTCGGATGCTACGACGTTATCGGGTGCCGAGCACTTAATCCAAGAATGTAACCGGCTGGGTCCAGTAGGAGGTATATTCAATCTGGCAGCTGTACTACGCGATGCGCTGATCGAAAATCTGGAGGAGGCCGATTTTAAAACGGTCATTTTGCCGAAAGTCGATGTAACAAGAAATTTAGATAGGGTATCAAGGAAGCTCTGTCCATCGTTAGATTACTTTGTGGTGTTCTCGTCCATATCGTGCGGTCGCGGTAATATAGGTCAAACCAACTACGGTTTCGCGAACTCGACCATGGAGAGACTGATGGAAGAGAGGCAGGCAAATGGTTTACCCGGTCTCGCCATCCAGTGGGGTGCCATCAATGATGTTGGCATACTAATCGGTAATACATGTAACGTTTTTAGAAGATCAGAATCAACGAATCGAAACTTTTCCAAATCTTTACTTACTTTTTATTTGATTTGTAAACTCAATCTTGACTCATGCCTTTAAGTTTGTGCCCTTTTAAACACGATTATGTGAGACAATATTACTGCTGTATTATAAATGTACATACATACGCACATTTTGCATACTATTTCTAGATTTACGGTTTGAATACTTTGTACATTTCATAATTGCATTTTCTTTATTACCATATTGTCATTTCTTTAGAAACGATGGGAGACGACACTGTGGTGTGCGGTACTGTACCACAGGACATATCAAGTTGTCTCATGACGATGGATATATTCCTTCAACAACTGCATCCAGTGCTATCTTCGTCGGTGTTAGCCAAAAAGCATAAATCCGACGAGGGCAACAAAACTGGTTTAATCGCAGCTGTTGCCAATATTCTAGGCGTTAAAGATGTTAATTCGATTAATCCCAACGATAATTTGGCCGACTTGGGTATGGACTCGCTGATGGGTACAGAAATCAAACAGACTCTCGAGAGGAACTATAACATCCTGCTGTTGGTCCAAGATATTCGTGTCTTAACTTTTGCCAAACTGCAAGAATTATCTTCGACAAGTGGTGAGATAAGAAAAGAGCAGCAACCTCTTTCTGTGGACGCGTCCACTACTGTAGACACAAATGTATCGCCCGACATGTTACTGATGCAGTGGCCTAGCAACGAGGTACTGCCTAAAGAAGTGCTCGTTCGCTTGAAAACAAAGAATTCCAACGGACCGCCGTTGTTCATCGTCCATGGTATCGAAGGTCTCGTTAAATCGCTAGAATATGTGGCCAGTGAACTCGAGAGGCCGTTATGGGGTCTGCAGAGTATTGAGCAGGCGCCTCATGAAACGCTGTCGGAATTGGCAGAATTCTATGTCAATACCATTCGAAAAATTCAGAAAAAAGGACCATACCATTTGGCAGGATACTCGTTTGGAACTAGCGTTGCTATCGAAATGACTCTGCAATTGGAATCTGCTGGAGAAAAGGTTGTTCTGACTCTAATTGATGGTTCACTGGCATTTGTGCAACAGCATAGTAAAAGGATCGGCAAACTGGATAACTTGGAAGAGGATATTATTTCCAACATCTGTATGAAAGCACTGGCATATTTCAGCATACAATTTAACAATACCATCAGTTTCATACACGTAAGTTTCATGGACTGATTCATTCTATCTGTCGTCTTTTACCATGAAGTAAGAAGGTAAGGAAAAGCACGAATAATAAAACATTTTCAAAACACATATGGTACCTGTTTAAAGTGTAAACGAAATTAAATTATTATAACATAACAAGGTGATTATTATTTACATAAATGATTAACTCTTTTTATCTCTTTGAAATTTGACAAGTATTTCATAGTAATCATTTATGCTACCTCCAAAAACGTTAAGCACATTAAAAAATCTTAATTAGCTGTTAATAAGTTAGGATAATATTAGGAATAAGTGATGAAATCGAGCGAGTTAAGCAATATTTGATAAGTATGCTGTATATAAAATTTACTTCAATAGCCGAGCATACCAGCATGTTGTGCTCAGCACATCGTGCTATCAATGTACAATCTCTGCAACATCTCACATGAAGGCGGTATTGTCTAAATAGCGTTGTAACAGCACAAAGTTGCAATTACTTTATTAGTAATCTGCAAGCACAATAGGAGAATGACTAGACGACATTCAAAAGCCGATATTATATTATAATTTATTTTTATGTAATTTAATTAGTCTTAATGTATTGTTTAATAGTCTTAAATGTACTGTTTTAAGAGCCTTAGCAGAATAGCTGACTTGTAATTAAGAGTTGTATGTTAAGATTATTTTCGTATGTTTACACATCTTCATTTTTTGTTATCAATCGTTATCTTCGTATAGGTATAACTGTTTTACAATCTGCATTGTTTTATTTCAGGCGTATAATATCTTGAAACAGAGTAAATCAGATGTGGAGATGTTTAACAAGATGATAGAAGTGATAGGCGACACGCCATTTGCACAGGATGATCTAAAGATCGCTGGATATCTTTTATTCAAAAAAGTAGCAGCTGCTCTAAACTATAATCCTACTAAAAAGATCAAAGGATCGGTCACATTGATTAAAGCTACAGAGACCTTTGTATCTTTAGAAAAAGATTACGATTTATCAAGTGTGAGAGATTTATCTTCTTTGTGTTCCCTCTGATTTATTAAACTTCTTCAATAGTCCCAATGTTGTTTTTCTTTTTGTAATTTGTAACACTGGTTGCAGTGTTATAAATTATAAGTTTGAAATTAAATAATCACTTTAATGCTTTAATATACTTTTAATTAAATACGTCAAGCATCTTGTAAGATAATAGCTATCTCCAAAAATTAAAATCCGGTTAATTGAACAATTTTAAAATATTGGTATATGTACAATATAATATCTACAACGTGCATATGCGCCTCTAAAAATAAAAATTAATCGCATAGACTTGATTCAAAAATTTTATATTATCAGTAAATATGAACTTTGTTTAAAGGCAATTAATTTTATTTTAACTCCTTACTACTCATATAGATTTTAATCGTGTATATTCAAAAAGATGCCCACTTTACCTTTTATTATTTTTCAGATTTGCACAGAACCCGTAAGAGTAGAAGAGGTGACCGGTAATCATAGGACGATATTGCTGGGAGAAAGTGCAAAGAAAATCTCAAGTCTCTTGCAAGTGTAGAATTTAAGAGCATTCGTGTTACAAGTTCTATTATATTTGAGAATGATTATGTAGCACAATATACCGTAATATTGCAAATATGATATACTATGATACCGTTGCGATATAACTGAAAAATTCTATGCTGTATTGACGTGATTTTATATATATATATATATATATATATATATATAACACGATTCTTTCGTATATATTTCATTATATTATACTTTAATATTGTAAGTTAAAATTATGTTTGGAAACAGTTGAATCGTAAGGGATGAAATATTCCCTAGGATAAAACTAAAATATAGCTTCTTGGGATAGTTGTACGTATAGTACTCGTATAATTGTACGTTATCGTTTATTGGAATAAAATACAATTTTTTTTAATTTTTAAGTTTAAAGACTTATTTTAGCGTTGTGTAAAAATGTTTGTTACCATTTTGAAAGTTCACTAATTAAAGATCTATTATTTAATTTCTATTAACAGTGGCATTCTTTGTCACTATAAATTCTCAATTAAACTATTATTATGCGTGTACGACTATTGTATTAGTAGTCGCTTTATTTATAATTCGAAAGCATAAAATTGTTGCACGTCATCTACAACGAATCAAACAGTTCAAGTATCGATTCTTTCAGTTTTACCTATTAACGATGACCATATTACTGATGTTTCTGGTAAGTAATTTAATACTGCTAGAAAGAAAAGATTCCACAAAAAGCACCTCTCTCTCTTGACGACTAATAAGTCAGAACAATAGGCGCATTTACTTTAGTATAGAGCTTGCAATGCTCAAATTACTTGATATTTTTATGGGGTCGTGCCCTCACTAATCATTGCATCATCCAGAATTGGTCGGCGAGCCTTGATCTGCATAATATTGGCATGGTATTTACGTGTACATACACCTTCAGAGATCCACCGTCATTGATTTAACGCGATCCTCTGCATTCCTTGCTCGTGGCATTCAGGAATGGTGTAACGACGATCCTTGGTGATATCAAAAACCTATCAGACTATCGCTACATGCTATTCACAATTCACCGTTTCGCGTTCGAAATGACCTTCAAGACCTGGGTGGAACATTAGATCGGTTGAGCCATTAAGTTTGGTTCTTCCGGTTTTGACTTTGATTGATTCGGCTGATTCGTTAACTAAACATTTGAAGAATTTCATGTATGAAGCCTGTAACTTCGCTGCTCGGCGGCTGAATCCGCGTCCTGGTATTTGCTGGGCTTACTGGTGGAGTGACTCTGTCTCGCTGAGACTCATCGAGTTTATTTTGTCTCCAGGCGCAGATGGTCAAGGCCGAAAGGCAAATGAGGAGGAGGACTATAGGATAGTTAAACGGATTTTGCGTCGAGAGTTTCAAGCAGCTAAATATCGTGCTTGAGAGAGACTGATGGTCTACAGTGGAGGAGTCCATGAGGCCGTCCGTATAAATTGGTCTTGGAGAGACTTCGCTGCGCTACTCTAGCCTTTTCATTCTGAGAACTGGAAAGACCGTGGAAGCAGCCCGCATTGGTGTCAACAATGAAATACGTTCTTCGACAAAACGATGCACACCTGTCTTTTTTTTGGCATTTGCACATAACCCACATATTAAAATATTTAATTAAAATGTATTTTTCTCAAATTTAACCTTAACACGTGACTTAACACGTGTCTGTAGCTTACATATTATAAATAATTGTATTTTTAAAAATAAAAAATACATAGTAGACATTATACACATTTTATAACAAAAATTTATATCTAATATATTAACATTCTACATTCTTCAGATAAATTTTCATAAACAAATTTATACTAAAACAGTATGTTTTACCTATTTTCCTTTACAATACAATTCAGTTGTGCATTAACAATTTGTAAATACAAATATCATCGACATTACACTTTCTATATTATGTGTAAATAAAAAAATTGTTACTGAAAAAAATCTTAATTTACGTCTCGGTAAAGAGCAGATCAGATATTGCGGCATACCTATCACATGTGAAAGATACCGTCAAGGCGTAACGAGTACCAGATCTCACTTTTTCAACTAAATGCAAATTTTCGCTCCCTGAAGTAAAAATTGATACTCTGCCTGAAAAATATTGGTAAATATTGATCGCCTCGTCTCTTTAAAATAGATTTCATTAACGATTGTCTCAAGGCCTTACCTTTTCTTGGTTCTACTGTAGTATTAACATCATTCTTGTCAATAAATATAAATCTACCGCCTTCGAAATCTTTACTATAATCATTTAAATACAGTAACGATGTGTAATGAAACGATTCATATGTTTCCTAAAATATATAGTTTTATATTGTAATTCTATATAGTACCAAACAAAGTTTCTTGATTATTAAAGGTTGCGGCACGTCACGAGACAAACCTTATCGATATGTGGATGCCAGTATTCATCGTGTATGGTTTTTGCAGGTTTATTAGTCATTCGTGAGAAGAAGCTAGGTTTGGTCAAATAGATCTTATTTACATCTATGCCAAAATTATGCGCCACCGCATGTTGTATCTTTGTTTTCACTACCCTATAAGTTAAGGAAGAACATATATTTCATAACGTTGAATAAAATGTTCTTTTTATGGAACACTAGGAACCAACAAATGATGCCTATTAATTTAGCAGAAACTTTGCTATCTTATTGTATATTAAAAGCCTGTCTAACAATAGGAGACTTTCCTCTAGGTATTTAAAATTCATACTTATAAATTGCCGAATCCATACTGTTGAATATTTTCTTTGCTTCTGGTTGTTTATAGATATTGATAAAACCCTGGCCCTTGCTAAGAGCGCCGGAATGAAGATCCAGGATACTGGCCCCGCCATCAGATCCAGCCAAATCTAACCCATTTTTTGCTACTTTCAATAAAACATCTGCCTCTGTTGTCGAGACGAGTTTGTCAGTTACAACTCTGCCACATTTTTCTGGTGCACAGCCCGGGTATTTTTCTAACTCGTCTCTATAATCCACAGAGCAGTCAACGTTCTGTGTACGACTTACCAGTACGTCTTTCTGTTTTGCTAGATATACTTCTTTGCCCTGTCTGTTATTATACCAAACTATTAGCAAGACTCCAAGTATCAGAACGCACCTGGACCATACCCTTTGATATGGAAAAGATACAATAGGTCCATATTTCCTACGAGATAGAAAGTGGTAGCTGTTAATCTTCATTTCTCACTTCTACAATTAGTATTTTAATGACAACGGAGGAGCTAGAGAGGCAGAGCATATTTCTTGTATTTGTACGTTTCATTCATTAACTTGAGATTAATTCTATACTCACGACTTGACGGACTCGGTCGGTTTTTCCGCTTTGTTTTCCTCCTGAGTTACACTTTCCTTCTGTGCACTTTTTTTCTTCGTCCTCTTTATCTCTCGCGTCGTCATCGTGTATACACTGATGTGTACAAGACCTCTGGTTTATCCTTTATCTTCGTGTTTAATTAACTCATTTCACACATGCCAAACACGAGTGTCAAACTGTCAATCCTCTCTGATCCTCTCTGACAGATCCGAGTCCTGTCCTGAGAGGCTGAGACACACAAAGCGAAATGTCTAGAGTCATATGGATGCGGGGAGTTGCTCCGAAGGGTGAGGGGAATCTATCGTCGCGGCCCTCTTGGTGCCGGATTGATTGTGCAGTAACCAGAGAAAAACGGCTAGTTCATGCGCAGGATCCAAAAGCCGTTTAGGGAATTTATGCGTCACGTTTGTGACACCACGGAGAGGCTTTTGGGAAATTTAAATATTAAGAGAAAACGTTGTCGACACTGCCCTTCGGCACGTAAACAGCTCGTAATACGTAACGCACGTCCCGAATGCTGCATTATCCTAGCTCGTCTTCCGTCGCTCGTCTTCGCGAATGCAGATGACGTAATTCACAACATGCTGTTATGTTCTTCTTGTTATTATCGTTAATAAAAATGCTGTCCTTTTTCCGAAAGTTATCAATTGGCGGAAAAATAAAGGATGGTATACTGCCGGAGGCAGTCATGGGGACGGCAGAGGATCTCTTGACAGCAAAGAATCAAACGTTGAAGACCGACACCGAATTAAAAGAATCCGTTTATGGCAAGTGTTGCGCTGTATCTGTGTATTGTTTCGCGCGAGTTTTCGGATATTCAATGTCCAGTGTCAGAAAGGTGGTGCGACTTGGTCCTTGCGCTTGTTAAAACGATCCAATAATTACTGACATTTTTCACGCGCAGATTCTGACCATTTATATTCACTTATATTCCATCCTTTTTTACTTTTCAGACTTATTAAGGACGATCAAGGACCCTGAAAAACCGCAAACCTTGGAGCAATTGGATGTTGTTTATGAAGATTGCATAAAAGTTTGTCACAGCACACCTGGAGGAGTCTCTGTAATTCGTGTCGAGTTTAATCCTACAGTGCCTCACTGTTCATTGGCAACCCTCATAGGATTATGTATCCGCATTAAATTAGAACGTCATTTATCGGCGTTATTTAAATTAGATATTTATATCAAGAGAGGTGCACACTCCACTGAACAGGAAAGTATGTATGCCCTTGCATCGCACGCAGTTTTCCAGTATTGAAATAACATGTAGCTTGTTTTTCATTATACGTATTAAATTGCAGTTAATAAACAAATTAATGACAAGGAACGTATAGCAGCTGCAATGGAAAATCCAAATTTACGGGAACTGGTGGAGAAATGCATACTAGAAGAGGATTATTAGATTAGTGTGATTTAAGTGATGTGTTACTCCAGATATTTTTCCGAAAAATGCAATCTTAATTTAGTACGTTATATTATGTAAATAAATTTTTGTATCTCACATATTGGTATATATAATTAAGTCCAATTCATTTTACGCACGTTGACGATGAAGCGTTTTTTTTTTCAATTGAAATATTCATTAAAATCATTGTAAATCAAATTTCTGATGCTTGAACGCAATCTTTCATGTTTGATAGAGATGTATACGTATGACTGAAAAAGAATGTAGTCTGCTATATAATAGCATATTCTTTTAATTTTATTAATTTATTCATCTTGTGAACACTGGCAAAATGTTTTGTAAGAAATTAATATTCGACACGACTGGCAAATTCTAAACAAAGAAATTTATTGCGAAAAGTATTACCTCAGTCAGGGTTTGAACCTGGACCTCCCTACACTCTAGGCGAGCGTCTCCAATGTAAATTACCAATATGTGAATAAAGTTTGGGTGCTATGCGCGCAGGAAAATCAGATGGAATAGAGGCAAGAGTTACTGCATGTCAGTTTAAGAACACTGTAGTAATTTTAATAATCAAGCTGTTTAGTCGACATTAACTGGCCCATTAACCCAATGTTTTAATACAGAAAATTTATTGCGAAAGATATTACCTCAGCCAGGGTTTCAACTTGGCCTACTCTCTAGGCGGGCGTCTCACCAATTCAACCACTGAGGCATGTTGTAGTAATTTATTATAAGTTCTATAAATCTTCTAAGTGTTGCGAGTCACAATCGTTAACGCGTCCGCACGCTACCGAGTCCACCAGTCGAATCCGCCTCTGGCAGATCTCGTTTCCCGGAATCCGTCGGCGGGCATCGTGTCCTTCGAAAAACTCAAGCCCTTCGAATTCGTTTAATAATTACCATCCGACTCGAGTTTGTTTTTCCATCCATGTATTTGTCGGGCTGTTTTTCTATTCGAGTCGTGTATGCGTGTGTGTCTGTATACGTCTGTGTCCCGAAATAATAATCTGTGGTCTTGAACTCGAACGGATTTTTAGCGGAATGTGTGACCATAGGCGATTTTTTGGCGACTGTTTGGTACATATACCAAAGTGTACCAGATTGTACACTCATTGTCAGCCTCACGAATACCTTTATATCTGAAGGAAGACGCTCAAGGTATCCAAGAGAAAAATTTATTTTAATAAAATGAATTTTTCTATCGAAATATATTGAACTTAACGACTATTTTCAGATGTAAAAGCATTCGTCACGTCAAGTGTACACTCTGGTACACCTTGATACACACATATGTAGCAAACAATCGCAAAAAATCGCCTAATATAATTGCCACAAAAGTACCAAAAACATATTTGAAAAAAAACAAATTGCAAAATAAATGAATATCTCTTAAAAAAATTTTTTAATTTTACAAGTACTTATATGTATAGTTTAAAAAAGGAGGGTGCAGCTTCAATTTGTATAAAATAATTTTGATGAAAGGATCAGCTTGTGTATTTAAAAATCCTATTTTGACGCTTTAAAATAATGAGTCATAAGGGAGTGCTCGAACGAGTGCATCGTGCATCATGCGTGATGCACAGGTACTTTACCCGCGTAATATATGTACATACATACATACAATGTAGAGAATAGTGAAATAATTACGAATTGGGCAAACCACACATGCGACATTCGTGGAACGTCGCGTGATTTATGTTGCGTTGCGCGCAATATACGATAGTGATCAAAGCTCCCGTACGGGCGTCAGTGTTTCTACACATTTCTACCGCTTCTGTGATGACTATACCGGATCACATTCGCATCGCGTGGCGTCAGTCGTCAGTCGTCAGTCGTCAGCCGAGTCGCCAGTCGAGTCGCCAGTCGAGTCTCGAACTTCGAGCCGCAAATCTAGTAGCGCGTCGCGACAAGTACTAGTTTTCTTTTTACATCATTAGAGTCGAAATTTCTGGAAGAAAACATCATCTGATGTCTTTGAAAATAAGCCATCTATTTAGGCAGTGAACCACTCAAATAAAAAATTTATCCGTAAGAATCTTTGATTAATTATTATCATTAAAAAATATATAATTAAAAATAATTGTAAAATCAAAAACTTGAATCGGTATTTATATAGTTATAATACATTTCCAAACTTCTTCTCTTTTTATCTATTAAGTCAATTAGTAAATTTTCAAGTTGTGCGTTTATATACATATACATATATAAATTTACACGAATATCGTATAAATGCGAGAAAATAAATTTACATGAGTATTGTTTAAATGCAAAGTATAACTGGTTAAAAATATTACTTGTGTATTGTATATGTGTACAGTACATAAGTTAAATTAACTTTCTGAGATTTAAATTTAAAATATTATAAGTAAGTTTTTCTATCGACTATAAGTGTGAATTGTACATGTGAATATCCTTTTTAGCGTCAAGTCAAATTAATGTGTCTAACATTATAAATCATCGTGTACTGAAGATGGATTTCAACTTGATTCTCATCGTCCTTTTGTTCAAAGTTTTTACACATGGCTTACCAGTGGAAGAGGAACTTTTCGGTATGAAATATATGAATATCAACAAATACATTAAGCCAATAGAAAAATTAATAAGGACATTAAACATTTTTATATTTGAAACTCTGTTTTTCATACTTCTTCGAAAAATATCTGAGCTTTTACGCGTGACACATGCTATTTCTTATTATTATTACCATTATTGTTACTGTTTACGAGTAAAACGTAATGAAAACAACTCGTGCGTTCCAGGATTAACAGATCAAGTTTGATACTTGAATTTTTAATACATTACCGAAAGTATTATGAAGAATTGGATTAGAATGAAGCAATCTTTACAGAATAACTACCATTGACCTGCTTCCGAAGTTATGACTAGATAAACGTCACGAAGTGGAGTTCGGGGTGAATCGTTATCGCAACTACACACTTATTTATTTTCTCTTAACCCATTCTCTATCACAAAAATGATGATTTATTTCTCGTGTTATATGATTACGCACACTTTAGGACTATAATGTTAATATGCGTGATAGCAAAGTGACAAATTAGATGTTGATTCGTATTTACCTACATTTCCTTCTTACCATCGACAAGTTTTCTTGGCTTTTATAATATATTAGTGATATAGCCATTAACTCGATCTTAATTTTAACAGATTCTATGAGCCACTTAAAGCTCATTTTTCTTTCGAGAAAATAAAGAGTAGCCTTCCAATAATTAACATTCGATATTTTTGTAATTAAATTTTGCATTCTAATCCATATGTAATTAATCGAGAAATATAACTTTAATATTTCCTCCGAAATTTGGTTTACGAAACATATCTTTCTCATTTACTGTTTCGTTGGGAAACTGTAGATGTTACGACAGATTCGTTAAATAAAAAATTAATTGCAAATTTATTATAAAATACTATACATTATTGAGAATTTGCAATTGTGGTTTAATACAATTCCGTAAGTTCTACAAAATATTCCCTGGTTCCAATTAACGTTGCGGTGTCGTGGACAACGTTCGCGACTGAATCGTTGTGTGACGCGACTGTTTTTCTCCGCTACTGCCCCGGACAGTGACGCAGTATTTACATATGTAATTAATTTTCTCTCTCTCTCTCTCTCTCTCTCTCTCTCTCTTATTCTTTTAGTCCGGGATGTTCTTTATACCGTACGGTACGCAAATAAACTCTATCATTGGAAAATAGCGTGTGATTTTATGAGAAAAGAATGAACATTGTAGGTCGGACTGGTTGACGCATAAGTAAAAGTGCGGGTCGTGCATAGATTAGTTTCAACGACCTGAGCTGGATTTTCCCTTGTGGAGAAAATCCCTCACGATTGTTTATGAAGCGATACGCGCGAGCGAAATATAATCTTAAATCGAAATTGTCTTGGTTGACACAGAGGGCAGTTACTGCAAAACGGAGGACGGCAAGGCAGGCGTGTGCAAAAAGATATACGAATGTCCATCCAGGCTACAAGAGGTAAAGGAAGGTAGAAGAAGTTCGAGTTCGTTGGGACGTTGCGGCTTTGAGGACTTCACGGAAATCGTTTGCTGTCAGTTCAATATTACGGATAAGATAGGGCTTCGACCAGCAGAGATAGGTATTTATATCATTTTTCTTTTTCTTCTTTTTTCTCTCTCTCTCCTTGAATACTTGAATAGCCGTAGCTCATAGTAATTGGAAAATTGAAAAGTTGCGACAGAGTTTTGTACTAACTAAATTACGCACACTAAAGCTATTCCCTCAAAATGTCATGAACTGACTTGATGTTATTTTGTCATGTCCCACCAAATGTAGAATACATTTTGTAGACTAAAATTGATCGCTTTACACATTATTGTGTCACTCGAGCGAGAGATAGCTTTTAAGAGACGAGCGATGAGAGCCGATCGACCAACGATTATACTCTGTAAGATCGATAAAAATTCCATCTTTATTCAGAAACAGGTTTTTCAACTAGCTGCTATAATTTTGGATAATGGTCTTATTTTCTTTATCGAAAAGAAGACGAAATGCTACGACGAGATGTTAATACGTTTTGTCACTAGCACTGTCGTGTTATGTCGCTTCGTACGGTTTTAAGCCGAAATATCGTTTACTCAAACGCGTCCGTATAAATGTCAGCGACGCAGCTATTTTAATGTTTATCGTATTTATCACTCTTTTAATGCATCTCGTTAACGCGCGCGCGTAAATTGCACGATCGTTTCCGAGAATCTCGTTTAAATAACGAACGGCCTTGAGGTGGAGACGCGCACGGTGATGTAATAATCGTCATGGCTTTACGGTCACGGTTACGGTTCCATAGATCCGGACAAGTCGGTTCCGCGTTCGATCGATTACGTCCTTTAGAAAGCGAAAGATATATCTTTAACGCGCGCTGTGCGCCTGGACTTTTAGCATGTCGCCAGTACGAGAACGAGATTGGGACCGGAACCAACGACAAGGCGAGAAAGGACACGGCTGAGGTGCAGTTCAACATATACGGCGGCATGCAAACCGAACGCGGGGAATTCCCGTATATGGTTGCTCTAGGGTACGAGAACGAAGACAAGGACGACGACAATTCGGAAGCTATCAAGTACAACTGCGGTGGCACGTTAATTTCCTCGCAATACGTGCTGACCGCTGCGCACTGCGTTAATAATGTACAGGAGCAAGTGCCGATAGAGGTAAGTAATAGCGAGCTCCAAGTTCAAGGTCGCGATTCATTTCGACCGACCGCGTCGAGATATCTGCGATCGATTCGAGCGAAAGTGATCGGTTTTCTTCTTTCGAAGAGAAAAAGATAAGACAAATGAGAAAGAGAGACTAGATTCGCGTAAAAGACTTTAATCGTGCGAATAGTCTTTTCAATTTTCATCTGCGAGTGTGCGATATTTGCATACGATGTAGCCAAGAGTATTAAGTGTCATCAATTCATGAGTTCCGAGCCGACGCATAAGTATTTCTTCGATCGTTTGATGATTTACCAACTAAATTCTATCGAATCAGACCTATCGGATCTTACCCGTTGTTTAAAGATTACAAGGTTTGGTTTGTTCTTAGGTGAGAGTCGGCAGCGAAGATCTGAGGAGCGTTGAGGATGCTCAACGAATTCGCATAAGCAACGTAATATCGCATCCGCAATATAAGCGTAGCGTCAATTACAACGACGTGGCTATTTTGAAATTAACTAAGCCCGTAAAAACGGCTAGCAACGTACGGCCGATCTGTATCCAAACGAAATCTTTAGACTCCATGAATGAACAATCGAACGCAACATTTATCGTAATTGGCTGGGGCGCTACCGACTTCGACGAGGAAGGCAGTACCAAATTGATGAAGACACCAAGTCTCAGGTGCGAATACAAAACGTAATACATTTCTTAACAATGACTCTGTTTACTGAAATTCTTTTACTAACATTTGAATTTCTTATTTCGAACTAGTAGTTTCGCGGTTTTACCTTGAAAATATAAATAAATTTACAATGAAAATTACACTCCAATTTCCAGTCTCGTAGACAGAGAATCTTGCGGAAAATCGTTCAACGGCTTTAGCAAGTTACCCCAAGGTTTAGACGATAATATGTTGTGCGTATTGGATACCAATGTCTCAAGAAGAGCGGACGCTTGTCACGGAGATAGCGGTGGACCTTTGTTGATGCTCGCCGGACCTAGTCAGAGCATCGTGGGAGTCACGGCTTTTGGGCAAAACTGTGGGGGACCTATACCGGGAGTGTATACAGCGGTGTATTCCTACCTGGAGTGGATAGAGAAACAAGTCTGGCCAGAAATTATCAGTGAATTATAACGGGATCGCTTTTCGTTTCGACTCGAGACTCCGTTCAGTGACTCAGCAACGTGAAACGTGACGTAATTTTAATAATTTAAAACGACTTTGTGGTGTTGTTACGTATGGTTATTACGATATCTAGTCTGAAGCTATGCGTGTACTCGTTGTTAGCCTATGCAGCATTTATTGTTTCAATTCCTATCTTGCGATGCGCTTTAGCCAATTTTATACTTTTATATACATATTCTGCTCTCGAATAATATAACATTCTGAATATATACGTGCTTGAATAAAACGTGAATATTCAGCTTGTCTTTTCTTTTCCTTATTTCGAAAAAAACTTGTCTGTCAAAACAAATCGGCAACGTTCAAATTGCTCAGTTGAATAGCGTTCAGGATAACGAATTTATCTCGTAAATGTAAAAAATGGCTGAGAAAAAAGATGAGGAGAAAAAGGAGGATGACGAGCGTATTGAATTTCTCTGTAAATATTTAGTCCTTTCGAGGAAAATTAAACTAGACAAATGGATAAAGATGTTAACAAACGAGGAATACAAGGTATAATATTTTCCTCGAAATGTAAAGCCTAACCTTAATCTAAAGCTAAGCTTAATAGCTTGTGCGAAATGATATCATTCACCGCCACCATTTGAAACGTTTCTATTAAAACAATTTCTATAGCTTTAACAGAGCCGTTATATATTTTTATTGCCAAGAAATTAATCTACATTCAATCTAAATGTATGCAATAAGATTCTTTAACGACAAGATCATAAAATCATAAAACGAATAAAATTAATATCCAAATCTGTGCTATCAACTATTTATTATTCATATAAAGTAGGTTCTCCGAAAACTATATTGAATTTTTTTATGTGACTTACACTGCGCTTATTCTAAATTATATTGTTCTTCTTTGTCATCTGCCTTTCTTATGTATAAATAACTTTAGTTTATTAAGCGTATATGGAAAAAATGCGATATTTGAATCATTATCAATAAAAGATATAGGCAAAAGAAATAACTTTAAAGGCACTTTTCGGTCTGTGAAAATTGAAATTCTCTATATTTGCGCTAAAGCAATCGTAAAGTAATTTTTGTTAAGCAAGTAAATCGTTCACTATATATTTTATTTGTAATACGAAAATGTTAGGAGACAATTATGAAATTCTTGGACACACCGTCGGAAATGATTCTCGTAATACAACTAAATCCGGCCGGCGTGTTGGTGCCGTTTCTCGAGATACCACCGACAGATTCGATAAAGACATCGTATTTTATAAAAAAAAACCCTGTTGAGATCACGAAAGAAAATTACAGGAACGTCCTTATACCCGGCGACATGGCTTCGACGAAACCTATCGAGGAACTATCCGTTTTGGTTGAGGAGGTAGCACGATTGTACATTCGAATTAAATATCGTTCGCATTCATTAAAAGGAATTGACTCTTACACAAACGTTCTACCTAGGCTTATGTACCGATATTATCGAATCCGAAGAATCACAAGGGTTGGCCGCGCGTTATCGGTGAGGACATGAAAAAGCACGTTTACGATCTTCGTAATTTGATATGCCAGGTACAAGAAGAAGCAACTTTATATAACCCATAAAATGAAATATTTAAAAAAATGTCATTTGTTTTATTTTAATAAAAGAATTTGTTTTAAGGATTTTCTTATTAACAGATATTCTTCAAACTCCCACGGTATCAGTTAAATATTAAATTTAAAAATGGAAGAAAAATAGCATCTTTATCAGCCGTACAAAGTATCGAAAAAAAGTGCCTTATCTCTTTCAGGTCAAAGGTAAGATGATGGGACAAACCTTATTACCGATGCCTATGGGTATCGAGCAGATATTTGAGGCGGAATGGAAAGCACAGCGGAGTGCCGGTATTGAGGTCGATCTTCCTTTAAAAAGCAATATAGAAACTATTGTAACAAAATGGTGCTCGCAAATCGGCGATACGTTAAACGAGGAAAGTCCAAGAAATGATAAGCAGTTGCTACCGAGTGCGGGTATTGCAGTATTTAAATCATAATAGAAGCGAATTTTTTTAACGTTCGAAACATTATTCAAATTTTCTTTTCACGTATACGTTATTTATTAATATACAATATAATTTGTATATTTTTGTATGCACACACAACGCAAAAAAGCAAAGCAACGATACGTTTTTTACTTTACCAAGTCACAAATTTCTCATCAAGTTTAATTGAAAGAAATTGAGAATTGAAGAAACGTTAACTCGTAACAATGTACATACTTGCAGAAATTGATTTCTGGTGTCAACGACTTGCAAACGTCGAGTCTATTCACAGTCAAATGAGGGACCTACGAGTAAAAAAGATGGCATCTATTCTAGAAGTAACCAAGAGCCCTTATTCACCGCGTTTCAAGGCTCTGTTGAAGGACGTTATCGCTGGTTAGATCTTGCTAGCGTTAGTCGAACGATACATTACAAGTATTAATTAATGATGTCGATTAGAGCGAAAATCGCTGCCTCATCCTAATGCATTATTCTTCCAAAAATTACGTCATCAAATCACATCACGCTAAAATTGCACGATCTAAAAGTTTTTTTCGTTTGTACCTTAAGCGGTGATCGAAGCACGTGACATATGCGCTTACATAAAAGCGTTGGAACCTCATTTCGAAGATATACAAAATACTGAATTCAAAGACATACAGCCGAAATTAAAACCACTGCTGCACTGCGTGTGTCTAATATGGTCAAATTCGAAATATTATTGCATCCCAACACGAATAATCACATTATTATCCGAAATATCTAATCTGTTAATTACCGAGGTAAGAAAAAAAAGGTGTTTGTTATATTGAGATACGCGAGCAATCAAGATATTCTCTGCATAATTACAAGTTAATTTATATTTTTCGAGAGAGTAATATTATCTTCATTTTGAAACAAAGAAGATTTCTATTGTGTGATTTTTACAAATTATGCAAACGTGCCTGAGCCCAAATTAATACTTTCCTAATATTTGCATGTCTAGCCTATACCTTTATGTTTACATAAGAATACCACTCGACCAACTTTTCCATGCAGATGTAAATTTTACGCATGCGTTTTTAATAAAGATATCGAGTACTAATGAGTTAAACCATTTCCTTCTTATCTAACAACATATAAATGTTTATTGTATTACTAACCAGAAACTTCGCAGGCTGCTAAATATCTGGAGCAGAGTACTTTGTTTACTGGCGATATCGAGGATAGTCAGAAACGTTTACTGCATGTGACAAATGTTTTGGCCTATTATACAGAAATGTTTGACACGTTTCGAAGTAAATTGGATAATTACTTTAAACATCCGACCGAACTAATTACATGGAATTTTGACGACGAGTTGGTGCTTGGAAGAATAACAAATTTTCAGAAACGTTTGGGAGAGATTAAAGTTTGTAATCTGATTTTTAAAATAAGTGTCAAGTTTTTCACAATTGGACTCGCACGTTGTTCTTATTAATTTTGTCGCGCAAATGAGTTACCTCGTACATAAAAAAATTTCAAAATTTTTAATAGTTTCAAAATATCATGCTATATACATAAATATTGTGCTGTATATATAAATGTATGTGTGCACACATACTTATATAATAGCAAAATCTGAAAATACAAAATAGTTTGTATATAAATGATTATAATTAATTATTCTGTTTTATTTGTCAGATCCTATTTGAGACGGCTCAAGAATATTTTAAGCTAGAAAGAATGGAATTTGCGAGTTTAAAAAAGAAATCATTATGCTCCAAGATATATAATATTCATGAAAAATTTATCAAAATTTACAATGAATTTGCCGAATTGGACTATGATATTCTGATGCCGGAAGAGATACGATTCACAGATCATGTTACTTCGTTTTTAGTAAAGGTAAGCACAATGATCGTGTATCGTGTTAAATTGTACACGCTATAATCAACGTCACTCATATAACATGAGATTACTGTTGCAATGTAAAAACTGGTTGACTTATTTACCATAGGTGGAAGAGTTTGACAGAGAGCTGGCAAATATATTCGATCAAGTGCTTTCTGAATGTCACAATACTGAAACTATTTTTAAAGCAATATGGATTCTAGGCTCAATGGCCAATCGACCAATCATCATGGCACAATTATGGCACAATTACGAGAGATTGCTTCAAAGAATTCATAGTCATTTCGATGATATTAAAGTACACTACAATATTGATATTTAATAGACATAATATAGCCATAATGATAGATGATGAGCCTTAGATAGACTCCATTTACCTTTTTCAGGTCATTTTTGACAGTATCTTCAAAGACTATAAGGAGGACGAGTGGATTGAAACCGATCAGTATTTCCCGCATGTCGCTGGTGCATTGTGTACGTTAACGCAATTGCGGCAACGGATAGACTACCCGATGCAATGTGCGAAATTAGTTGACCATCCTTTGATAAATCTCAGAATAGCACGTGAGACTAAGCCAAAGTATGATCAACTGCAGGTAATATTTCATGAAGCTCCAGCAAAAAGCCATGAAAAAAGCAACGTTGGATTTCATCGTTATTTAATTTGATTATTTTCCATATTTTTATTTACTTACGTAGATTCATACTATAGTATACCGTAATATTTACTGTAACATCTTAAAGTTTCATAATACAATGCATATTAAGTGTCGCTTGATTCATTAGTTATGCATTTATTTACGCTAATGTGTTTGTTAAAAATTCACTTAAAATAAATTTTAAACCATGTATGTTATATGATGCATTTGTTTGATTCTTGAATTGTGTTAATAAAAATACATATTGTGTATTTATAAGTCACTCATGGACGCGATGGAGCACCAAATATTCACAGACTGGGCCAACAAGGTAGTCGATACAAGCAACGTCCATTTGTCAAAAAGTTTATTAACAGTTCACGAGAATAAGCTACTCGATTTAAATTTTGATCTGGAACTGACTGCTTTACTGCGAGAAATTCGTTTTATGATCACCATGAAGAGGACGGACCTAACTGAGGAAGCGGTTCAATTATATTACAGAATGCAATATTTTTTTGAGAGTACTTACAATCTCAATTTGGTCGTGCAATGGTGAGTAAACGCATCATTAAATGATGAGAAATAATTCGATCTACATACATTTGTTCAAATGATAGGTATAATTGGATAAGAAATTATATTTTGCCTGTGGAATTTGAATTATTGAAGCATGAAATTGAAGAAATAGATGAAGTAATTCGCTTTGGCCAGGAAAATTATAATTGGAATTCTCCAGGTGAAATTTTTAATTATGATACACGTTATATGCTACATATAAAAACATTTACACAAATATTACTTTGCTGCTAATAATAAACCGAAAGTAATGTATAATTTTTTCAATTTTGCTTTGCAACAATAATCAATGATACAGACAAATAAAATCAACTTTTCATCATACTGTAATGTGAAGATTTGTTTTACAGAAGTGCCAGAGTATATCGGCAATTTGTTGGGGCTAGTGCAAAAGTTACATTCGCGAATCTTTTATGCTCAAGAAAATATCAACACGTTATTGCGAATAATTTACTCGTGGGCGATGTCTCCGATATTGGAGCGTAAAGATTTTAAAGATGAGAATTTGCTTGCCGTGAATGAACGCGACGAGAATTTCCAAAAGAGATATAACCAGATCGAGCACGCGAGTAGACAGCTGAATCGAGTCTTGGACGAAAATTACAAACTTTACTTCAATTTGTTACCCGATTCCCTGTACGAGAAAGATGAGTTTGAATTGGACAAAAGTAATTCGTATTTCCTTTTTATTTCTAGAAGTTCTTTTATATAACAAACGACAAAATTTTCATATTTTAAAATCGCATGATTTAGACATTTTAGACGAAAAATAAAATGATGATATATTCATTACAGACGCGCAAATAGATACGAAAAAGGAAGAATTTGAAGAAAGAACGGATAATGTGGAAGAAATATTACCAAGTAGATTGAGGTGTAAACTAATTCTTTCTTAATATTAGAACACATAACTTGTTTGTGTAATCTTTTCATTCCTAAGGAATAATAAAATATTAACAATTTCAAAACTTTTGCACTTGTTATAAAAGATTTTCTTTATCATTATTATCAGAACTGATGAAGAAAAAGAAAGAATAACTACTCGCAATGGCGTGGAAAATGAAAAGGTTGGAATGAAAAAGGACGAACGAATGATGGCGGCAACCGAAATAATATTAACAGAAGAGGAAATCGCTCAGAATGTGATCAGATGGAAGCCTTATCTGGTTTATGTCGACAATTTGATATCGAAAGCTTTAATCCAGGCCGCTTCTACTAGGTATTGAGTTTCAAATGTTTACATAAAGTTAATGCATTGTTCATTAACTGACGACTCTTACAATTAGTCGATTAAGTTCATTGGTATCGGTGGTATTTGATCTTAAAATATTTCTTCTATATTAAATTCTCGAATTCTGAAAATGCCGGAGATTCGCGCGTAAAAAAAACTAATACGTTAACGTGCTTTTAGAATTTTGTATTTATCACTATTTAAATATTACTAATTAATAATAAAATCCGACTGTTTCACGTGGCATGTATCTGTGTGCCATAGTATATGTTATCTACTCGATGAAACCGATCCGGAAAGTAACGTATCACCTCTTTTCGAGATTTATCTGTCACTCGAAATACCTCACATTGTCTTTCGTCTTGCGGTGGATCCGGACGACCCAGAGGGTTTCTATGCGTTTTATGAAAGTTTGCTGCTTGATATCATGAGGATGGGAACTTTAATACCACGTATAGATCCTGACATTGCAGCGGAACGAAAGCACTACGGAGTACGTCATTGTATATAGGGTGCTCAATAATAGGCGCACTTGACTACACATATTACATGTTGAAAAATTAAAAAATTCTTTTTTAATTATTTACGATTAATTAAGAAGAGGATTATGAATTGCGCCGCAGAAATGCGAATGGATAACAAAACTTTATTTTATAGCTAATTTGTCAACGTTACCTTAACAAAGCCTTGTCTTTTTTTTTGCATTACTCATATTTTACGATTCTCCCATCATTAACCACAATGTAATTCCATAAGGCCGACTTAGCGGAAGAAGAAAATATCATTTTCATGCTCGAGGAAACGTGTAATCGAATCAAGCTGGGTTTGGTGCAAGCCCAGGAATATATTGTCGTAAGATCTTTAAACAACTTTGTAGTTATTTTACTTTTAATCGTGAATTTTTATCGCAAACATATTTTACTTATCACGTATTTGTGAAAGAGAAAGCTTAATAACGCGGACATGATGCAACCCCCTAATATTCCTCCAATTGCAGATTTTTGAACCATTTTCCTGGCTATGGCTGGACGATAAACAACAATATTTGAACTTGTTTTTACGTTTTGGCCGTGCGCTCACAGATGAAGAAAAAGTTATAGTGGCACAAGAAAATTCATCGGAATATCTAAAAGAGAGAAAGCCGGGATTGGCTGATTTTAAAAAAGAAATTGATTATTTTATGGAGCTTTATAAAAAGTGCGACGAGTTGGAGAATGAAAAGGTTTTCTTGCGTTGGCTACGGCTAGACATAAGAGCCTTCAAACAAACTCTATTAAATACGATCTGTAAGTGGACTAACTTATTCAAAACACATCTGGTTGATCATGTCAACAACGAGTACGTATTCGTTGTTACACATATACCTATACATATAATCACACATGCCTTATACTTTTATAAACTTTATATATCTATAGATTAATTTAAACTGCATAATGTCAAATTAATATAAAATTTTTATCACTCTGCATATTACAGACTTAGTAATCTTAGCAAATTCCTAACAAATGCTTTGAAGAAATTTACACAGCCTATCGCACCAGATGATTACGAAGACTTGCTGAACACTATATATTATTTAAAGGAAGTGCGAGATCGACAGTACCAAATCGATGATATGTGGGAACCTATCAAAGTAATAAAAATAAAAAAATATACAGAAAATAGTGTAACTCTTATTTGAGTTTTAATATCATATAAATTTCAAACAAATAGACCGCTACGCGAACTACCTTACACGTAATAATTTATATAAAACGGAATACTTAGTAACAATCCATTTATTCGATCACAGGCGATTATAGATCTCCTTAAACAATACCAAGTAAAATTTGGTGAAGAAACATATAACTGGCTGACGGACTTACCGGAGCAGTGGGAAACGGTGAAAAAATGGGCAGCGCAAGTGAAACAGCTTGTAAATCCTTTGATGGCACGACAAATCGACTTGCTGAAAAAACGTTTCAATTATTATGATTTCAAGCAACAGCAGTATCTAGCGCAATTCCGCGAAAACATCGTATTCAGGTAAAGCAACTTTATTTCTTTTATTTAAATATTACTAATATTTAAATAAAAGAAATAAAGTATAAAAAAATAAAAGCGATACGAAGATCTGTGTCCCCTTAAAAACAATGTTTGAGTTTACCTATGCAGATTTTCGACTTTCTAACTACATATTTGAGACCCCTGTGAAGTTAGCCCCCCCCCCCATTATTTAAACTTTTAACTTTTTTTACGAGTTCCCTATAGATTTACAATAGTTCCAGAGTTCTTGATGGGTTTAATTTTTTAAATGGGGGGCTAACTTCACGCAGCCCCCCATTAAAAAAAATTCATTTTAACGTCTTTAATGGGCAAAACTATTTCTTAAACCCATCAAGAACTCTGAAACTATTGTAAATCTATAGGGAACTCGTAAAAAAAGTTAAATTTTTAAATAATGGGGGCTAACTTCACAGGGGTATATTTGAGTACATTTTATTGTATGTTTCAATCATCAATTGCAATCAATCCATCAATCAATAGTTTCGATTGTACAAACGTGTACGAAAACTTGGACAAGATAAATGATGAAATTCTGGAGTTTGAGAAAGAATTAAAGGCATTGCATGACCAAGCAAATATATTCGAACAGCAGATAACGGAATTTAAACAAATCAAGCTTGCTAGAAGAGAATTGAGACTTTTAAAGAATCTTTGGGATTATGTTAATATCGTTACATCAAGTCTAGATGATTGGAAGACGTTATTCTGGAAAAAGATAGATGTCGAGGGAATGGAACAGGAATGTAAAAAATTAATTCGAGAATTGAAACGTGAGCCGTTTTGCATTGACAACTGGTGCATTCAGTATAAACTGAGTTTCCAGACGTCCTCAAAATCAAAATATTAATTATATTTTCTTAATATTTAAATATACATTTTTCTTTATATTTATCAAAAATATTATACGAAACGATCCAAAAACCAATATATTTTACATAACTTTAGAGTTCGATAAAGAGGCACGAGTTTGGGATTTATATGCTCGCGTAGAAGCACAAGTGAGAAATATGATATCATCGCTAAGAGCAGTTTCGGAACTACAAAATCCCGCCATCAAGGACAGACATTGGCAACAACTTATGGCTAAGACCCGGGTGCGTAAATAATATACTTTTCAATTACAATATTTTGAAAACTCATTTCATGTGTGTGATTTGTTTTTATATGTATTACAAATAGGTAATAGTTTATATTTCAATGCAAATTATCCGATCGAGTTAAACAATTATAATAACATTATAGGTGAAATTTACAATGGATGATAAATCTACTTTAGAAGATTTATTGAAATTAGAGCTTCATAAATTCGAGGAAGAAGTTAAGAACATGGTGGACAAGGCAGTTAAAGAAATGAGTATGGAGAAAGTTCTCAAAGAGTTACATAATACATGGGACATTCTTGATTTTGATAAAGAGATGCATGAACGTACTAAACTCAATGTATTAAATATAAGTGAAGAAACGATCGAAATGTTGGAAGAAAATCAGGTACATATTTCATTCTGATCTTTTGTTCAAGAAGAATGATCCAAGTGAGACAGTACAGATTATTATTACAGGTACAACTACAAAACATGTTGGACTCCAAATACGTTGCCTACTTCCTCGATGAAGTGATCGATTGGCAAAAAAAGCTTAGCAATGCGGATGCTACAATCAACGCCTGGTTTAAAGTTCAGCGAGCTTGGATGCATCTCGAGAGCATTTTTATCGGATCGGAAGACATAAGAAGCCAATTGCCGGAAGAATCGAAGCGTTTCGAAAAGATAGACAAGGATTTCAAAGTAATTTGGAAAAATTTTACAAACATAATATTAAGAAATTTTGTGGCAAAGAAATTGTATTAGAAATCAATAATTTAGAACAATTCTCCGCATTTTTCTAACTTAATTTTAATAATTTATATAATTTTATAATTACTAATTGGATATTTTCGAATTTCCTGTCAAGGATCTATTGAAGGAAATGTTGAGCAATTTAAATATAGTAAAGTCAACAAATAAACCGAAACTTTTAGAGCGACTCGAAGAATTAGAGAGACAATTGAATATTTGCGAGAAAGCATTATCAGATTACCTGGAGACAAAAAGATTAGCTTACCCACGTTTCTATTTCATTTCGTCCGCAGATCTTTTAGACATACTAAGCAATGGTAAAATGTTCTTCTCTCCTCTCATTTCTCCTTCCCTCCTTCTCTCCCCCCCTCCTCTCTCTCTCTCTCTCTCTCTCTCTCTCTCTTGATAAGAAATTTATTTTGCGGGAGCCTATACATTTAATTGCAACAGGAAACAATCCCGACATGGTATGCAAGCATTTGTCCAAATTGTACGACTCGTTGGCAAAACTTGAATGGAAAATTGAAGAAGAAAAACCGACGAAACAGGCTAATAGGATGATAGCGAAGGATGGCGACGAAATGGCCATGTATGGGACATGCGACTGCACGGGGAAGGTATCACAAGTTAATCAATACAAGACGAGACTTAATAACATACATGTGACGTGCAACAACATATATTGTATATAAATATAACAGTGATAAAAGTCACAACATAACTGACTAGCGTTTCTTTTTTGCTAAATAATAGCAACGACAAACATACATTTAATATGCTCTACAATTTTCTTAGACTTTATGGCAGCGACGCTATGCTATTCTGATTATCCGATTACCTCCGCTTGATTCACAGGTTGAGGTCTGGTTGAACCGCGTCACGGAGGCAATGAGAAAAAGCGTGAGATATCGTTTCAGTCAGGCTGTTGCCTCGTACGACGAGAAACCTCGCGAACTTTGGATTTTAGATTACGAGGCACAGCCAGCTCTATGCGGCACGCAAATCTGGTGGGCCTCCGAGGTGAATATGGCATTTGCGAGACTCGAGGAGGGATTTGAAAACGCGCTCAAGGATTACCAGAAAAAACAGATCGGTCAATTAAACACTCTGATTGCGAACTTGCGCAGCGAGTTGAACGAGAACGATCGGCAGAAAATTATGACTATCTGCACCATCGATGTGCATGCGCGTGACGTTGTCGGAAAATTAATATCTATCAAAGCAGAAAACTCCTCTAACTTTGCATGGCAGTCGCAGTTAAAACACAGGTGATTTTAAATAACCTCTCTATCATTTGAAAAGGCACTCGCGCGTGACATGCTGATAAAGTTTCACCAAAATTTGCCTTACCGAAAATTTGTATTAAAAAAGCATTCTAATTGATATCGATAAAAAAATTGATTTGTAAGAATTCTTTTTCCAAGAAACATACGCGAAATTTATAGAGGCATTAATAGTAACATATTGAAAAATCAGTTTCGAAAATAAGATTATCGTATAACCGTATTGAATTTCCATCCCGGTATTTCATCCCTGTTCCAATACCGCAGACGCTAATCTTCTCGCGCAGGTGCAGGAAAAAAGAAAATTGAAAAAGATTGTTTCGCCTCGTAGGTGGGACGACAAATCAGGAGATTGCTTCGCCAACATTTGCGACGCGTGTTTCATATACGCTTACGAGTACCTGGGTAACGTGCCACGGCTGGTAATTACGCCGTTGACGGACAGATGCTACATTACGTTGACGCAATCGTTGCATCTGATAATGGGCGGAGCACCGGCTGGGCCCGCGGGGACGGGGAAAACCGAGACGACCAAGGACCTCGGTAGAGCCCTTGGACAAATGGTTTATGTCTTCAACTGTTCTGAACAAATGGATTATAAAGTACATTCCTCTCTCTCTCTCTCTCTTTTTTTTTATGTTCAACTATGTATATCGTGCAAAGTAATATATTTTTTCCATGTGTTTTCTTCTTCCAAAATATTTTTAAGCTTTCATGTTACATCATAGCGTGTTACATCAATTCACAAATATATTGTTTCTTGCTCGAATATCTATAGTCGTGCGGCAACGTATACAAGGGACTAGCGCAAACTGGAGCATGGGGCTGCTTCGATGAATTCAATAGGATTTCCGTCGAGGTCTTGTCAGTCGTGGCTGTGCAAGTGAAATGTGTTCTAGACGGAGTCAAAAACCGGAAGAAAAAGTTTTTATTTTTTGGAGAAGAGCTTAATATCGTGGACACAGTTGGTATATTCATAACGATGAATCCTGGTTACGCTGGTAGAACAGAATTGCCCGAAAACTTGAAAACATTATTTCGGTAAAAGAATTACACAGATTATCGAGAGTTAATATCGTGTAGCTAATCCGAAATAAATCAACAGGCCGTGCGCTATGGTGGTGCCCGATTTTGAACTAATTTGCGAGATTATGTTAGTGGCCGAGGGCTTCCAAGAAGCGAGATTACTGGCAAGGAAGTTTATTACCCTATACACGCTATGTCGAGAGCTTTTATCCAAGCAAGACCACTACGACTGGGGTTTGAGAGCCATCAAGTCCGTTTTGGTCGTCGCCGGAAAGTTGAAACGTGATGATAGGCAAAGGCCGGAGGAGCAAGTGCTAATGAGAGCGCTAAGGGATTTTAATATGCCAAAAGTCGTGACTGACGACGTGCCCGTGTTCATGGGATTAATAGGTGAGAGGTAGATTAATGTTGGTAGACTAAAATTGAGTATACGAGAAAACGTCGAAAACAGCACACAGAAAAAAGTTTATTGGCGGCATATTTCATGTTGTTCGTTAGTAAAAAAAATTGTTAACATTGTCTTCCACTCTTCATTTTTAATCGCTTGTAACTTTCTTGGTTCCCTGATTTTTGTTACGTAGCGTGATAAATTGTAAGACAGATTATACATATACATGTGTATAACTTTTCCTATATACACATTGATGTAATCTCTATTTTTGTTTTATTATTCAGGAGATTTATTTCCCGCATTGGATGTACCGCGAAAGAGAGATCTAGATTTCGAAACGATGATCAAAGCTGCGGCTCTTGATTTAAAGTTGCAACCAGAAGACGGGTTTATTCTCAAGGTACATTATACATATAATGTTCACCTTGAATGGTTAATTGGCGAGCAAAAAGAAAGAGAGAGAGAGAGTTTCTCCATCGGTTCGTTTCAGGTGGTACAATTGGAGGAGTTGTTTCACGTTCGACACTCAGTCTTTATCGTCGGCCTCGCCGGGACCGGTAAGACCGAAGTCTGGAAAACGCTTAACCGAACGTACTCAAACCAAAAGCGCAAACCGCACTACAATGATCTGAACCCAAAGGCGGTGACCAACGACGAGTTATTTGGTGTCATTAATCCGGCAACGAGGGAATGGAAAGACGGGTTGGAAGACAGCACACCCGTCAATTTTCAGCGCGCGATCAAACGCGCTACACACTCATATTAGCCCACGTTCCGTAATAGGCTTGCCACGACTTTCTATTCTTATTGCTACTTTTGCAGGTTGTTCTCCATGATAATGAGGGAGCAAGCCAACATGGCCGGCGACGGTCCAAAGTGGATCGTGTTCGACGGTGACATCGACCCGATGTGGATTGAGTCACTGAATACCGTGATGGACGATAACAAGGTCCTAACATTAGCGAGTAACGAAAGAATTGCGTTAACTAAACACATGCGTCTCCTTTTCGAAATATCCAATTTAAGGTAATCACTCAATTAACAGTTTTCGTAGTCGAGCATTTTTTTCACAATTGTAATAATTCGTAATGATTAGAATATAAAACTTTTGAGTTCATAAAAATGTTTCTACCACTTTGACATCTTAATAAATATTTAAACAGTATTAAATCAGTATTAGTTTTGCTTTGTTCTAACAAATAAATATTAATATAAGGTGTGGACTCTACGACAAAAAATTTCATTTGCAACGAAAATAGCGTTGCTTACGTATTTTCAATGTTCGTGTTTTTATTTCAGGACAGCCACGCCAGCAACAGTGTCCAGAGCGGGAATTTTATACATTAATCCACAAGATTTAGGCTGGAGCCCGTAAGTAATAAATACGTTCATATACGTTACACCGTAATATCGTACAGAAGATTTTGAAATAAAAAAATTAAGACTGGACTGTAATTAAGCTTCGAAAAACATTTCGATTTCTAATCTAACCCGGTTCATTTACGTTGTCGATATCAATTTCTTTTCGAGTTTAAATGGAGAAATTTGCCTGCAGATTCATAACAAGCTGGATAGAAACGAGAGATCATTCGGAGCGCGCCAACTTGTCAATCCTCTTCGAAAAGTACATTCCACCTCTGCTAGAAGTAACAAAATCAAGATTCAAAAAGATAACGCCATTACCGGAAATATGTTACTTACAAATGCTTTGTCACTTACTCGATTGCTTTCTGACTAAAGAAAACGTACCACTGGACTGTCCGAAAGAATGGTAATCAACAAACATCAACAAATACAACAACAAATTTCTTATTCTAATACTCTCTGCAATCTTTTACACTGACCTGAATGGTAAAAATGATTCTACAAAGCTCGTACGTTTATATTTTAGGTATGAATTATATTTTGCGTTTGCCTGCATTTGGGCGTTCGGTTCTGCAATGTTTCAAGATCAATTGATAGATTGGCGTAAAGAATTTAGCAAATGGTGGCAAATTGAATTCAAAACTGTCAAGTTCCCGTCAGGCGGAACCGTGTTTAGTTACTTCATAGAACCAGAAACAAAAAAGTTGATACCTTGGACCGAAAAAGTCGTTCCGTTTCAATTGGAGTCAGATATTCCGCTTCAGGTTTTTTTCCGAGTTTTATTACTTAATTTCAAAGCAGAAATATAAAATGCTAGATTAAATGTCCAAATTCCGACAATGTTCAACGAGTAAAAATAAAACAAAAATGTATATATTAAGTATACATATATGTATGTTACGTTTAATACAGTCCACTTTGGTGCCAACTGGAGAAACAGTACGCTTGCGTTTTTTCATGGATTTGTTGATAAAGCAACGCGTTCCGATCATGTTAGTAGGCGGAGCGGGCTCCGGAAAAAGCGTCATTATGGCTGACAAATTAGCAAGTTTGCCTGACATTTACAATATCGCAAATGTACCTTTTAATTTTTACACTACATCAGGTGAGTAAGTTGAAGACAATTGAAGTTTCAATTAACTTCCGTGAACTTTTCATATGTTTCTGAAGTAGTAACTTATTATTATTCTACTTTATAAACATTATTATGTTTACGGAAAATTTTCAAGTTAATTTTGTTGGTATACATATTTTCTTTTACTGGAAATATTGCATTTTACAATTCTTTGTTGTATGTATACATATACCCATAGGTATATGTTGTGTATAAACTGTATAAGGCATAATATATATTTACGTATAAAAACATTGTATTTCTGGCAAACTATCAATTATGTTCTTCGCGAATATATTACTAATTGTATCACGTTGCAAATACCATAGCTTTCACCTTAACGACAAACCATATCGGTTTCATTTTCGTTGAAAAGACATGTTGCAGAAAGTACTCGAGAAACATTTGGAGAAGAAAGCGGGGCGTAATTACGGTCCACCGGGCACGAAACTTTTGGTGTATTTCATAGATGACATGAATATGCCGGAAGTGGACACTTATGGGACTGTACAACCTCATACTCTCATTAGACAACATATGGATTACAATCACTGGTAATAACTTCGATATACAGGGTGACGTGTGCAAAGTGTGGCAAATTACTTTCCGTTAAAGTATACTAATTTAAGTGTTTATCTTAATTTATTATGATGGTTGAATATACAAGAAAAATCTCGAAATTATTACTTTGTCGCAAACTTTTTTAATTCCTTATCATTAAATTGCGTGTGTAAAAATAATGATGTGAGAAACCTTACGAACATAATACAGGTACGACAGGACAAAGTTAACTTTGAAGGAGATTCACAATACGCAGTATGTATCTTGTATGAATCCTACTGCGGGTAGTTTCACCATAGATCCACGTTTGCAGAGACATTTTGCCGTGTTTGCAGTTAGGTAAATTATTATTTTGTTACCTAACTACATACACATACATATGTATGAGATATAAGCGAGTAGTTATCATTGATATATTTGACGCTTGTTCTCAGTTTTCCACAAAGAGAGGCGCTTATGATGATATACAGTCAGATTCTCAAGCAACATGTGATCGATCCGCAGCAAAAGTTTAATCCAGCGGTGCAAAAATTCACGGACCCTCTGATAGACGCTGCTTTATATCTTCATGATAAAATCGCCGCGACTTTTCTACCGACGGTCATCAAGTTTCATTATGTTTTCAATTTACGCGATTTAACCAATATATTCCAGGTTAGAATATCGATCGACATTAATGACAACGTGATTTTCCGCGTTATAATGGCGATAATCCTGCTCCGATATTACGTACAGGGGATGCTTTTCGCCCGTGGCGACGTTTTACCACTTCCGAGTCACATTATCAAGCTTTACGCTCATGAAGCGATGCGAGTGTATCGTGATAAATTGGTGAACATCGAAGATCAAAAAACATTCGATGGGCTGCTACTCAATGCACTTCGTAAAAATATACCGGTACATTTAATAAAACTTGTAGTCACAAAAAGAACATTCTATACATGGAATACTACACTAAGAAAACAAAGTTGTCGATATGACTTGTACTAATTGTAAATATGTTTATTTCTCTAGCTGTATTTCTCTAGCTGAAACAGATTTGTTTCTAAATTACACATATGTTATTTACTAAAACATAGAGTATGTTTTTTTTTAATTCACGAATATTTTTGTGAATTAACAAATGTTTGCTTGACAGCTTGTTTTCTCAGTGTAGCTAGTTTTATTGCAAAATCTGCTAAACACTTGACAAATCTATTTCAATACTCAGTTAATTAATACAATTTAAAATGCCATAATTTCGAAATGCAACTTTAGCAAATGTCTATTTTAATTTTTTTCATCCTTTTAGTTTAAGTACTATGCCTAATCCGATCTTGAGCAGTTTAGTTTGTGTATTTATACGACGATTTCAGGAATTGGACAAAACTGAAATCAGTTTGGAGCAACCGTTGATATATTGCCATTTCGCGGAAGGAATTGGCGAGTCCAAATACGCGCCTATCAAAAATTGGACCCAACTTGTAAAATTGCTCGATAATGCGTTGCTCAATTATAATGAACTGGTATTAATTCAAAAGCATATTATTGTCTAACCTAATATATTTGATTTCATAATGTATATCCCCTTAATTTCTTTTTAAATAATTATATATAAATTCTGAGTCACACACAACATTATCATTACTTACATGTGTGATGAAACAACACCACATATGTATGATAAGATTAATACATATTGATTCAATGATACTTGGTGAAAACAGAGCAGCGTATTGCTTGTCATAAGATAAAAGTTTCCTTCTGTTTGTAAAATAAAAATTTTGTAACCATTCCTATTCGATATAGGTGTCCGCAATGAATCTAGTATTGTTTGAGGATGCCATGTATCACGTGTGTCGTATCAATAGAATTTTGGAGACACCAAGAGGCAATGCGCTTCTGGTAGGTGTAGGTGGCAGCGGCAAACAATCTTTATCACGTTTGGCTTCTTTTGTGTCCTCGTTGGAGGTAAGTAGGGCCGTTTTATTAGGTATCGATAAGCACCTAAATTATACAAATTTTTCAACCAAGAAAGATATGTTTGATTTAGCGACAAGCGCCAGTAACGTGATTTTAATTACTAAAGTGTAAATAAATGTAAATTATTTCCCAAAGAAAATTATTTCTTTAGGAAATAATTGATTCTGTTCCTTTACATTTATTGCTTAATTTATACTTAAGGTATAAAGAAAATGTAATGACATATTTAAAATGTTCAAGAAATTTGTGGAATTTATACTAATCTTTGGCGTATATATAACAGGTATTTCAAATACAGTTGCGCAAAAATTACTCCTTAAACGAGTTGAAAGCTGACCTGGCCGTGTTGTATCTGAAAGCCGGTGTGAAGGGTATCGGTATTACTTTTTTAATGAGCGATTCTCAAGTTGCGGAAGAAAAATTCTTGGTTGTGGTGAACGATATGTTAGCGACGGGAGAAATAACGGAACTCTTTGCCGATGACGAGGTGGAGAACGTCATTAACGCCGTACGCAACGAGGTAAAATACACGTATCGCTGTTCTAATACTCAGTCAGAATAATCTCTATATTCAGATAAGGTGCGGACGTGGGGTATCTGGTTATTTTAAGTATTATTTTCACCCCACTGTAAAGTTGGCATCTTATTTTCAAACTTGTTAAATATTTTGAAATAGATCGTGTATTAATTATTATTGTACACTATTGTTTATCCATCATGCAGGTTAAGCAAACTGGATTAATTGACACCAAAGAGAATTGCTGGAAATTTTTTATCGAACGCGTACGAAGGCAATTGAGGTGTGTTCTGTGCTTCTCTCCTGTAGGAGCGACCCTTCGAAAAAGGGCCAGGCAATTCCCCGCAATAGTAAATTGCACCGCGATCGACTGGTTTCAAGACTGGCCGCAGAAAGCATTGGAATCCGTGTCGACAACATTTCTAGAGGTACAACGTTTCCCACAAAAAACATTTCTTTCTCTTTCAACGGCTACAAAATTATTAAAATTGATCTCTCAACATGGTTATAAATCTCAAGTAAAATTTATTAATTTATTCTGCTTACCAATTTGTTTGCCAATTTTGGAAATATGAGAAATAATTGAAAAAATTTGAGATAATTATAATTCGTTGATTACTAGGTACTCCTGTAATGCCAAAGCGAAACGTGTTACACTGCTTTTCCGAGAAAGCTTTATTTAATCTGCAATTCTCTATCTTTATGCCAGGAGTTAAAAGAGTTACCGGTCGAATACCGAACTTCCGTGTCGCTCTTCATGTCTTTCGTTCACACGAGCGTTAACGACGTATCCGCGATATATTTGCAAAATGAAAGAAGATACAACTACACGACGCCCAAGTCATTCCTTGAGCAGATCTCTTTATATTCCAAGTTGTTAACAGACAAATTGCACGATTTGGAAGCAATGATCTCGCGTCTCACCGATGGATTGGTGAAACTCGAATCCTGCGCCATTCAGGTAGCTTCGTCAGTTCAAACATATTATATTATAGGACTGATCGAATATAGGTATAGCATTCAATTAGCAAAATTAGTAAATATGCTTGCCTATGATATACTATAAAGATTTCACATATCCATCTCCTAAACTATCTTTTCGCAAAGTAGGCCGACAAATTAAAAATTGTCCTAACGACTCAAGAGATCGAATTGAAGAAGAAGAACGAGATAGCTGATAAGATATTGATCGAAGTAAGTGCGGAAAATGTAAAAGCGGAGGCAGAAAAGGCTATTGGTAAGATATTGAAGAGCTACAAACAGTGATGTCGAAATAACACGATGAAATTGCAGTTACCGAGGAAGAGGCAAAAGTGGCGGAAATCAAGGAGATGGTATTGGAACACCAGAAACGTTGTGACGAAGACGTGGCCCGTGCAGAACCAGCTGTGAGACAGGCCGAAGCTGCGCTTGATACTTTGAATAAGGTTAATTTTGCGATTTATATTATAATTAAACAGTTGAAAATACGTATATTATAATGGCAAATTTGAGGCGTTAGATATTTCTCTTTGTTCTAAATTGAAATATATTTCAGTTGAAGTAAATAATGTCCACATTATTGCAGAACAACTTGACCGAGTTGAAGTCTTTCGGATCTCCGCCGGATGCCGTGCTTATGGTCGCTCAGGCCGTGCTCGTTCTATTTGCGCACAGAGGAAAAATTCCGAAAGACAGAACTTGGAAAGCTTGCAGAGTGGTAATGGGGTCCATCGATGGATTTTTGTCAGAGTTACGTAATTATGATAAAGAAAACATACACCCGGAAGTCGTAAAGGCGATTCAACCGTACATCAACGATAAAAGTAATCTTTTTGCCAAGTCTAACGTTAGTGTAAACAGATATTTCGTCAAATAAAATATTTAATATAAAAATATGTGTAAAAACCATGATACCATCAAAATCATAATACGTTTAATAAAAGATAAATAATGTTAAAGTAATATGTACGTATGATCAGATTTTGATCCGGATTTTGTATATTCAAAATCGCAAGCGGCAGCGGGACTTTGTAGCTGGGTGAAAAATATCATGATATTTCATTACATCAATGAGAATGTGAAACCTTTGAGAGCAGCTCTTATTCAGGCAAACGCCGAATTAAGGGTCGCTATGGAAAAATTGAATTCTTTGAGAAACCGTTTGGCGGTAAGCTCGCTTCGGCAATTGGGCACTATTATCTCTTCTATTTCATATATATTTCTATTAAAATAAAATAACGTGTTTTCGTTTGCGCGCACAGGAGCTTCAAAAAGTGTTGGACATTCTGGGCGATAAAATGAACGTGGCTTTAGCCGCGAAACAAAAGTGTCAGGACGAAGCGGACGCGACTGCATTCGTTATAGATCTGGCAAATCGACTGATAAATGGCCTCGCATCCGAAAATGTTCGTTGGGCCGAGACCGTACAACTGTACGTAGATTCGTTCCAATACGCAATTGTAAATTGGAAAAGAAAAAAAGACTATTTGAATAAACGAAAGCGACACGGTCAGTTAAGGAAATTTAATTGATTAAACTCAATTATACAAATTTTATGACGTATGTCTTTGCTATAATAATTGATTCAATTTAGTCTATCAATAGTAATATGTAATTAATAGAATATTCTCGATATTTATTTGAAACTACCGTTCTATCTTTGTTAATTCAACTAGTTTTATTTTACAACAGTAACTTTTATTTAATTTATCGAGTTAATGTCAATAACGCGCTGAGCAAGTTTCTAAAGGCATTCATGATATGGCATTACAGACTAAGGAAATCCGGAATTACTTTACCGGGCAATGTATTGCTCGTCACGGCATTCATTTCTTACATGGGATGTTTTACGAAGAAATATAGAATAGACCTTATGAATTTATATTGGTTGCCGTTTCTCGACAATTTGCAAGTACCAATACCACACACGTTAGACCTGGATCCGTTGTCTTTAATGACTGACGATGCAAAAATTGCCCAATGGAATAACGAGGGTAAGAGCTGGCGTGTCTAACGAAAATTCCCGTCACAGCGTAATATCAACTATACTAATAGATACAAGATATTTAATAGACATGTTGACGGTATAAATGAATAAAGCGACGATTCCCCGCAAATAAATGAATAAAAACCGAGTAAATTTTTTCAGCTGGTTTTTAATTAAAGATTAAACATGCTCTCACAGGTTTACCTACAGACAGAATGTCCTCGGAAAACGCCATGATACTCACAAATTCGTCCAGGTGGCCACTGTTGATCGATCCACAATTACAAGGAATTAAATGGATCAAAAATAAATATGGGGAGGATTTAACAGTGCTACGGCTAACTCAAAAGAATTATCTCGACAAAATTGAACACGCAATTGCCAATGGAGAGATAGTACTACTGGAAAGTATCATGGAAACGGTCGACGCCGTTTTAGATCCGATCTTAGGTCGGATTTTAATAAAGAAGGGAAGGTATATCGGTATACTTTTTTCTTCCGTCTTGCAGTAAATTAACTACTTGGTCAAATTGACCTCGCAAAATTGATGCTAACAAAGGGCCATCAAGGTGGGAGACAAAGAGGTGGAGTACGATCCACGCTTCCGTCTGATCTTACAAACAAAACTGGCGAATCCTCACTACAAGCCTGAGATGCAAGCTCAGACTACACTCATCAATTTTACGGTTACGAAAGACGGTTTGGAGGAGCAGCTATTAGGCGCCGTCGTGAAAGCGGAGCGTCCGGATTTGGAATCGAGCAAAGCCGAGCTCACGACTCAGCAGAACACGTTCAAGATCACGCTGAAAGTATTGGAAGACGATCTGTTGCATAGGTACGTAAATAAAGAAAGAAGAAACGAGCATGTTTGAGATCTATCTTATAAAAAGATCATATTATTCAAAAGCCAAATTTTCTATTAACGGTTTAATTATATTCACTTAAATTGTTTTATTCGCTCGTCACACGTTGTATTAGTTTAGCACAAAGAAGGAATATGGAAGAAAAGCGCCGACGAGGATTTCGTTTGCTTTACACATTTACGTATTACATTATATAAATGACTCTTATTGTTTCTCTTGTTGTATCGAGATTGGCGACGGCGGGTCCCGATATCCTAAGCGACGTCGCTCTCGTGGAGAACCTTGAAACTACGAAGAAGACTGCCAGCGAGATTGAAGCGAAGGCGATCGAGGCGAAGATGACTGCCGCGAAGATAGACGAGGCGCGAGAATCCTACCGGCCGGTGGCGTCCAGAGCCAGCCTCCTCTACTTCATTCTTAACGATCTCAACAAGATCAACATGCTGTATCAGTTTTCTCTCAAGGCATTCAACGCGGTCTTTCAAAACGCTATTAAATTTGCGGAGCCGGTAGATGCTCTCGGTAAACGCGTCGCCAATTTGATCGACAGTGTCACGTACTTGGTTTTTACGTATACTAGCAGAGGATTGTTTGAGAACGACAAGCTCATATTTTTGTGCCAGCTAACGCTTCAGGTACTGGACCATATCCAAAATAATGCGAATAGAAAAAATTGTTTTCTATGGAAAACGACTTCTTCTCTAGTTGTTATTTATAGAGTTATTCAAAAGTTTTCAATTATTTAGATACGTAATGTGGATGTATTAAAGAAATATTACGATCTAGATTCTGACACACGTGAAAGAGGTTGATCAAGTCGAAGTGGATTTTCTCTTACGATTCCCTTATTTACCGGATCAGACAAGTCCGGTGGATTTCTTGAGTAATGTTAGCTGGGGTGGCATCAAGTATCTGAGCGGAATGGAAAATTTTCGCAATTTAGACCGCGATATAGATGGCGCCGCGAAAAGGTGGAGAAAATTCGTCGAATCGGAAACACCTGAGAGAGAAAAGTTTCCTCAGGAATGGAAAAATAAAACGGCCCTTCAGAGACTTTGCATAATGAGATGCGTGAGACTAGATCGAATGGTTTACGCTATACGGTAATTTGCTAGAATGTGGTTCTGAAACGTCCAGCTTTAAAGACTGGTGTTATATTAATAACTAAATGGAATACATTCAACTTTGCTGCGATTTACTTTCTTACATCCTTTTAATCCTTCAATCCCCTAACGAACATAGGTACTTCGTGGAAGAAAAATTGGGTGTAAAATTCATGCAATTCCGAATGCAACCTTTTGAAAAGTCGTACGAAGAAACGAGCGCGAGCACGCCGGTATTTTTTATTTTGTCTCCAGGAGTTGACCCCCTAAAGGTACGTTTTCTACATTATACATGTCTGAGAAAACGTATGTTTGATCTTAATCGAGTACTCGAGTTTATAAAGCGGATTTAATTCAACTACTATACACAGCTTTGAATAATCGTCAAAATATGTAATTTTCTGGCGCGATTAACGACAAGTTAAAAACGGAATAACGTTTTCATGCAGGATGTCGAGAAACTTGGCAAACAGCTCGGCTTCACATTCGATGCGAAAAATTTTCACAATATATCGTTAGGACAAGGTCAAGAACCCATCGCGGAGGAGACGATAGAAATTTCAGCGCGCGAGGGCCACTGGGTTATACTCCAGAATATTCATCTAGTGAGGAACTGGTTGCCAAATTTAGAAAAGAAGATAGAACAACTGTCAGAAGAGCCGCACGAAGATTATCGACTCTATATTAGCGCAGAACCAAGCCATGACCCTCACGTGTCGATAATACCACAAGTAAAGGCGAAATCTCTCAAATATACGAGGAGTGCCTAAAAAATGACTTTTAATTGATTCCAAATAATTTTCAAAATGTGTTAAATACATCACACTGTCGCGTATTCTAAATGAATTACCTAAATTTACGTTACACTTTTCCGAGCGTCCTTCTTACAGTGATTTCATTAAATTTTCTTAACACCGTTTTGTACTTAATTTTCGTACAATCAAAACGGCAGAGCATATTAGAATCAGCTGTAAAAATCACCAACGAACCGCCAACTGGTATGCGCGCCAACATTCACAAAGCCTTGGACAACTTTAGCCAGGATACATTGGAATCTTGCGCCAAGGAGACCGAGTTTAAAACTATTCTCTTCACCCTCTGTTATTATCACGCTGCTGTGGCAGAGCGTAGAAAATTCGGAGCACAAGGATGGAATAGGGTTGGTATTTTAAATTTTACAAATTCGCGATTTAGCCTTTTCAAGCTTTAAAAGTTGAAACTAATATAAAATTATTTCACACGTGATATCAATACATTGATTTAATAGAATATATGGCATTTAAGCATTTCGTAAAAATTATAAAGCTTAGAAACTAGCGCCACACTGTGCGCAATTTGAGATTCGCAGAAATTCGTTGGACATCATTTATAATTTGTTATTTGTCGTTTCGTTCGTGTTAACTTGGACAACCCTTACCCGTTATTATAGGACTTGCACCATAAGTCTACAATTAGTCAAGTTTCAATATTAGTCTAAAAAACCACTGTTTCCGTCAAAAAACCGCTCGGCCAGCGAATCACTGCGAATGGCGAGTCGGCCAATTTTTCCTCCACATTCGCATATTCACGAATATGCGAATCACGACTCGCGCATAGTGTGGCGGTAGCTTTACCTACACGTCGTAAAAATCGACTCATCATCGTGCCGCCTCTTGATGAATATCTATTTCCCATAGATTTATCACTAATACCTCGTTAACGTTCCTAATACATAGTTGTATCCCTTCAATGTCGGCGATTTGACCATCAGTGCATCGGTACTGTTGAATTATCTCGAGGGTAACACTAAGGTACCTTGGGAAGATTTACGCTACTTATTTGGCGAAATCATGTACGGCGGTCATATAACCGACGATTGGGACAGAAGACTGTGTCGAACGTATCTCCTAGAGTATTTGCAACCAGAATTGGTTGATGGTGAAATATATCTTTCTCCGGGTTTCCTGGTGCCACTCAGCACCGATTACGCGGGTTATCATCGGTACGTCGAGGATTATTTGCCGCCGGAGAGTCCCGTTCTGTACGGACTTCACTCGAACGCGGAGATTGGTGAAATATCTCAATTAATTTGATATCGCTAATCGTTTCCCCTAAATTACATTCGCGCTGAAACGCAACGAATCTTGACTCAAACCTGCTTCAACAGGATTTCTCACGAGCGCGGCGGAAAACTTGTTTAAAACAATCTGGGGGATGCAACCACGGGATAGCGTCGACACAGCAGCCGGAGTGTTATCGAAAGAGGACAAGGTGAAAACTATAATAGAGGATATACTGGACAAGCTTCCCGAGGAGTTTAATATACAAGAGTTGATGAGCAAGGTTAATGTCGAACCATTATCGGATATCCAAGCTCTATCGTTGTAAAAATCATCTATTGAAATTATTAAATATTAAGGCTAACAATAAGAGATATCGGAGTAAACAAGATATTAAAAATTCTTTGGACGACAAACCTAGCAATCGCTATAAAATTGTTAACAATTCTGTACTCAAACTGTGACAAAATAACTGTCGATTGGAATATGTTGTATTTAACACAAAAGTGGCGCAGTTGTCCCTATATTCTCTTTGTGATATCGCTCGTTACGTTTCACGTTTTCTTGGTTTGTGTGTGTGCGTGTGTTTATTGCTACTGGGGCAGACGTGCAAATTTTCATTCCGTCTCCTCTATCGCGTATATCGCGTGGCAAAACGTTATCATTAAAATTGATTTCATACGGTAATAAAGCAAATAGACAATTTGATTTCCTAGACGGAAGATCGTACCCCTTTCGTTATAGTCGCCCTCCAAGAATGCGAACATATGAACACGCTATGCAAGGAACTAAAAAGATCTCTTGGAGAACTGGATCTCGGGTTGAAAGTGAGTAGCGTGATACAATTATTGAACAGTGACGCGGCAAATGTAAAGATCCGTTTTAGGGTGAGCTTACGATCAGCGCGGATATGGAAGATCTCCAAAATCACCTGTTCATGGAGTCTGTACCACCATCCTGGACCAAGCGCGCCTATCCCTCCACCCTCGGATTGTCGAGTTGGTTCGCGGACATGTTCAATCGAATAACCGAACTATCGAATTGGACGGTAGATTTTAGTGTGAGTAAAGCAAAAAAGCCGAGAATCTTGGAGAATGCGAAGAGATAAGATGATACAAAGGGAAATTAGATCGGGTCAGCGCCCAAGTGCCTTTGCTCAAGCGTGGGAAATAGAATTTAAATTCTGTCACGCTCCAAGTAGCGAAGAAAATGACTTGGCAAACGTTTGTCGTTTACTTTGCGTTAAAATTTGACTTCCTTCCTTTCTCGACTGCGGTCAATCTAATTTCTCGCGGTGTGCATCTTTCGACAGTTGCCGTCGTCGATCTGGTTGGGTGGTTTTTTCAATCCGCAGTCCTTACTTACCGCCATCATGCAGCAAACCGCCCGTAAAAACGAGTGGCCCCTGGACAAAATGTGTCTGCATTGCGACGTAACCAGAAAGCAGAAGGAGGAACTTACGTAAGAAACTCGACACTTGGCGACACGTGAGATTAACCCCTTCAGGACGGACACTTGTCAATTATTTCAAGCAACTTTTTCACTTTTGTCGCGTATAAAAAACAAAATCCATAAATTGCTTTCGCGTGGTGAATCGGAACAACAGGTTGGCAAGATGTTCGACATAATAAATTTCCCTGGGGAATAACGAAATCCGACATGTGTCCTTGAAAGGGTTAACAACCAAACGCGTAGATGAAGGCGATAATACGAGCTTTGCACCGAGCAGGGTGCCGCCGCGCGAGGGCGCCTACATCAACGGTTTGTACATGGAGGGTGCGCGATGGGAGGCCGCGAGCGGCGTTATCGCGGATTCGCGATTGAAGGAGCTACTCTTTCTGATGCCGGTCGTGTTTGTGAGGGCGATCACGCAGGACAAGCAGGAGACGAAGAACGTGTACGAATGTCCGGTCTACAGAACGAGAACGCGCGGCCCCACGTACGTCTGGACGTTCAATCTCAAGACCCGCGACAAGCCCACCAAGTGGACTTTGGCGGGCGTCGCGATTCTGCTGCAGATTTAATCTCTCTTTCAGCTCTTCTCGCGGCGTCCGTGGAGCGACGGCGCGTTCACACGCGATTTCGCACTCGTAATGGTTTCTTTTTTTTTTTCTTTCTTTACACCAAGAGGGTCGCGCGCTCGCTTGTGCAGCCATCAGCCACGGTTTCCCGGCGGTGAATTCTTGCGGCGATATCTCTGCCGCGCGGGCGATAATTATGCACGCGTATTCGGCTAATTTGGCATTGGTAACATCTCTGGAAACTCGTGTTCGGACACGAAAGAACGGAAGGAACCTGACAAGGTGCTCGCAGGTGCGCTCGTCCAGTTCCTACCGAAAGGAGCGTATCGCCAATTGAGAGGATCGACAAAATGTGACAAGGTGGCGGAGTATCGACGACAGTAGGAACCGCGCGTAGGAAGGACGTCGGCTCTCGCACATCCGGTGCTTTCTTTACGCGCGCACCGACACGTACGCTCTTCTCGTGGTGGTACACGCTCGCGCGTATTACATCAGCCGGTCGCCTTTGACAAGTCCACGGTACGCGACGACAATATGATTGGAGGTTTCGAGGAAGTGGTCGCCCTTTATCGACTGCGACGTAATTATTCGTTTCGCGATGACGCATCTGGTTTCGCGTGCCGCTTGCTGGTCGCGACGATGCAGGGTGCGCGGAATTTCGGACACGCGAGCAAAAATGCCTTACGAAACAGCCCGCGCAAGCTAAGTGACAATAACGAAACAACCGGCCAAGTAGTGGACGGATCGAGGGACACCTACTGTCGCGCGACATCGTAACCGCACTTGACTCGAGCGAGAATGTGTATGCTCTTTCAAACGATCCGCTCAACTGTATCCGCCGAACGTACACGTTTATCTCAACAATTAATTCTTATCGGTGATTGCTACCCAAATTTATGTATCTTTCATATGTATCAATCTTTTTAGACTTGCATGCATTTGCGTGCGTTTACGTTCGACTCGGAGTTCAAAGCGTAAACTTTTATTCGTCTAAGCGTTCCAAGCAGCTTCTTCCCTGAACGTTGCTTAACATTGGCCCGATGTTTCGCCAATACACTGTGCTACTAGGCTTTTCTCAGCGTCAAGCATTTATATATTTCATTTGTAAGACGTAAAAACAAATAAAATGTGTTACGTAATTATCAAGTGTCATGTACACTAGGAATCACCGATGCCCTCCCACATGAATTTGTGCACATATGAACACATTCATACGTTTTGCATATACATAGATGGAAAACGTATATGCGCCCAAGTTCAAACGGGAAGGCATCAGTGATTCCTAGTGTACAATGTTACTAAATTGAAAATGTGTACTAATATTAATAAATTTGTTACGTTTTTCGATATTGTACCGAATGTAAATTAGAAAGCAAGCAAGTTGTTGGAAAAAAAAATGTATCATTAGCATCCGACAAACTAGCGATTAATATTCAGGGTTAAAAACTTCTTTTTCTGCGTGTCGCAAATGTTGTCGCCGAAGTGACACGTGAATCGCATGAAACTGACAATGGGTTTCCTTCTCGTCCGTTTAGAAACCGAAAGAACTTTCACGAGGCACATACTTTCGCGGATAAGCTTTGACATTGAACGCATTCGCCAAGTCTAGACCGAGTCGACGCTACCTGTCTCGGATTAAGAAAGACTCGGGAAATATTTTTTGGTCATTAAACTAATTAGATTACCGGTATTGCGGCGGTCGGCTATAAATTAACGTGCCAGGACCTTTACGGTTGCTCCGTCCTCCGGACGTTTCAGCCGAAAACGCCTTCGGGGCAAACGCGCGTTTCTGGTATTTATAGGGGACCTACCGGACGAAGGCGAGATGAACACGAGGCTTCGAAAAAAGCCGCATTTGAGTCGCGACCGCCACTCCGATGCATCGTCAATGTTAAACCTACTTTAAACAATCGGTCATGCGCGATAAAGTTTTTAGCAGAATTTTATTTAAGAGCTGTTTTGCGCTCCGAAAAATATCCAAGTGTTACTTGTAAAGTCAAAATCGTAGCCGTGAAAAAGAGCTCTCTAAAAGTCAATCAGTGGATCACTGATTTGCAGTTATATACCACTGAAAGTCGCAGTAATATACTTATAACTATAAATCAGTGACTGTTGACTGTTTTCTATGATAATCCACTGATTGACTTTTAGAGAGAGAAACGAGTTCTATGTTTCTAGACAAGAATTGTGCACTTGATACGCGCAATACATTGATTACTATAACGGTACAACGTACGTTTCGAAATTTCATTTACGTGCATATTTCACGATAGTGCCACAGTCTCGAGAAAGAAAAGTGTGGTTTTTAGCAGGATGTAAAAAGCACCCGAGTAGTTACGTGTTGACTATCAACTGATGGTAATCGCTAAATTGATATTACCGCAATCAATATCGTGATTAAGTAACCATTGCTCGTAATACGCTATTATTAAATTACCATGTTTAGACGCATATGATTTGAAACCGTAATTCAAATCAACAGAAAGTGAGAAATCAAAAGTCAGTGGTAAAATATAATTTAGTTGCGCATGTATATGTATATTATATAATAATTATTCTTGATAAAATTTAATATAAATTGCATCTGGTGCAAATTTAGTAAAAAATCTCTTTCTCTTCGCTATTACCTATTTAAAATTATACACAACGATTGACGTGTGCAATAGTAAATGAGACATTGTAGATACGCGAATTTTATTGCAAATTATCCATCGTTTAAAATGGGATCTACGTGCAACGAGGCGGGCTCTTAAATATACGGCTTGTAATTAAGGAGTCAAGAAGAAAGACTGATCAAGTTGTGAAACAGAAACTTTCCGGCCAAGCAAAGACCATTCTGCCCATCAAAATTCAAGTGACATCACAGAAAGTTTTACATAATAAGAAACTCACGTACTCTGTGACACGAAGCGATATCAATATGTCAGAAAAGCGTAATTGAGTAGAAAGATATCCTTACGCAACCACACTTGCCTTTTCCCATAGAAACTTCCCGTGGAATATCGTAAGAACTCTATTTCGTATATTCGTGAATATGTAACTGTAATATAAAATATAGAAATTACGAAAGTCAGCGTCAAATAAATACCAGGGTTTTCAATGCAACTTAATATCAGAATTGTAAAAAATTCCTAGAAATATAATTTATGTGAGAAAGGCAATAATTTCGCGTAACATGGACGTAATTTTTCATGGATACGTGATTTTCATGGTATTGTCAAGATTCGAAGAGCAGAAATAGCGCAGGAAGCCAAAACGAGTGAAAACAAAGTGACTTACGTTCTTCCCGCAACGGTCGAGTATCCAGTGTCCGTCGGAACGATGCCTGTGTATCGTAACGTCACAACCGACGATCGCTGGCGCTGGAAACATAATTGATTGTACTATTATTTAACCGTTTATTGCATGATATTTTAACATAACGTGATGAACGATTAAATCACGTCTTACTACCGATATCCGATATACTCTCGAGAAAATGTCATTTGTGTTTCATTATTATTTAAAATAATACCAGGGCGAGAAGATACGCTTGTTTCGTTCCGGATAGAAATTTGCGGGCATTTGCAATGTCTCTCATTTTTCACATAAATCTCTTTCTACGATAAATCACGCCGAAATTAAATATCAGGTAATAAAGAGTTAAAAGATAAATGTGCAAAGTACGGATGTCAATACGAAAGCACTGCGAAAGGAAAGAGATGTAGAAACAAAATTCGTCATGTGAGAGTCTTCTGAAATGAGAAACGAGTAAATGAATTATTGCAAGGAGCAACGTAATCATTTCTTTCTTTCACCTCAAAGTAAAAAATGGAGAAAGGGTGTATCTTGAGCAATAATCATCGATCGTTATTTCGCAAACAATTACTGTTAGAAAAGTCTACGAGTACAAACCCTGCGTTCCATTCTTATTGCTAATCTATTGTATACAAGTGCTCGTAACGGTATTTCAATAATCTGCAATTTACCAAATTGATTTTTCCATAAACCTATTCACCGTTTGCAACTCTACAGCTATTGAATGAAGAGAGTAATAAATGCTCAATTTAAATCGCTAGACTTAGATTTACTATTGCTTTTGTTTCGTGTTATCTTGATGCGAAATAATTAAAATGTGCTATACTCATCCGTAATACACAAATAATTGTGCGTTTTGTGAAAAATTGGTTAATTTAAAGATTACGAAAAGCAAATTTTCGTCGACTACAGTTTGAAACTTATTGAAAATAATCTGAATGATTAAAATGATGATTCGAAGCAATGAACAAAGAGATGAAAAATTGCAACAGTTAATAGTTAAACGGAAATGCTCTATTGAAAAGAATGCAAACACTATTGTAGAAATGTGAACACGTAAGAAAGAAAGAAGATTGGAAGATTGAAGATACTTTCAACAAGTGTCAGAGTTAAGAATCTAGAGAATGCAATAGTTATTTATCTAAATGAATAAATTAAAAAGAGTTTCTCGTAATTTATGAATCGCGGATGTGTAGATACAACGGAAGGATGTGGAGGAAAATCTCGCGCACGCGTTTCTGTCGCGCGTGTTAACGCGTATGTGTCGTACGTGTGCCCGCCGCTAATTATTTTGCTTCTGCCTGTCATTTAATTTTATTGCAGTTTGCTCATTATATTAAGCAGTTGTAATTAACGTGCTTAACCAGAATCAAATAAAGATTGAGCGATATGTAAAACAAAGATATACGAAGCACGTATAGCCCATGAATATTAATATATAATTAATTACACTTTCAATTGGGAATGGAAAGTAGCGCGCTATTCTAATTACGAACGCCGTTATTACGGCGATATTACATGTGTCAAAAAATTTCTCAAGACACGACGAATCACTTTTTTCTTCTCTTCTTAAGAAGCGTTATTAGTTGACCGGTAGACAGCCAATTAACGCACGGGTACGATGAATCGAACGTACGGTAGACGTAGTGTCGGCCTGAAAGAGCAATTAGAATGTTGCTTTTAGTCTCTGGACTAAAGCATGTTCTCTCTCCCTCTCTCTCTCTCTATCGCGCATGCATTCAATTGTCTTTCAATCACAGGTAAATCATGCACAATTCGTGATTCGCCGAAATTCGTTGGACTTGCCACACATTCGGTATTACTTACCACATTATTCGCAGTTTTATCCGTTCGTGTTAACTTGGACAACTTTCAACCTTTACCTGTTAATACAGGACTCGCATCACAAGTCTACAATTAGTAAAGTTTCAATATTAATGAGAAAACCGCTCGGCTAGCGAATCGACCAATTTTTTCCTCCACGCTATCGACGAATACACGGAATCAAGAATCGCGCATAGTGTGGCGCTAGCTTAACGAGGATTCGTCATCCGAGTGTGACTTATCTTAATGCTAACAATAACATTAGCAATAGTGAAACGACTTTTATGGTCGCCCATTGTCGGCAACTCACCTTGGACGAGAGCATATAGGTTAATACGCTTGCGAGTGTAAATGAGGCATCGTTTCCAATTTGTGTCTCATCCAAGCATCGAGAATACCGAGCGGGGACACGTTTCTCCAACGACCGCGCGCGTCACACGTCGCCCTCCACTTTCAAACTTGCGGATATACGCGGAGGTGCGACGATCGAGCACCAAGATTGTCCATTTTTCGCGATGCGAACAAGTTGCCTCGTTACCCTTGGATAGCGTAAAGGCCGAGAACCGTGTAGCCAATCAACTTGCAGCTATTCCATAAAAGCTGCACACTCAAACGAGTGCAAGAGATGCGGCGATGTTTCTAAACTATATGTATACGATAAATAATTTCTTTAAAGGAGACGAAAATGGAACGAGTACACGGCGGCGCGTCGGGACCATAGACATAGTAACAATAGACTGCTCGTGCCCTATCTCTCCTGTGTTATGGCTCATTCAGATTGGACGCGATTATCCAATAAGCGTGCAGCTTTTATGAAAAAGCGTATCGCGCGTCGTTCATCGCGTCCAGTCAATCAAACTTTACACTTTTCCCTTACTAAAAAAAGAGATGTTACCAGCACGAATGTCGATTGATTTTCTCCAAGCGCGATGTGCTTCACTTCTCTTTTAGGTAAATAAAATAAAAGCACAGAACAGATGATTCATTTTGCACAAGTAGCAAATAACAAAAAACACTTACCTTACGATTTCTCTGCCGTTGCCCTACTCCTCCTCTTAGATTTTCTTGTTGCACTTACACTCACAGCACTCACTCGCGAAAATCGATCGCGCGAAATTTCGGACACTCCCGTACGCGATGTAAAATACCGTCAAATGTAGTAAGCGACGTTCTTTACTTCCTGCCCGTTCGAATTGCGAACGACAGAGCGAATTACGCCGTCAACGTCCAAGTCGCACAGATTTCTCTCCCCGAAAATGGAACAGATTACACGAAATCGATAGATAGTTAAAAGCGCGGTGCGTAAAGGAGATGTAACCGCGACAAAGGACCACGGTTTACCTTTCATGTTTTAGATGAGTTGGTGAAATATCTGTCACTGATAAAGGAGTCCAAATCAATAGCGTTTTATCCTTACATTCTTCACGATCGAGTCTTGGAAACCGGTAACGTCAAAATAATATCACGCACGGAACTACTCTCGCTGCTGCCTGCCGGCTCGACGTTCGGCGAGCGAGTGATAAGTACGGAATTTTCCGTAGATGGGCTAACGAATTCTCAACGTTTTTTTCTTGTTTTTCACTCGGCGCGGCATCGTACGACGCTACGCGGACCATTGTTTACACATAGAACTCGCCGCGCAGTCACTCGCCGAACGTCGAGCCGGCAAGCAGTGGCGCGAGTCGCTTCGTGCGTGATATTGTTTTTGCGTTGTCGCTTTCCAAGACTCAATCGTGAAGAATGTAAGGATAAAACGCTATTCATTTGGACTCCTTTATCAGTGACAAGTATTAAGTTTCTACAACTGGTAATGAGAAACGAATTGCGCGTCGAGGCGACGGCTCTTTATTAACGTGTACATGGATATTTTACGAGACTAACTCATCTAAAATATGAAAGTAAACCGTGGTACGTTGTCGCGGTTACATCTCGTTTACGCACCGCGCTTTTAACTATCTATCGATTTCGTGTAATCTGTTCCATTTTCGGGAAGAGAGAGATAGATATTTGTGCGACTTGGGCGTTCGCGCTGTAATTCGCTCTGTCGTTCGCAACTCGAACGGGCAGCAAGTAAAGAACGTCGCTTACTGCATTTCACGGTATTTTACATCGCGTACGGGAGTGTCTGAAATTTCGCGAGCGAGTGCTGTGAGTGTAAGTGCAACAAGAAAATCTGAGAGGAGGAGCAGGCCTAGACGGTATCGGGCAACGGCAGAAAAATCGTAAGGTAAGTGTCTTACATTTTTGTTATTTGCTACTTGTGCAAAATGAATCATCTGTTCTGTGCTTTTATTTTATTCATTCAAACGATTCCAACGAGCATTCGAATAAGTGTTAAAGACAAAACCATACGTATAAAATTTTGTGAGTTCATATTTAAAAAAAAGACTTTGAGTATTCTATATAATTATTTTAATAAATACCCATTTTCAAAAATATTAAATATAAAGTATATTTAATACAATAGTCTGGATTTTACATAATTAGTCTATAATAATCGTATACATTTTTGTATTGTTACAGTTTAACATGTATAGTTAGCGATGTACAACTTTGCTGTTGTGAATCAGTGAGTGACAAATTATTTTTTATTTTAAATTGACGTTGCGCATACAATTACTTGTTCGCGTGTATACAAATTCTTAAAAATATACAATGCTTGACCACAAACCGCGCGCGAAGTGCTTTATCGTTTCTATAGTCTCTAATAAATTGTGGGGGTAACAGAAGCGTTTCCGTAACAGTAAGGCCCGGTCTACACTGACAATGAGTCCTCTTAGTCGTTAGTCAGAATTTTGACCAATTACGTTACTCGACTCTGTAATCCGTAATCACATGGAGCAATGCGATTGGTCAAAATCTCAAGCCCGTATCAGACTACCAATTGAGATTGAGATTAGATTGAAATTTGACCAATTAGAGTAAAGTTTAGTAACTTTTACTCTAATTGGGAACGCGCAGTCTACATATTACACGTCTATGGTCGGGACTTACCGAGAGGTTTTTCCGTCCCCGTTGTCAGTCGGAGTTTTCCGTCTCGTTCGACGAGTTGGCTTCCCCACCCCTTTCACCTCATTCGCTGGCGCAGAGGCGCGAAGAAACCGTTTCGAAAGGATACGAAAGGTGCGAAAGACGAACGGGCCTCCCAGGATGACTCTCGCTAATCGCGGGCAGGCGGAAAACAAGCGTGATGAGTCGCCTCGCCTCGCCTCGTCTCGACTCGTCTCGTCTCGTCTCGTCTCGTTTCGTCTCGTCTCGTCTCGTCTCGTCTCACTCACGACCTAACTCGACTCGGCGCGACTACAGCGAACAGCACGGGTAAGTTAATCTCGTCTCTCTCTCCCTCCATTGCGCTTCTTCCTCTTCTTACCGTATAGCGCACGTAAACACGCGCGATACGTTACGTTCGAAGCAACATGGACGAGGTACGTATGTTGTATATAAACGTTGCTGCGATAATCGATACACGTTATGTCCTTAACGTGTATCCAGACGGACACGTAGTTGGACGCGTTTTCTACGTACGTATAAGAACGCAGTGCGGTAAGAGGGCGAAAGAGGCAGGCGCGTCTCTCGTGCTCGCAACACCGAATCCACTTTAGATCGGAAAACGTAAAGCATCTCACTTCTTTCCAATTAATCTCGCTAAAAGCTGCACTTTATTCCGAAGTAGCGTTTCAAATAATAGATAATTATTTTGCACAAGTCGTATAACGATGTGCGCGAAACACCTTGCTTAGCGAATTTCAGATTGTCAGAATCGAAATTCAGACGTCGCGATTATACACTGAGAACAATCTTCATCGGATAAACCAATTAAATAGTGTTTCCGATTAAATTATCGATAACGTTCGATGAAATTCGATTGCAAAACCGATGACATTTTTCAATCAAATTTCATCGGATGTAGCCATAATTTATTAAATACTACGTACTATTTCTAATATTTATTATTCAAGTGATACTTTTTTACAGACCACAAGCGACGAGAGCGTCGACGGTATTCTTCAACAGCCAGCAGTAGCACTACATCACAGAAACCGTAAGCATATCTGCGTATTCGACATTTGTGAATATGCGAGGCATTTTAAACATTTCTACAATGTTATCAGCAGACGTATAAGAGTAAATTCCCGCGGACGTTTATGCGGTTGGGTGAAGGGTCAAGTGTACGGAAAATAAGTAAATACACGAGACATTCGAGTAGCTCTATCTCGGAAACAGTGGGAAACGGGACGTATATTCATATCAACATTTTTGCTTAAAATGACCGATACTATCAACCCCTAGAACCTTTCCTCCTGGTACACCCTGTATTTATTCGGACATTTTTCTTAGTGTAGTAGCACAGTGCATTGACCAAGCACTGTGAATTAAATATCGCCCCAATATTTCGTTGCATTAGGCCGATGTTTAGCCAATGCCGCTAGGGAACCAATCAGAAGTCATATCTCAAAATATTTAAAGAAATTTACAATCCAGCTATAAAAAAAACATGCTTAATTTCCTCAATTTATGGTTGGTGGTGCAAAAGACGCTAATCTGGTATAATTTTTAGTACAATCAAAGTTAGATTCTCTGGCAACCCTGACCAGGGCTGAAGAAAAGATGTCGTTGAATGCTCGGCGAAATGAGCGGTATAATGCCATTTCCCTTGTCGTCGATCCCGTTTTCACTTTTCGCCGCTCGAAACTCATCTCGCATTTCGACTCGTATTTCATCTCCTCTCCACTTTATTTGCATACGCGATACATCGTTTTCCGTATCTCCGAGCCTCATCGTGTGCTCACGGCAAACGGCGTGCGGAGAGGTTTGAAGATAATTAATGCAAATTACACACGGGCAACGGGCACGCTACCGGTTACGGCGTTACACGGGATGAAAGCCGCCGTGCGCGCTCGCACTCGCTCGCGCGCGCGCGCGCCTCATGTAAGCCGTTGCTCTTGCATGTCGATGTGTCGCTCCGATTATCGTCCGATACAATTGATTCGCAGCTCCGATTGACTGCTATCTACCGCTCGAGCGAGGGGATTAGTTGTTGCACCTATTTCCCGGCCTTCGCCCCGTCCCGTCCCGTCCCGTCCCGTCCCGTACCGTCCCGTTCGTCCCGTCTCACCCCATCCCGTCCCTTCTCGTCTGGTCTCGTTCGCGTGCAGTGAGCTGTATACTTAAGCCGCGGAGAGCCACCGCACTAAACGGACGTGGCGCGTATAATTTATGAATTATTATTTTGTACTATAATATGTCGGCCGCTTCTCTCCTCGCAGCCCCACGGTACGCGCTCGTCTCCTTCGAGATTCTCCGTGGAGAGAAGCATCTCGTCGGAAACAGTGAGATAAAGAGCATCGTCAATGGCGTAGGCCGTGTATTCTCGCTGTTACCATCGCGGAAATAACGATAATGTAACGCGCGAGCGCCGGGATAAAAAGAGTATTTTCCTCGAGGAAACGACGTCGCGCTAACGGTCTCATTCGCTAATAACTAGAGTGCCGTGAGGTTTTACGTTCTACTCCGGATGATCCGCGAGGTCTGTCGTTTCTCCGAGACGATCCCGATAATAGTGCGGTAATAGCAGACAGGAAGACAGGTTTGTTTAAAGAGATTTCAAGGGACGACGCGCGCGAGAAAGAATAACTGGACCGTCCGCCTGCGAAGACTCGACCAACTTGACCTCTAAACTGACAAAAGGTTTTCCCTTTTCCCGCACCCCGTGGTGCGGACTGAGGAAAATGTTGGTAATATCGCGACTAGAAAAAAAAAGTTGGTATTTGCAAAGCTACAAGGTTAAAGAGTTAAATGCAGCAGGGGAGGCGAGAACGCGTACGTGCCGCTCTCAGGCGTTATACGCGTTCCCGATCGAAGCCAGCACAGCAGCCGAAGATTCCTTCTAATTGGTCCCTAATCGCGGTTCGGATCGTGTGAATCGAAAGCGGCGCGAGTGGTTTGTGGCGCGAATCGGAGCCGGAGCGGTCCACCGAGAAGCGCGCCAGTGCGAGCCGCGGCCGCGGCAACGAGGCAGCCTGGGGAAAGACCAGACAGGCGAGCTAGCGAACCCAGGCCCAGGGTGAACAGGCGGGGGGGGTGAGGGGGGACGGGGAGAGCAGGCGGACAGGCAGGCAGGCGGCCGAGCGAGCGAGCGAGCGAGCGAGCGAACGGACGAGCTCCGAGCGTAGGTCCGAGCTCCGAGTATCCTATAATTACGAGTAACTCAGCCACATTTGCGTTGATCCGACACCTTAAAGATAGCATTTAGCGGCCCCTTTCATCTCCGCGGCAAACAAACCAATTTATACCTCAGGCCGCTTTGTGCTCCGGCGAGGGACGTGCTCCGCCCCGAACCTACGAGTTAGCTCCGTCTTTTTCCACCTTCCCCTCGCCCCTCGTCCCTCCTCGCTCGTCCCTTTCTCTCTTTTCCTTCTCTCTCTCTCTCTCTCTCTCTCTCTCTCTCTCTCTCTCTCTCTCTCTCCCCCTCCCTCTCTTCTCTCCGGCGAGCTCTCGTCCGCTTCGATCTCGCCCTTGGTCTTTGCTAATTTCGCTGGAAATCAATCGCGTCGCTCTCGAAAAGTGAAACGTATCAACGTCCACCGAGTATCACTCGGGCGAGCGAGCGAGCGAACGAACGGGCGAACGCGAGCGAGGGAGGAACGAATCGAACGAGCGACGAAACGAACGTCGTGTTTTTGTCTACTTCTCTCGTAACTAATTGGCGCGCGTTATTACTTTCGTACGTCGTTTTCGCTTTTTCCCTGCGCCCTCTCCCTTTCCACCCTCCCCGCTCCCGCTCCCGCTTCACCTTCACCCCTCCGCAGCTCCGAGGGGCTGCGAAGGGAGAGCGAAGGTTCGCGTGACTAAACGCTACGACGCGAGGACGTCGGAGCACACGATAATGGTAGGTTACCGCCTCTTCTTCTGGCATTCGGACTACGCTTCTATTTATTGTTAGCGTCCAGTGAACGCGAACGCGCGCGCCGCATTCCCTGTATAAATAAAGTTACCGCGTACGAAATTTCGCGTACATAGTACAAACCCGTGGATCGCCTGGACAGCTAAAAACTTTTGCGACATCCCTCCGTGGAAACATGCAGGTGCGACGTAACATTACCGCTTTACGTTACGTTACGGTGCTGGTTCAAATGTCCGATCGATGTGGCGAACGATCGATTCGCGTTCCGCGCGCGCTCGTGTCGATGTCGCGCGTCACTTTTCGCTTTCAAATTTTCTTACCTATTTACCAAGTCGGGGAGCGGTTTTACGTCGTCCCTGCGTTTACACCTCTCATTTTTCAGAGCAGTAGCCTACGTCACGTGCGACAAATCGCCACAATGTGATAATAGGCCGTTTTTGATACATGTACCAAGGTGTACCAGAGTGTTACACCTGAAGAAAGATATCCGGTAGGAAAATTAATTTGAATAAAATGAATTTTTCTATCGAAATATATTGAACTTGACGGACGTGACGCCGAGTGTACGTAGCAAACAATCGGCAAAAATCGGCTAATGAGACATAAAGAATAACGGCGAAATGGCAGCTGTTTCGACATTATAGGGATTTGTGTGGCGAGCACGAGGTGACACGTGTGTAAACCCCGATTACAAGATATAAATGTAAGACCACTCGCGTTCCGTCCACTCTCGCAACCGGGATCGCGCGCGCGCGCGAGAGCCGATCTTTAACGACCGGCCATCACTTTCGCGGGCGCCTTTCTTCTTCTTCTTCTTCTCCTTCGCCAACGTTCGATCTTTTGCCGGCGGTGGAGCGAAGAGTTTTACGACGCTCTCGGAATCCTTAAAATATCTCTGAGAATTTGAGGCCGCTCGCGCGCACATCTTTTCCATCGTCCGTCCACGAGGCCGGCCACGCCGCGCGATATCTATACGCCGGCGATGATGCGTACCAGGTCGCTCGTAAAACACGAGATTAACGCAATTAATTCCCGTTGCCGGGAACGACTCTCAGGGCTACTCGGATTACTCGGGATACTCGGGTCCGTACTTTGTCCCTCTCGATCGCGTTGCTGACGTAACGTGTCATTAGCGTGGCGCGCCGCTAACAGAACAAACAAATTGTTTCTCCAACCCATCCGACACCTAAAGCGTAACTAACCCAAGCCACACCCCGTGGAAACCCGACTAATTTGGCCGATTGTGGTCGACCCGAGGAACGACCTCCCCCTGCTCCTACGCCCCGTGTCCTTTTCTTCTCGCTTTCGTATATTATAAGAGAGGAAGGGAGACAAAAGAAATATCTTTCTTCCGAAAGACGAAGAAAAGGAGAGAAAAGACAAACTGCGATTAATTTCGTAAAATGTAGTTTGTCGAGAGAGAGGGAGAGAGAGAGAGAGAGAGGGTGTTGCGCAGTCGACGTTGCTTACGTCGGTTTACGGACGTTTTCAATTTTGCGAGCGACAAAAGATATTTCGGTACGCGCGAGTACCGTGACGGCGGTGATTCGTCTTCGATGCCGTGTAAAAAAAGCGCGGGGCACTGTTGTTCGGTGTCCGTTACGAACAATACGGAGGCCCCAGCTACGCCGGGGTGGTCGGAGCCACCAAATAAATTGAACGAGCACGAGGTACGCCAAAGAAGACCGTCACGGGCCCAATTTCAAATCGATTAGCTCGCCCTCGGATCTCGGACTCGGAATGAAAGGCTCCGGCTGCTATCCCGCCAAGAGAGTCCGCGGTTACCTGCTTTACGAATGCCTTTTTACTTTAACGTTTTCTCCCCTTCTCGCCATATGTGTACATAAACGCACATCTCCAAACGGAAAATATTCCGTCCACGGATTCGGCCGCCTATGGCCCGGAGCAGGTTGATGTTTTAGGTTGTTTGACTTGGCGGCCGAGGCGCGCTCTGTAATTATCTCGCCTTGGCATGTACTACCTGCCCAGCTGTATTAGCGTCCAGGAATCCCGAAGTCTCTCGACGCGAGCGCGTCGCTAATGCCGTCGATACCGCCACGTAAGCCCGCGGTGCGCGACATTTCCGCGCGGCGGTAGCAAGACCCAGCCGATGCTGATGGTTAACCGGTACGAGCGAACGCGAGTAGAGACACAAAGTCTCGCGAGGTTCCCGAAGGAGGATCGACGGCGGCTGCGCGGGCTAATCATAAGCGACCGAGCCCCTCGCCAATTAATACCACCTTCGGCAACATCCACCTCGGGCATCGCGCTCGAGGGACGGGGAGAGACGGCGGAGGCGAAGGCAAAGGCGTGAAACGAGCGAGCCGCCGGCCGCCGCCGCCGCATCACACGACGGAGCGAGACGTTAGAAACCTCTGTCTGTTGCACGAGCTTCTCTCGCTCGCGCTCGCCATTCTTCCGATATATTATAGTGCGGTTTAAAGAGAGAGCGCAGCCTCACGCCTCGCCGGGGCCAGAATACCGCGGTTTCTCTCCAAGGGGCTCTTTTCTCTCCTCCTCCTCCTCCTCCTCCTCCTCCTCTGGCTTCTCTTCTTAGCAACCGCCGCGCAACTGCGAGGCAACTCGGATCATTGGGGACGAGTGCGAAGAAGAGGAGTGGTGGATCAACGATCCCGTGGCACGATCAGTGGCGTACGTAATAGGGTGTAATGGTGAGACCTTTCGATACCACCGGATATAGTTCACTGCGCGGGGAGGGGGGTGCGTTTGTCGGTAACGCGCCCTTGTTCGCGAAGCGATTTTTTCGCCGTCCCTTAGCGGTCAGTCAAGTCGATGCATATCGATGACGTAATCTCGGTATATCGACAAATTGATATATCAACGTCGATGCATCTGATATAAAAGTAATAAAAGCAAGCGATACCTAGAGACCCCTATCGCCGATATTTTTATAATTGCGGCGAAACGATTTCAACGAGTGAAATCATTGCTAGACACGCTAGATACAAGATATTGTTATCGACAAGTAAACTTCTCGGTACAAGCTTTGATAAATCTGTTACGCGTATCGATAATTTTAATATGCGGTACATCAATTATATCATTACAGCCCTGCTGGCCCCCATCCTTCAAACGTAGCTACGGGCACTACACGGATGTTATCTACACGATTGAAAACGTCTATACGTTAATATAGCAATTAAATTAGCATTCATACGAGCTACATTTGTAACATGTTTTTTTTTAATATCCCTAAACGACCGCGGCTGTAAGAATAAGCTTACGAGTTTGACTATAAGATATCGGGAAATTTGGAGGAAGCGTAACGGGATATGTGTGAATTACGTGACTGGAACGTAAAGCCTGTTGACACAATTACCTGCGATCGAGAGAATCTTCCGCAGTGTAATCTCGTGGTTGTCACTCGCACGTTGGCGCATTATTAGCCGACTCGTCTGAAAACGTGGCGAAAATTCGTCAAGCGTCGGATGCAAAACTGACAATTTTGTCGAACGCGATAGAAACGACGATAATATCCATATCCGCGAGAGGCAGCGGCACGTTTCTCGCAACATCGCGATAGGATCGGGACGGTAAATCCTGCCGATCGAGAGTTTAGAATAATCAGATTCTTCGGGCAAGATTACGAGTCTGTAAGAGAGCGAGGACGCCGCGCCGGTGAGCGGACACAAGGGGCAAGGTGGGAGAGGGATGAGTCAAGGTGATAGAGGAGGTAGGCAGAGTAGTTGGAGTGCGGTGCAGGAGAAACGGCGAAAGGAGAGGGGGAAGGTGGTAGCGCGTGAGCGCGGGCGCGAGAGAGCTCGAGGGGAGCGAGGGAGAGAGGGAGAGAGAAACACGGGGTCCGAGGTGTTTTTCGGGGCGTGGCAAAGCTCCGCGTGATTACAGCGCGAGGATCGGTCAGCGCGGTGAGAGTTCAAAGCATCAAAGAGCTCCGACCAGCGAGAAATTGCTTAGGATTCATCCTCCTCGGCACGGGCTGTGGCAACGTATGTCGTAAACGTATACCCTTCGATCCTCTCTGCTCGCACTCCCCCCGCTCACCCCTTTCTCTCCCCCGGCCAATGATCGCACCACCACCACCACCGCCGCCGCCGCCGCCACCTTATCCTCTCCTTCCCTCCCTCACTTAAGTAGCCCGACTCAATACCCGTGCGTATAATGAGACCTGGTTCCGATCGCACCACGATTACGTGCTATATACGTCTAATAGTGCCCCGTTCGAGAACTTTATTTACGAGATATCTATTACGACGAATCCACGTAGCCCGCAGAAACCCATTCGAGCATCATCACGTTTTACCTTCTCCCTTTTTCCATGCCGCGATATTAGATGCGACGTATCTTTTCGATAAAGATCTATGTAATCTCGTCGACATTTTCGATTCCAATAGCGCGGCGATTCCGATGAATTTCGTGCGTTACTACCGCGACTCGTTCTACTTACCGTTGGGCTCAAAATAGGATTCGCTTAGAGAGCGACCAAATATTTTACGTGACGCAATCTCGTTAAAATCATTCATACGAACGCGCCAACGATAAGTGAGATGAATTGGAAACACTAGACGGACGTTTTCGCGACATTCCTTTTATCACGACTAAGGTTCAATCAGGGCCTTTTTAAGATATAACTCAAATATAAACGAGAACGCCAAATCATACTTAGGTCCGGGCAAGCTGGAGGTAGCCTAATAATTTTTAATTTAATATGTGATATAGGTAGCCCATACTTGTAATTTTTTTTATGTGAATTCATATACCATTTCTTTCCACCTTTGTCCAGCCTGTTTCTTCTCGGACATAACGCAGTTTTCTTACGGATCAAGTTATTATCGTCAGCAAATTCACATAACCAGATAAACAATTTGCAATTATATTTTAAATGCTAAATTTAGCATTCAGTACTGTAAATTATTCTTATTGCGAAAAATATTACCTCAGCCAGGATTCAAACCTGGGACTTCCCTCGATCCGTGACGTGCGTCTTAACCAACTCGACTTGCCTTAGACCCGTATTGGCCTTTTCTCGTGTGTTGCTTAGTTTTATTGGGGGTCGTACTTTAACTCTATTGTTTAATATATGAATTCATATACCGCGTTTTCCAACCTGTCCTGTGCAAAATACGATATGTGAATTCACATATTTAGTTTAAAATTAATAGGCTACTTCCAGCTTGCCCGGACCTAAGTACACGAAGAGAATTTTCTCTTAAAATTTACTCTGAAAATCATGTAATCGTGCGACAACATGGCATTTTGAAGAATTTTATGCGAGTTTTTGAAATTTTACCATACATTTTACTAGTAAAATGTGTAGGGTAAAATTGCAAAAAATTTATAAATTCTTCCAAGTGCCATGTTGTACCACGATTACATAATTTTGAGGCTAAATTTTAAGAGAAAATTCTCTCCGTGTACGATTTGGCGTTCTCATTTATACTTGAATTAATTTGATTATTCGCTATCCTTGTGCACGGTAGAGCGCGAAGGGAAAATCCGTGTATGTCGATCGCTGTCGAGTAAGCAGCAGTAGAAGACGTATCTATCAGCAATAATGATCAACTGTTTTTTTAGAATTTTTTCCAGGAAAATGACTGACGGTATAATAACCGGCAATTTGTTTCTATTGCGCGTAGGTCTTTCACATATGATGAAAGTGTAAAACACTGCTCTCTGTGTCACGTGTGCATTTTCATACTCCGCCGATTAACCAATGACGTTATTTCTTTGAAATTTTTTCACAGTCTCGACTGGCAATGAGCAAGAGAGAGAGAGCGAGAGATAGCTCGCGAATTTTTCCTCACTTGTCGTATTACAGTTCGCTCCGCTGTACTAACAAGTACTCGTTTATATAGGAACGTTATCAATGCACACACGCAATACCTATTACGCCGTTATTTGTATTTGTAACGATCAGATAGCGCCGGGACGCACGCGATCCGCTGATCCTAAGGGTTCGTAATGGATCCCGCGTAATAGTAATTACCTCCGTTATTATCGTTATTATTAATAGTATTTTTTGCTTAGTTTCTACCTCGTCATAATCGTTATCGTCATCTCCCATCGAAGCTTATATCCCGCGATGAAATAAACTCCATTTTGGTAGTGTCGTTGACGGCTCTCTTTTTTATCGTTTCATCTCATATTTCATGCCGCGGGGCTATATCGAGACAAATCATTGGCGCATTTGCGCGCGTCGCGTACTCGCTCGTACGTTTCGCCGAGCTGCGACTAGTTGATTTCGTCGGCGCGGCGGGCGGGATGCGACGCGACCGGCGAGTCCGGCGACGGTATAATGCGAAAAACGCCAAGCTTGAATCAAAAGAGCGGCTGCTAACCCGCTTTACCGTTTACGTTCTGACAAATGAACGCGCAATCACGGCGACCACGCCTCGGAGACTAAAAAACTGCTCGCGCGTTTTTACCTCTTGTCGACGAGCCCTAAAGGCACCTACAGATTCTTCATGTTTTCACCTCTTCACATTTTCATGGCCTTCGCGGCACTCCGTGAGAGACGGAAAAATTTACGCGAAATAGTTGCACTTACGTGTTTCGCGTGCAACTTTCTTTACTCTTTTTCGTAGTAAACAAGTTAGGATAGGTCGATTTGCAATTAGCGTACATGAAAGCGTATTCTTATCTTGCTGTTTGCAAAAGATGATTCTAATGCTCTCCTTCGGGGGCTCGATTCGTGAGCTCATTCCAAGGAGAAACGTATGCGAAAATTCTGCCCTTAAACTTGCAAGTTGGCTATTCGCATATTCGTTTTCAACTTGTGGCAAGTGTGGCGCATAGAAATGTGCACTGCTTACTAAACAAATGAACGAAAAGATTCAAATCCACGGACACCGCTGGATTTTTTCGGAATCTCCCGAAGGGAAGAGTATCTTGCCACACATACCCCTTCAGGGGTATTTAGCCATTCCGGATGGGAGGTTTTCTTCGGTAAGGTTAGCAGCCTACCGAAGATGAAGTAAAACCAAATGCTCAAAGTACCAGAACGAACTGGATAATACAGGCTTTAAGCCTAATACACGAGGAGGAAGAAGAAGATTTTCAACTTTTCTGTACACGTTTCTCCTTGGAATGAATGGAAGAATCGAGCCCCTGTTCTCGTGCACGTTTTACACTCTCGTAGCTATAGAATGACACACCGAAAAATTTGGTCTCAATATCTTCCGTACACACACTGATCGGAAATGGTCTATAATTCGATTTGAAACGACCACGATTGTACATATAACAAGCTGACTTGTATATAGGGCGGTAGTCGATTTAGCGATTATAATCCGTGAAAAGCCCAACAATCTTATTGGCGCGGGCAGACGATTCCGCGAGGGTGAGCAGCGAGAATGAACGTTTCTTACGAGCGGACCCGCAATTAATTAATAACTCGGTACTCCACCTAGCCGAGAGAGAGAGGCTCGTTTTACGGTGATTCTTTCGAGCGGCAGCGAATTTATGATATCGGTCTTGGCCGTGACACTTACGAAGAGTTTTAGGATAATAAAAGAGCGGCTGTGTAGTAGAGAGACGACGAGGAGAGGGATCTGCGGTGAAGCGGGATCTTGAAAGAAAAGAGAATGGCGGGGAGAACGAGAGGAGGAACGAAAGTGATGGACGGTGGCCGATCAGCGCCGTCAAAATAATGATCAGCGTAAATAATAAGCCTCGTTATAATGCCGGACTCTAGGTGTTTTCTCTTCTCCCTTTCTTTTTTATACCGAGTCGGGTGTTCTCGCTCGCAACAATGTCGATCCGACTGGAGTAATCTTTGATCCTCGTAAGCGCGGCCCTCGAAACCTCTTTCTCCTTATTCCTTCCTTCCTTCCTGCCTGCCTGCCCGCCCGCCTGCCCATCTGCCCCTTTCTGCCTTTCTACCTTTCCGCCTTTGTCATTCCAACACTCCCTCTGCCAAAAACGAATTATCTTATCGTATTGCTACCAGCGGAGGATCATCATATAACGGATTAGATCGACCGAGCGTATCGACGCTTTGTGTCTAAATATTAATGTACATGTGTCACGACTGACTGTAGCAGTGAAAATAACAAACAGTCGTCGATAATTGACGAGTAATATTTCACACCAATTACACACGGAGAGTTCAAATATGCCCTAAAAGTCACGTAATCGTGGGACCACGTAGCATTGTCAACAACTTTATGAGAGTTTGTTGAAATTTCACCATACATTTTGCTAGTAATCATTAATTAATTTTATTGGGTGCACGGAGAGAATTATCTCTTGAAATTCATCCTGAAAAAAATCCATGTAATTGTGAGACAACGTGGCATTTTGAAGAATTTTATGAGAGCTTTTTGACATTTTACTAGTAGAAATGATAAAATGGTATGGTAAAATCTCAAAATTGAAGAGACAATTCTTTCTGTGCACCCTACAAAAATTGAAAGACTACACGTTTTTATACAGGATCTCGATAGACATTTTGTTTTCCGAAATTAATAATTCAGACTAACGAGAACGGGTGCAAAGTTATCCCCCTCACCCCTGGCCCGATGTTCGACATTGTCAAAGATGATCTTTGTACCCCTAAAATTTCATATTCCACTGATGAAGAGTGCGAAGCACTGGTGATCAAACGATTGGTTCCGACGGGGACAACTCATTCGAGTTTATCCCAACATTTTAGCGACACTGTAAAATATGACATGACAAGGTGCGCAAGCTCGCGCATTCGTTATCGCGCCTGTGAATATAAATCACGCTTCAAAGACTCTTGCGGACTTTGTAGCGTAACATTCAACAGAAGCAACAAATATTATAGGTGTACAAAGCTCCTTTATTACAAGTCGGCTCTCTCGCAACGGAAGAAGAGGAACTCGACGAAAGAACAAATGGCGACAATCTCTCTCTCGCGTGCGCGCGCTTAGGTCGAATGCTTAAGCTGCAATTATTCGAATGCAGGATGCCACGATCCGCTTGTTTCACCGCGAGATATGTCATTCACCATGCATATAAAACGCACAAATTAACGTGCCTGGAGAGTACCTCCGTCCCGGCGGCCATTGTTCCTTGCGCACGCACTTTACCCGCGACCCGATTCTGCCGTCGCGTCTATGATTACTTCTTTTCCATGCGTTCTTTCGGGGGACGAGCCAAAGCGACTCTCGACTCTGTCGTCCTGAGACGCTTTGCTATTAGATGGCTACGTAATTTCATAGTATTACACTACCGTCGTTGATACAATAACATTGAATCGTGCGACTAGCGAAGAGCGAAGCGAGGACGTTTGTTTCCGAGTCATCTTGTCAAGTTAAATTTCAAGAGACCTGCTTGATCGCCATTTCTTAGCCACTTATCATTTATGTAGTGTTGGAATGGACATTTGTATCTCGATTATACGGAGCGTTCCCAAGATGCGTAAATTTAAGTATCAAACTTTATCAGTACACTTTAGCTGTATTGCCGAAAGAACTGTGGTGTCACAAATGCATCTCGGAAACGTTTTACCTTAATTATTAGTACGTCGAAATATTCATGTAGAAAGAAACGATGGCTGCGAGAGATGAGAAAAGAAAAATCTGTACATTGTGTTTAGTTGAAATAGCATAGCAGATAATTTTGCTTGCTCGCACTAGTGTGAACTGAGTGTGCAGCGAGGCTTGTTTGCAGTCAATTTTATATTTAAATACCTCTTGAAATACTTGTTAGAGCTGTTTAACCGACGGTTAAAATTTGCAGGGTGCCAACAAAAAATGGAGGCAAAGGAGAATCAACTCGCAAGGAGAACACCCTGCAGACTTTAACCGCCGGTTAATCAAATCGAGATTGGTGAAAAGGTCAGTAAAATTATCTGTACAGCATCCGTGTATGGATCTTTTTTATTGCTAAATACACCTTGGAAATTTTTTACCCCTTGATACCTGCAAATTTTAACCGCTGGTTAATCTAACAGAGGTTGATGAAAAAGGTCCTTAGTCAGTCAAATGGTCTGTACAGCATCCGTATGGATCATTATTTTGGCTAAATAGTTTTTGAATATGTATAAGAACTGAATCCGAAATGTCGCTTAACTTTAATCTTAGTTGGAAAGAGACAAAGGGTGTTAGAATTAGTGCTCGCAACCAAATTTGCTATGTGTAATAGCACGCGGTATCCCGAGCACAAAAGCTTGGACACTTGAAGACAATACTCGAACGTATCGACGTGATTGAGGCGAGGCAAAAATATCTATGTGATTTTGTGAGGGTAGCGCAAGTATTTATACAAGTTTGGATTTCCCTGCGGAAATCCAATAGGGACGGTTAAAGATGCGAAACGGTAACGCTCGCGCGCGCTCGCGGTAGGTCCGTGGAATCCCCTGAAAAAGAAACGGAGTAGCGTGTCGACCGGACGTAATCGCGTGGGAAGTCACGACAAACTACCTTTCGTTCCAGTCTCGCTGGTCGGTAACGCGAGGCCGAGATCTCGTTCGGGACTCGTCTCCCATTTTACCGGGCGTATCCGAGCTGATTTATCGTAATTACTAGGAATGAATTATCAAAAGGCAGCAGGGCGCGGCAATTACTCTGGATCCGCGCGTTTCTCCCCCTGTTCCCCGACGGTTTTCGTGAGCCCGCGATCGCTCCGCGGAACGGGGGATTACCCGTTGAAAAATTGCTCCCCCCCCGGTCGAGGGACGGGGTGAGCGCGCGCGTGCCACGCGGAATGGCAATGATTCAATGAATTCTGCAAACACAGCGCTTTCTCGGCCGACCGGGGGTGGGTCACGGGTCCTCGAACGTGACAAGCTTACGCTCTTAGCCGCGCCCCCGCCGTGAAGAATTAATAACAATGCCCGAAGAAATATAATAATAAAAGATGCCGGTGCCGGGGCCGGGGCGAGAGACCGGTTCCTCTCTCGGGGTTACGATGACTCAAGATTTTTCTTTCTCTCTCTCCGCCTTCGTCATCGTTCTCGTTGCCGCGTCGTCGCGCGGTGTGTCCACGCTTTTTTCACCAAACCCCGGAATAAAAAAGAAAGTAGTACGCGCGATATAGAAGCGCCGCGACGCGTATCGCCCCCTTGTACGACGCGAATCACGCTCGCTCGCTCCAACTCGAAAGACGAGAGACGAACGGCGGCGGCGGTGGCGGTGGCGGGCAACCCGACGGGAAATTGAAAGAATACCAAGTCCGGGTGGGAAGTTAATTGTTTCTCTTTTAACCAACCGACGCGGCCGAGTACGCGTCGTCACGGACGTTGCCCGCGCAAAATGGCCGTCGTCATCTTTCGCGGTACGGCGGAGCGGAGTGGAGTGGTGCGGCGCGGTGCGGCGCGGAGCAGAGCGGAGCGGTTGCGGAGCGGCTCGACGCGGCCTGGTAATAATGGCCGGCTCTCGGTTCTACGTATGTACACTGCCGCGCAACGCGCAACGCGCGCACGGCAGGAGAACACACGTTACATAACTCGTTTACGGTTGCTCGTGCTCGTGCTCATAGATTTGGATACGGTGTGTGCGTGTACGCGTGTGCGTAAATAAGTCGGCGCATTAGGGAACGAGCGTGCGCGCGCGCGCGACCGCGCTTCACGCTGGATTCCCCATAGCCCCGTAAACGGAGAGAATAGGGGAATGGGTGCTAGCTATTTTATTTTATGGCCAGGGCTAATGCGCTCTTTGTGTACGCTGTAGGTTTCCGTCGCGGTTTGCAAGCTCGTATGTACGTTTCGCTAATGCTGCCGCCACCGCCGCCACCGCCGCCGCCACCGCCGCCACCTCCGTCACCGCATACACGCAAGTCCCTCCTCTCTGTGCTTCAATGGCGAATTACTTACTAGATGTAATAAACGTGAGAAGATCTAAATGAAGTAGTCAATTATATGTATATATATAACCGACAAATTATTAATTAATGCGCGCAACTTGTTGAAATATCACGATGAGCCTTTCTACTTGTACATACCTTTCTATTCCTAGGTAGCATTCGAGCAAATCTCTTTAAGATTTCTACATTTATACTTAGAAAAAATATCTCGAATATTTCATTGTAGAAAATTGTGGAAAGAACAATGAAGGCAATTATAATGTCCGCGTACACAGTGCAGACTGCGCACAAGTATAAATGTGAAGAAAAACGAGCAACAGTGGCTTTGTGGCTCTAGCAGACCAGCGTGACAACGCGACGGACGATTATCCAATGAACGTACAGGTTTTATGGGAAAGCGTACAGTTTTGCTAGAGCCATTAAACGTTCATCTTAATAATTGAAAAGGTATCTAAAAATGAATGCTCCAGTTTTTCACTAGTTATTCTATAATGTTCATTCACGTACATACTCTCCGAAACAGTAAGTAGAGAAATGTCCAATATATCGTCAGCAAGCGAGACGTCGATTTCGATCATAAACGCGGATGATCGGAAAATTTCCTCGTCGTTCGTCTCATCGCGAAGGCCGACTAGCGTCATTAAGCCCGTATCAGACTACGGATTGAGATTGGGATTAGATTGAAATTTGACCCATCACAGTAAAGTTTACTAATCTCAAGTTTAGTAACTTTTACTCTAATTGGTCAATTTTCAATCTAATCTCAATCTCAATCCGTAGTCTGATACAGGCTTGACTCGGATTGAAGTGGGATTGACGATTGACGATTTAGGATTGTCCAATCACACTGAAGCCCGTATCAAACTACGGATTGAAATTGAGATTGGATTAAAATTTGACCAATTAGAGTAAAAGTTACTAAACTTGAGATTAGTAAACTTTACTCCAATTTGTCAAATTTCAATCTAATCCCAATCTCAATCCGTAGTCTGATACGGGCGTAACGATTGTTGCCATGCAGCGTGTAAAAACAGCTTTGTTTTCTGAAAATAACTTGTAGCCAAGTCATGTAATGAAAATTCGTGCTGCACGATTGCGACGATTGACGATTACGAAAATACATTATATCCTAAACAAGATTAGTCAATCGTTGCTGTGTTCTCAGTGACTAGGGGACAATCATCCGTCAACAATCCCAGGCGGCAATTGCTAATCTTGGTACCTATCATGGAATTGTTCAATTATTTCCTAGATTTCTATTGTGTTTTCTAGGGGAAACGGAATAATACCGATCGGACTCCATTCCAAACATCCCCATGATAGGTACCTGACTCGGCCTTCGGGGAAACTAATCGCTAATTTCGAATGAAGTTTGCGATTGACCGAAAGTACAGATGATAATGACGGTTTCGTTGGTGATTCCAAGTAGCTTTGTAAGAAAAAAATGTTAGTGTTTCAACATGCATTCGAAATCACTGTTTTATCATTACTTAGGCGTCTAGGAGCGTCGGGGGATCTCCGAATCACGTTGAGGACCTCGAGACGTCTCGAGCCTCGATTAACGATGTTAACAAACGCCAGACGACGAAACGTCCCTCGATCATTCTCGCCGCCGTAAACCGTTGCGGGCGATCGATGACGAATAGCAGGCTACGGACGATTTATTTTAAATATAACCGCTCGATTCATTGGCCGATTTGTTACGGGCGTTCCGAGGGCGACGCGAGAGGTGTATCGCGCCCCCTTGTTTCCCTTACGTTGAAAGGGGAGAGACAGACATTTGCGAGGTGCAATCCGTACAATGTCACCCCGAAGCGCGCTCGTAATTCGAATATAATGGACTCCGTTTCTCCCCACCGTAATACACGCGCGCTGTATATATCGTTCTGTATGCTGTTGTATTGTCGATTCCAGCCCTCGCTGCTGATTCGACACGATGGTGAACGCGCTGGCAAAACATATCGTGCTCTCGCACCCTCGTGCCTCGCGCCTCGCCAAGATTCCGCCGGGCGAAAGCATCCCATTTCGATCGCGAGCGGAGAATATTTCAAGCCATTTTTTAAATTGCGCAAGTTACGTTAAATCCACGATTATCGACACGATCGTTCTGACTAGAGACGCAAAATTCATTTCTCCTCGAGAAATACTTGTAGAGGAGGTCAACAGTTAACCAGAGAATGAACAACCGGGCCTATGAGACAGGTTTCTATTCAATAATATGAGGTAGCAGGTTTTCAACACCCGAATTCAATCACAAACTTTTTGCAACGATTACACAATCTATAAACAATGAACAATGAGCGAAACAGATTTCGCTCCAAGAGCAATAAATTCATGGTGGAATCGACAAATCATGCCTATTAATTTAACGGAAACTCCACTATCTCACAATAGGAGACTTTCCTCTATACAATTATCGATTAATTTATCATATAGAACGAGAATCGCAAACATGGCCATAACGTGTGCGTTTCTTTGGATTATGTAAACCTTTGAATTATGTACCTTTTACGTGGCATGGTTGTTTCACGAATCCTCGCGTTAATGTACGTAATATATTCTAAAATTGTCCGTAATCTAAAGCTTGATTGGACACGACCGCTTTATCGTAAGCCACGGGTTCGTCGAATTCGTCTCGCTGGTCGGTCGCGTACGAGCGGAACGGAAAAAAAATAAGCGGTTAAAGTAGGCTACTATTCGCTTACCGAGATCGTCTCCGCCTACGTCGACTACGTTGTTACGGTAATTTCGTTCCACGACGGCCAGGAAGAGCGCTCTTTCGCGGAGTACGCTCATTGGCAAGGGAAAGGCACAGGAAATCGTCCAGGAAACGATGCGCGGCGCTGCGAAATATTAGTTTATAGCATTGGAGTTTATAGCCTCGGCCGAGCCCGGCGGGCCTACTTGCTCAGGAACATCCGTCACGGATGTATAATTAAAGCACGATGGATGGGACGATTAACGAGCGCTGTTATCGGGATCGTTACGCTCGCTGCTGCGCTACCTATATATAATATACGTAAGGAAATGCCGCGGAAACACCGCGAGCCGCGAGGACGCGTTCCGTTCCGGGTTCTCGCGCTGCTACCTCGTAATTATTCCGCCGCTCTCATTGTCAGTTACATTCTTAGCGGAATCGACACGGTGGCTGTAACGTCTGGCTGTAACGAGTCTGTGTATCGTCGACTAGGACGAGCATTATCGCGGGGTAAACCGCTGACCAAATTCGTGTACACACGGAAAGACTATGCTAAGGCAAAAATAACTAAAAAGAAAATGTTGCCGTATAAATAGTAGGGGCATCTATTATACATTGTTTTGCGTTGCAACATTCGCTAAGTTTGCTGCACAAAGCGCATATAGTTGCCTCCACTACTTATCATACCAATTGCAATGTGGGTATGACAATCGCAGATATAGTTATCCCAAATATTACTATTTATTGGGGTTGTGCCAATGCTGAATGTAGCATTGAAAATATAATTACAAATCGTTTACCGATTTGAATATGTGAATTTGCTGACGATAATAACTTCACCCGTAAGAAAACTGCGTTGTGTTCGAAAAGAAACCGGCGCGCAGGACAAATGTGGAAAGAAACGGTATATGAATTCACATTTTAATAAATTACAAGTATAGGCTACCTACATCTTGTCTTAGACTCTCATTGATCGATTCTTGTGTGTCGTTTAGCTAAATATTTTACTATTGAGTCTATTGTATTAGGTGCGATAGTAAATCGTTTGCTGTGGTTTAGAAATTTATAGTTAGGGCAGCAAAATATTTTTAGCAAACCATGATTAGCTACGGTAGCGAAAATTTTTTTTCACTGTAGTAATACCCGAAATCTGTACACCACAATGCCCTCAGCGGTTTACCCCTCGTCTATCATATATTCAAATTTTGTTACATTTTTCACTTCAGCCCTCTCGTAACCTCCTTCGCATTCTTTCTCCGCCATTTTCTTTCATTTTCCGTTCACTTTGTCACAGAAGAATTAATTCCTTCCATGTTTACGCTAAGGTTGAATTTATCAGCAATGTTCCGTTCTACCTCCGTAAAATATGTGGCTCTAGCACGAACATAAAACAACTGGAGCATATTATTCCACCTATCTATATCTCATTTTTTTATTACATTTTGTTGCAAAATCTTTCTCAGTAAACTCGAGGAAAGGACAAATTCGTATTTCTTAATAATCCCTATGTAATCTAATTCAATATAATTGAAAATTATGATGGAAAAACATTTTTATATTTATTCTCTAGTGTTTCCTCGTGTTCCCTAACATGAGACTTTTAAACATAATTTCCTAAAGAATTAAAGAATAGAAACAGTCAAGTAGTTGCTGAGCAGCGCCTCCGTGCTCTTATTTCAGGAAATCTTTGGGCGACGGTGTATCTCCTCTCGAAAAGATGCTATCATTTTCTTGTCTATATACAAGTAACATGCCAATTACGTACGATTGTCGTTAGGCTAAGTTCTCCCTCGCTATCGCGTCAGCGATGCGTCGTGAGACGCGACAAGATAAACCGAGGACATCGGCGCGACGCGACGTAGTCGGGTCGCCATCTTCTCTTCCCTATTATAAGACATTGTACGACGTAATGTATCGGCTCGTTAAGTTCCAGCAGTTCTAGCGGTTCCAGCGCGCGCGATAGATCACAGTCGACTCCGTCGCTCCCTCATCCCCCATCCCCCATCCCCCGTCTCGCGTCCCTCGTAGCCGAGATTTCCCATACCAGTGCCAAACCACTACGGCGCTCTTTCCACCCTTATTGTCGGGAGTGTTTCAAATGCGAATGTAATATTCGCGTACCATTAACCCCGAACATGTGTAGGGCGTAATCGTTTCAACCCCGAGCAGCCCTTCTGCGGACCGTCGCGAGAAGGGGGTGCTGCGGGAGCGAGCAGGGACGGGGGCGATTCCGTGAACCCCAAACAAACGCGCGCGCGCGTGTGCGACGCTCGATGCTCCTCCGGGGGCTGCAAGCGTAGTCCGATGACAATCGGTACGCGAGCAACATTGTCGACTTTACGACGACGAGCGAGCGAGCGAGCGAGCGGGAGTTTTCCTGGATAATCGAACCGCGTTTGAGTGCGAGTGCGAGCGCGAGCGCGCGCCGCCTTTCTTCCGACATCTGGCATGATTCGCATTCAGCCAACCAAACCGCGAGCAGCTCTCGTGCTCCCGCCTCCGTGTACGCTTCGATGTCCTATCTACCTATCCTGACCTTTCCCTCGGTGCGCTCTACGAGCGACCCATTCGCGATATACGCGACGGGAATTGAGCCAAAAGTGGCTCAATCTTGTAAGATGATGAAAGAAACCAGTAGCGAGCCGCGAGTTTGCTATTTCGAAGGCAGTAACGCGCGAGCTCTCTCCAACCAAGGAAGCATGCAAATGCGGGAAATCTATTTCCAACGGTAATAGGTGCCCGTGTATAATGTAGATTTAACTACCCGCGAGTAGTGAGCGAGACTTTTTTTTCCATTTCTTTTACCATGACATGAAATGCTAATCAAATACATTAAATATAATTATACGTTTGTACATTTAGTATTAACTTATATGTCAAACATAAGAAACAATTTTTATAAACGTATCTTTGTGAAATTGTATGAAATTTTACAAAATTATTTAATATCGTTATTCTATTTTATTTTTTTTTACGAAAAATATCAATTTTTCCACAGAGCTGTTTTTTCGAGAGATTTTTATACATTTATTACTTTTATAACTGTAATGTGACATTTGCATCTACAACGAACGAATATAATTGAGAAAATTACAGAGTCGTGCTTCTTTAATGCAATCACGACTGTGTCATTGGTATTGATATTGAGTTGGAGAATTACAAATGATTGAAGAAAGATCTTTTTACGAGATACTTTTCAAAGTTGCTAAATTTTAAAGCAAGTAGATTACAAACTTTACTCTTTAGCTATTCAACATGGAATTATGTGATATTGTCAAGTCTTAAAGAGCTGTCAAATTTCCTCAAAACGTAGTATCTTTTGACTTTACTAATAAGTATTTGCTTGCAGAGGTCGGTGATCTCAAAAACTTAATAGCACATTTGCATCCTTGTGGCATTTATGATGTTTATCTCGTTTTTTGTTAAGATCTGCTTTTTCTGTAGTGCTTCTGCGAGCGATCGGCCCATAACCCCTATCCCAGTGAACACCAAGTAATAGTTACATAATATCAATATTATAATTTCCTACTCAACAAGATAAATTTAATATAATACCCATGTTATATCACATTTACATTGTTAAGTAGGAAATTATAATATTGATATTATGTAACTGTTACTTGCTGTTTACTGGAATGTTAAAAAATACAACTTTAACAGTTTTTCGTTTTATTTCATCAGCGACCGAGTCTGAAATTTCGCGTACTGAGAGATAAAATTTACAACTACAATATACTTAAATTTTAATTTTTTATACTTTTGGTCAGTTTGTGCAGGAGCCGTACCTTAAACATTTTATCCGACAGTCTGTCAGGAATTTGTTCTGGTGTAGCATGACCCCCTCTCTCTTTGTATACATGTATATATAATATATATTGTATATGTTCATATATTATATGTATACACATATATAAAGCACGTCCTGTACATACAAAACGTTGTATGAGCACGAACGAGCGTGTGAACAGAGAAAGGATCGAAGGGTGAATCGCATTTAACACTGAAAATGAGAGCATTATAAGTAACGAATGTGAGATCGCTGCAACTCAAAGTGCGAGTCGTTAACACAATTAAATAAAACTTGATCGATATGCGGGCAATAATTATCTGGCTGAAATTTTATCAGATTGAGGAACGCAGTGGAATAGTTAGCGAAAGTTGTTAAAGGTTGAAATGCTGAGAACAAATGAGAAGTGTTTCACATGAAATAAATTATAAATTAAAATAATAAAATAAAATAAAAAATACGAAAAGATTACCACATGCTTCGGTGGTCGAATTGGTGAGACACCTAGTGAAAGGAAAGTCCAGGTTCAAACCCTGGCTGAAGTAAATTTCTCGCAGTAAATTTCAAAATTAAAAAATCATTTAGACACTAACATCCGTCCTGGCTCTATATGTTACTTCGTATTTGTAAAAAATACGAGCTTGAGTAAAATTCTCATAGAAATAGTACGTATATAAAATGGAATAAAAAAATAACTATGCCAGTTGCCATAATATTTGATTACATTTGAACTGAAAACTTGATAACGACAGAAAATTGTCCAACGTACGAAGTATAGATTCTTGACAATGTTGCGTGAAAGATGATAAATATCTCGATCTGAGCACACAATAACATACAACAATGGGCTAAATCTCGTAGCAAGCCATGCGGTAGTTAACTCAGACACGATGCTGGGCGCTGATACTATTCGTCACATAGTCGAGCCGAGTCAACACTGGACGTGTTTCGGAGATATAAAATATGCTACTCTCGTGTAGACACTCTCGACGGGGGCCGGAGCGGACGGCGATCCTACAATATTAATAAACCCTCTCTCCTTGGAGCCGCTCGGAGATTCTCTGGCCTATCTCTCGGTCCTTTTTTCGGATGGGCCTCGGTAAAAGGGGCCACGCCGAAACGAGAATGGGCGACCGAGAAGCGAGACTTCCAGACAGCGTGGCTCTGCATGGTCACAGGTGTGCCTTCGGGCGCGTTCGCTTCGGCTCACGGCTGCACGCTCGCATACATACACGCTCGCGCACCCCCGAATATGCGTGCGTCGAAAAAGCCATTACTTCTTCAACGTTACCGTTCAACGGGTGTCTTTCTTGGTTGCAGTTTTCATCGTCGATGCGACGCTCGGTATCGATTTTTACTCGGACTTTTATCACGATCTCTCGCCCATCCGCACCGCAACGCACCGCACCGCATCGCATCGCACCGTTTCGAATTCGTCGCGAAATTTGGCCGCGAGCGCCGAAGCGGTTAGCCCTTTTAACTCGGATCGGAACGCGGCGCGGAGCGGAGCGGACAACAAAAGCGGCGTTAAAGCATTCGGTCCGTCGGCAATTTTTTCTGGTTCGATTTTGCGGCGGGGGCACCTCTCGGTGAGGAATTCCATCCATCAGTCGGGCCTAGATTACGCCGCGTTAGTTACAGAAAGAGAGAGAAAGAGAGAGCAAGGGAGAGCGGGACGTGCGTGTGTACACCGGGTATGCAGGTGTGTGTACGTGAGAGATGGAACCTTTCGAGGGTGTCGAGGGTGTCGAGGGGGCGAAGGAGGCCCGAATAGAGGTAGAGAGAAACTGGCCCCGGAGTACCTTAAGGCTAGACGCGGCGGCGGCGGCGGCGGTCGAGGGAACGAAATGGGCGCGAACGCGGCCGAGGAACAAAGAGAGGCGCGGAGAAAGAGGGAGGCAGAGGGAAGGAGAGAAAGAGAGGGGGTTGGCGCGCGAGAAACCGAGAGAGGAGAAACGCTCTTGGGATTCAGGTGTTGATGACCAGACACCGCGCCAGCGCGAGAAGCAGCAACGAAGAAGGCGGCAGAAGCAACGCGCCGCGCTGGCGGTGGCTGAGGGCGGGATGCCTTTCATCTTTTCATCTTTGTCTTGTACCTCCGAGGCTCTCTCGCACATCTTTCCGGCCGAAGCGCGGCCTAGGGGCAGCTTCCTCGCCCGACGCCTCGATGCCTCGATGCCTCGATGCACATCTCACCGAAAACCCCGCAGCGGGAGCTCTCCTCGCCGTTTCCTACACGTTTCCTAGACGTTTGACTTCGGCGAACCGCTTCTCTCACGGGGAATCGTCAAACGAGGCGGCTCCGGAAGCCAATTTTATCGCATCCAACGACGCGTCCAACGTGGTGGTCGCTTATCGTACCAACGCACCCGACTACCTACCCTCAAAATTTCATTGTCACTTTTTTTTCATATCAATTATTTATCACTCGTTATACTTGAAAAAACATTCAACACATTTACCCCTTTCTCTGTATCACGCACTTGCAGAAAAATAGTAAATTGAGAAAAATGTCGAGAGACGTTGAAATGATTATATTTGAAACACGAACATGGATGGAATCAAATCTGTACGGACACCTGGATAGAATTAAACGTGTCGTGTTGTACGATGGAAGTTTTCTCGTGCGCTCAAAGTGGAAGAAACCCCGCGAGAGAATGTACTCGCGAGGATACTCGCGTTACGCTACAAAAGATCGAGAGGTTGGCCGTGGCGTGCCGCGGCGAAATTAACCGAATTCTCCTTCTCCTTCTCGTCAAATCATTTGAGGTTTCCGTCGCTTCCGTTGCGCCTTTTGTTTACTCGCAAACGCGAAAGCGCAACGAACTCTTGCCGTACAATGCGGATCCGACATGTATATGTACATCGGGCATGGAATTTCGGCACGCAGCGCTTTAAGGCTGTTTCAGACGATATCGAATAATTTTCAGGTCAATATCAGATGTACCCAGGTCTATACTTAGCTCGCTGATACACAGCGGTGTTTAAACAGTTTGTTAAGCTAACTAATCGTAAATTACAATTTACCCAAGTGTTGAAATATGCATCCATGTCCGGGACTGTCGAAAATCATCTAAACCGAAATAAGCGCGAGAATATTGCTTCACAATTCTCAGAAACTATTTTCTTTAAGTACGTAGTTTTGTGCGAAAAGATTGTAAACTTTTACTTTTACATCTGAATTACTTTTTTCTTTGTAATTGCGCCACAGAACTGCATATTCCCAGTGAGAACACTAACAGTTTCGGAAAATAATTAAGTTTTGGAACTTCATCTTTTCTTACTACATTCACAACGTTCTGAATACCTTTAACATCTTATTAGAGACAACTGCCAAGTTAACTTATTTATTGCAAAACTTTTATTTTCGAAAACTGACGGTCGGAACGCGGTTTCGTTCCGACCCCATGGACATTCGACGTTAGTGTTCTCGCTGGGTTTAAGATTAATATCCCAAATTGATATTCCCGCAAACCGGTATCATTAACTACCCGCGGTAATTTAGCAGCATCAAAAAATTTGTACTGATACTTTTTGACAAACGTCTGTATCTGTTTCATCCGTGATGTTGGCTCAAAGGCCATCGCCAAAAGTCGTGTCGTTTGGAGCAGCCTTTACCTTGCTTCTCGACCGAAATGTTTGCCTAGTAACGAGTAGGTTTCGTCGATTTGCAGAATATGTATATCGAGTATTATCAGCGAATCACGTAGCACGGCCGCGCCGCTTTCGATAAAAGACGGACAGTTTGCAGGGTAGGAGTATAAGGAGCGAAAAAGAGCGAAGAGAGAACGAAAGGTAGAGAAAGGTAATTCCGATTGTCCCTTTCTATCTCGTGGCCGGCACGTACGTCGCCGTTCGGCTTCGATCCTTCGGCTTCGTTGTTTTTCTTCTGTATGAATTTGCTCGAAGCCTTGTTAAGTCCTTGCTTTCGGGCCGCGTTATAATGGCACAAATAATGACCCGAGCGCAAACGCGCGTTCACAATCCACTACTAATCTAATCGGATAATTGAATGAGCATTGATTTTTCGATTCTCCCGCGCGTGATTCGGTTTTTTTGTAAAACTCGGGTATGCTCTTTTCTTTTTAAATTCACCCAACGTACTTATCTGTGAATAAGTGAAGCAAGCATGAAATTGTGCGTCACAAAACTCTTTCAAACGTGTACAGAAATGTATTTATCATCTACACCTTTGTTAATAATTGGTAAAGGAAAGTCCTCTATTACGCGGAGTTTCTGCTAAATTAATTGGCGTCATCTGTTGGTTCCACCATAAATTTATTGCCTTTGGAGTGAAATCTGTTTAGTGGAAAATTGATAGATCGTGTAATCGTTGCGAAAAAAGATTTGTGATTGAACTTGGACGTTGAAAACCTGCTATCTCATGTTAGAATCCTATCTCATAATAGGGGACTTCCCTCTACTTATATCTATTATTTTTTTGAACAAGGAGTGCTTGAACGAAAGAATGACGTTCAAAGATTGAGGAGAGAGACTTGAAATTTATATTAGATTAAGGCAGTCGATGTAGGAATTGTTTTGAAAGAACATTTACTTTCTCGCCTCTGGTTTCTTTTAGCCACTCATTTATTCATCTCTTTCTATAGTAATTTTATATCTCCAAGTTATCTCGGCTGAAAAGCAAGTTGAAGAAATAAATGTCACGTTCACACCATCGCGCGCGATGCTCTCATCTAAATATTTTACGGCGTGTACACGGTCAGTGCACGCTAAATATCGAACTGCTAGTTGACGTAAACCGAACTACCGCTAGTTCAAGTGACCTTTAGGCGAGGGGCTATACCTACCGACTTGTTTGCCGAGCACTATCTTTAACGAGCTTTATTAACGATAATCGATTCGCGTACTTGTAGAGCGTAACGATTGATCATACGAGGTCGATGCGCCGCCGTTGAATATTATCGCGACTGCTTTGTCCATAAATCCTTCTCAATGGAAAGTAATAATGGCGCTCTATCGTGTTCATTACTTAGCCGCTTATAACGGTTGCCGATCGCGATCTCTCGTATAGTCGTACATTTTCGACTTATTTTGCCTTCCGTCTGCTTACTCTAAAATCGGGAATAATACCAGACTCTTTTCACCACAAATTTCCTTGCAATTTCATCCAAATGAATCCTCCGAGAATCCTTCTAGAATAATTTAGAATAGCTATTTATAAATATTTTTCAACAGCGAGCGTACAATATCATTGATAAAATGGTTGACAGTTATACATTTTATTTATGTCATGTTTTACATTATATCCTAAGAATGATACAAGTATATTGCACTTTATTTAAATCAATAAGTATTTGTTGATAAAAGTTTTCAAGTTGTATTTAAAGACAAAACACGTGCATAAATGTGTAAAGCATGGCTCATTTCTCTTTGATATTTAGCGATCTTTTGCGACACGAGAGAAGAACCGATACTAAGAATTATTATACTCCTTCGCATTCTCTGTCCTACTCTTCTTAGATGTATCGCAGGACGCAACGAGACCCACCAACGAGCGTGACTCGCTGAGGTAGTCCTTATTAAATCTTCCCCGTCTCCATTAGAGGCAGAAATTACGGATAATCCTTTTTATTACGCACGCTACACGGACTCCCATGGAAAGAGAGCGCAGAAAGGCAACCGGTACGTTAAAGAAAAAAAGTCGGGATGGGTCGCGGCCACGGTTCGACGCGGCATGGTGGTCCGCGCTTCCCATTCCCGACAACAAAGCGCTTTTAAACAATCTCCATTGTGCCCGTAATCCCGAGCCATGCGTGAAATCAACACGTTTTTCCACTTAATTGACAAACACACGCCTCTCCGTCCATGTGTTCCCGGCGAGCGCCCACCAAACACGACTTATATCGCTAACATATTTCAAGTATAACGAGTAATATAACAAAGTTACTTCCAGCTCAATCGATTCGAAGCTGAAACTATCACATTTTGCAGTAGAGAAAATCCTTCTTCTAGCTGTGGTCGGCTGGAAAAATGCGTTGCGCTCTAATTCTCGAAAGAGTCTCCAAAAGTTTGCGAAATTCCTCATATTTCCGGAGAGTTGGACATAAACTAGTTTAATTTTTCTCATAGTACCGGCTTTTTATCATAAATTCCATCTTAACGATCTCTCTCCCCTCGCGTGTAAAGCATATAAGAAAGAAATTAATACATCGATAGGTAAAGAAAAAGGAAAATTATTTTAAGAGTAACACGCGTACACTTTTGAAATTCATTGAAGATATTAAAATTTATTAATTTACTCCAATCATATGAAAGGTACAAATCGGCATCTCTCTGTCAACGGCAAAGGATATAACATAGAGGGTGAGAATAAAAAAAACACTTGTATTTATATCGTTATTCTACGTATATACAATAATTTATTTCGCTACGAATCGTTTCTACATTTACAAATCGTTTTTGCTCGAGCGAGTACGAGTACAGAATATACATAGATGGATGCGAATGTAACGAGCAGTCTCTTGTTTCCAGAGATGCAAGGCTTATAATTTAATCGACGGTACATTACGCAAGGAAACGCATTTGGTGGCAATGCTCAAGAGTCTGGATAACGATGCGGTTTCAAATTTTACGGAATTAATATCGAGACTATTAATTGGACATTTTCTATAGAAAAGGAATCAAGCACCTTCGTATCTATTTCGTGAAAGTAAAATATATAGTTTTGTTAAGAATTTTGTTTAACGAGAAGAGAGAATGTTCGACAGAGATTCATGTTACAAAAATAATTTACGATGTAAATCTTAATCTACTTTTCAAACCGACGGTTTTTGGTTTGCTTAAAATTTAATTATTAATAAGTTAGTTATATTAATCTATAAATATATTTACATTTTTACAAAAAGACAGATGAATAAATATGTGAGCAATGTATATTCGTTGTTTTCTCGTGGCTTTATAGATTATTAAAAAAAAAATAAATAGCACGTAGATTTTCCCATATAAATATTTCCAAAAGGCGCGCAAGAATTTTGTAGACTCGTTGAAGTGACGAAAATTAAAACCGGCTTTCCTTTTGTATTCCTTTTGTATAAAAGATTCCAATTAAATAGTTACACGGCACAAAACCAACTTTGAAATTCATATTTATACACGAATCTTCAAAGTTAGCTCCATATTGTTAATTTTATGTGCTGAACCTAATATCGGTATAGCTGTGCTCGCGCCCGCGTCCGCGCCTAATCGTTTAGAGATCGTCTAATTAAGTTAATTACACAGGCGAAAGCCGCGACGCAACTTGGAGCGATAATTGTTACTTATCTTTGTGCACAATGTCGCGCGCTACTGCCGATTCGGGGTACCGCGGTTAACAATATAATCGATCACCTTTGCGCTCGTACGTAAATTACGATAAGTCTAGCTAACTGCTCGCGGACAGTTTGTAAGTTTACAGACCAAGCGACTCTCGCGGCGCACGAGACGAAAACCAATATTAGCGAGCAAAGACCTTCCCGAGAAGGACGATCTTTACGAAACGAGGAACTAACGTTGTCTACGATGTCTCCCTACATTTGCATCACGTTGATTCGCGTCGACTCGCGGTGAGTTGGACAGAAAATCGCAGCAATTACGTTCGATCGATCGCGATCGAATAGAAAAGCGTCCGTGATCGTCTTTGAATTTTGTCGCGTCGAACAAGACAGTGTAGATCTCGAAAAGTCAATAGTAAAGAGCGAGTTCTGCGAATCTCTTCTCGCGGACGCATTCTCGTAAATACATTACACCTTCGCGTATCTAACAGAATTCGAAATAAGATAACTGGGGACTTTCCGCTTCGTACGTGTATACGAACGCTGTGCTCCGATCTGGATATAGCTGCGGTGATAACGCGGACCAGTCACTTTCCGCAGGATTTCAGGTAAATGAAGGTGGAGTGTATACGCGCACACACGCACACACACGCAGGCACGCACAGATACATCCAGGAGACACGATAGAGGCGTCGAAAGCACGCTCGGCATCTTTGTGAAAACATCCGTCAGACGTTTCCAAGACGCGTCATGGATTCTCGCGTTGTTCAGCTAATCCCTTCGATCGAGACAGCGAACAGAGTTCAAGTGGCGGTGCCGTAAGACGGCCTCTGAACACCCGTGGTTGCGATCGACATCGAGTACCCGGCATAGAGCGGTCTCGGCACGAGGAGCGAGGACTTTTTCGCGATCGGCTCGTCAGTGAGCCTCGAGGTTTCCTCGTCGCCAGTACCAACACCGACACCGACACCACCACTACCACCGTCGCCGCTACCCTCGTTGTCGTCGGGCGCAATAATGTTCTCGATAGTGAACGGTTTCTTAACCCTCTTCTCCGTGTTTGTCGCGGTCAAGACAACCTGGTCCTCGCGATTGGAGGGCAACTGCGTTCGCTCAACCTCCACCGCCAGGCTCGAGATTGGCGACAGGTGGCGATAGGACGACTTGGACGCGAGCGAGTTTGGCGAGGTGGGCGAGGTCGGCGGCGATGAAGCGGCGGTGGTCAGAGCGGCACCTCGATAGAGATTCATCCTGGAGGACGAGGACGAGGACGAGGACGACGAGAGCGGCTCCTCCTCCGCGAGTTTGTCGCGGTTGTAGCCCGTGAGCTCGTAACTATTCTCACCCGTGAAGACCGTCTCGCTTTCTCTGCCGGTGCTGGCGGCGATGACCGGTCCGTTGTCCAGCGCGCGGTCGCTCGACAGACGGCGTTCGTCCCGCATCTCTCGCATCTCTCGCATCTCCCGCGTCGGATGGATGGCCTGCCTACTGGCGGGGGTCTGCTGGATATACGGCAGCTGCGACACCGCGTACGACGGCGAGACCGTCGGGAAACCGGGGAAGTTCCAGGAAGCGGCGGAGTGCAGCAACGCGGCGGCCTCGTACGTCCTCAGAATCTCGTTACCGCCGTCGGTGGCACCGCCCGCCAGTCTCTGTCTCACTTCGGGTGACAGTAGATAGTAGCCGGCGGTGACGGCTTCCGGCGCGGTTGGTCCAGCCGGCAGGCCAGCGGTACCGTCGAACCGGCCGAAGCCGGCCGCGCCGGCGAAGTCGCCGTGGTTCGAGGCGGTGGCGACCATCATTCGCCTCTCCTGTATCTCCCATCGGAGCAGATCGTCCCGCAAGCGATGGAGATTCGCCAGACTAAGCCCATTGCTGGGACACGTCGCGCCCGCGTCGACAATTCCGCCGGTCGACACGACCGGTTCCGGGTGCGGCTGCGGTTGCGGCGGAGGCGGCGGCGGCGGTGGAGGTGGCAACGGCGGCGGCGGCATCGCCGAGGCGAGCGCCTGCAGCTCGGACTTGAGCAGCTCCTTGTCCGGCTTGTGCAGCTTGAAGCGTTTCCGTCGGCGAAGAAGCGAACCGTTCTCGAACATGGACAATGCGGCGGGATGCAATGCCCAATAGGCTCCCTTTCCCGGCCGATGCGGACCGCGCGGTACCTGCAATCGGATCATCGGGTTTAGCAAATTGCGGCAGTCACGGCGTCAAATGTCTTCGATTTAAAACACCAATTATGTATCACCAGTCACAGACTTCTTTCTTTTATATGTCATTATAATTGACCAATTCTATTTTCTAAAAGACTATCGCATAGATAATTCTTCTCAAAATTTTTAGGAGATTGCACGATAAGCTGCGATCACATCAGGGATATCAAAGCAAATGTTTGGTAACGCGCATTTGTTAAAGTTGCAGTTTTAAACCGTATCAAAAGTACTTTTTGGAGGCAGACCAATTTCACGAGAGCTAATTTATCGTTAATTCTTCTAGTCGGAACTTGTATTAGAAGCTTTGCCAGAAAGGACCGCGCACTTTTCTTATGGAAAATAGATTTAGGTAAAATTGGCCGAAACCTTGTCGTTTTATATTTCAATTATAGGGCCGGTTGTTCCAACCTCTTGGTAAGTTAACGAATACCTTCCAATTAGGCAAAAATATACATGTAATCTAACTATTAGTTATCTTACCAAGAGGTTGGAAAAACCGGCCTCCGATTATACCAAACGTCGCTCAACTTTAATCTTCTTAATCAATTCATGTTTGTCCCTTTCTAAAGTAACAGTTGAAAAGAGATAAAAATCGAATTAAGCTAAACTTAAAGTTAAACGACGTTGGTGAAATCGGACCTTAGTGATTCCGATCGAAAATTACCATTGGCACAAGTCAATCTTTCTAGAACGAAAACAGCTCATCGAATATCCACTTGTGGCGATAGTAACTTTCGATCAGCATCACTTGAAGTACAAAATGGCAAAGTTTCAGCCAATTTCATCTAAACCCATTTTCCATAAGAAAAGTGTAGGGTTCATTGTGAAAAGTTTGCCAATGCATAAACAATCGAATGGCAGGTCGATCCATATTGAATTTGCGACAATAGGTAGATGACAAACAATGCCATTCTTGAAGGTTGATTTTTAGCGAGCTTTTCTGTTCATGTTTCTAGCGAAATTGCATTAAATTCGCACTTAGAAATATCATAAATATTATCCGTTCCATAAAACAAGATTTTACACATAAAGTATCTGGATATCTGCAGTGTATCGTAACTTAAAACTGATAGCCTTAGTTTAATAGTCTCATTATCAGTTGCAAGTTTGACAGCTATTGATATGGGAAATGAAAAATAAGATTAACATAAATGAAAAATAAGCGCAACCTGCGATTACCAAACGCCAAATAACGTAAGGTAAAGAAAAAAAAGTAGTTTTGAAGGAAGGAGCATAACGGACACGATACGGAAGACGAGTCGAGTATTTGTTTATCCGTGTGGAACGCCGACGAGAGTTGTAGGAACGGAAAGTTGAGTGGCGTCGATTGGAAAACTCGGTATCGGCCTGAAACTAGGTCTGCGCTACTTGGAAATCCACGCTTTGATGAATACGCGTCTGCGAAGTCGCGCCTTAATTGATATCTCGATGGACGATCGAGAGTCGGGAGACGGAAGATGTGCCGGCCGTCGCGTAAAACGCTGGCAACGATGTCCGAGGCAATTACGTGATTCTCGTAAAGCACGGCCGCTCGTATCGCACACTCAGGTGAGTAGCCCCTGTTTTTCCCCTCGGTATCGCGTGGAAAGGCACCTAGGCACCTAGACACCGTCCACCGCGTCTCCTCGCGACGATGGCCGATATAAGGCGCAGTCTTAGCGGCGATTGATGAGCTGTAGAGAGCCAGGAGAGCCCATTACTTGCCAGGAACGAACAGGTTTTACATTTAATAACGCGAAACGATTATCTGCCGATCGGCTGAGTTAATTCGATCGGAAAGGCATAACCTGCTGCCGGACAGATCTCGCCAAGGGAAATATATTACCGCCGCTATTATTAGTACCACGCCTCGACGAGAGGTAGACGAGATCGGTCGAACCGCGCTCACATTCGCGTCTTTTGCGTCACTTCTCTCGATCGTTACCGACAGCCTCGAGTTTTCAATCGTGTTCGTGGGGAAGACGAGGAATTACGTTCCAAAACGCTCGAGCAAATTCGACTGAGAGTTGCACAAAGAGTGCATTTATCAAAACTAACATTTTTTTCTGCTTGTGACAAACGATGATGAACGACAACTAAAAAAGTTGTGCTGCAATCGTTTACGTCTTTCAACCTTTTACATTATTTAAACTCTCTCTCTCTCTCTCTCTCTCTATCTTGTATTGTACATATGCATGGTAGGTTTATTAGTTCTACATTTACACTTTTTACACGCGTATTCTAGAGAGAGAACGCGAGTGAAATATTTAAAATAATAATTACAATGTAATTTTAAAGCGATAATGTCGAACAAAATTTTTGATAACTCAAACTCTTGGTCTTTACTGAACTATTCCTTATCTTAGAAATAAAATTAACTTACACTGTGCTGAAAATATCAATGAGAAATGCGATGGAAACAAATCCAAAATTTATACAATTCCACCATCTTAGTCCCAGTCTACAATAGATGATTTAAGTCCTAAGCCTTAAGAAATTGATCAATCATGGTCAAGTATGAGTAGAATACGCGACTGTGATTAGTATTAGTAGACTGGCACTTAATAAAACTAGCGAGAAATTAATTTTTTTTATCTATGAATTATCTGGCCAATCGCTAGCTTTGCCTCTTTATGTCGAAACTTTAATTGAACATCTCCTCATACATTTAATTCTATCTCAATCCTGAATTTGAGTGAGTAAAAGCATAACATTTTACTATCAATTTACACAAGAAGATTATAAATCCGAAAACGATTACTTTTGTAACCTCGGCAGAAATTGACCGAAGAATCCGTAGAAAAAGCAAGCGGGTACATTTCCTCTGTCAACTGTTATAGTTTGCTTACATCTATTGTATGTAAATAATATTGATTTTAATTAATTCACAATCAACGCTTGCTCTTCCGGCATAAAATTTCTCGAAAATTTCTCAGAGACATTATTACTTTCTATCGTTTCCGCTTATAGTTTCACGCTTTCTAGTGACGGTAATTATTATTCGTTGTAAACAGAGGCTCATATAGGGTAAAATTTGCCCAATCAAAAAGAATACAAATATTCTACTAAACTTGACAACAATGTCTGATTTTCTTCTTTTTTAATTTAAAATTGTTCTCGACTCAAGTAGATTAATTATGATCTTTTAATTTTCAAATCTAACGATATGTGCCTAGTTGTAAAATATTTTAAGAAAAAAAGTATCACATTAATCATGTTCGTAGAATGTTAATTTTTTGTTAGAAATGTTGTCTCAAATTAGAGTCTTATTTAAAAATTGACTCACTTGGGTTTTACCGAACTCAGGGAAGATGTGTCGATTATTTTCTCATTCCAAACTTATACACGCGAAATAGAAGGCAGCGATGAATAAATTGAATCTTTTGTGAAATGCACAATATAATAATTAAATATACATACATAGATTTAAGTCTTCCCACATGTTTGAAAATTGACATAATATATTTTTCATGGATGCCGGAGCTGTACTATGAAGCAACTAAATAATAATTGCAAAATTATCCCTACAATTGAGTGCAATCTAAATAATAGTCTGAAAAGTCTAGAGGAGTCTACGCTATGCAAATTGCATCGGGCAACGTCGCGAGTTCTCAATCGATTGTATTCTACAATATTTATCGTTACATTAGTTCATTGTAACATCGCGGCGTAACGTCATAGCGAAGACATTCTCGAATTAGCAGCAATGGTATATGCAGCAAACGTACACGAATGAATCACCAAGTTAAAATATGTATTATTGTGTCACGTTAACAAGAATATTGACGGCAAGTAAACGTCATAAACGTTTAAATTATTATCGATCCGTCGTATAATTAGTTATCACATTTTTTTCAAAGCTCTCGATATTTAAACATGCTTCACGGTGATCATTAAAATGGTAAATATCACGGGAAGTTTGGAAAAATAATAACAAATTAAAAACCGGGCATTTTGAAAGGTTTCGAGTTGTACAGTTTGTGTAGAATTGCGCATCAAGTGTCCTTACGAGGGGCATTGGTGGATGTTACTTGGCCTTGCTGGGGCACTATGGTAAACTTTTCAGAAACTCTCATAAAGTTGTTGAGAATGCCACGTTGTCCCACGATTACACGATTTTCGGGACAAATTTTAAGGGAAAAATCTCTCCGTGCACTGGACGTTAGTAGGCACTGATATATGTACGTGATTTTCAGTATTCCGGGACCATATAAAATTAGGATATCTCGTTAACCATGGTGAAACTTGTCTCACAATCGGGCTGTGAGACGCGGCGTGCAGGCAAGTTGGAAGTGATTTGGCAGTGACAGCCAAGGATCGAGCGACGAAAGGGAATCGGCGTTCTTTGGTAATTTTGAGGAAACCGCGGGTGAACGGTACGCGCCATGACGATGATCGCACACGTTGGCAGGTGCGAAACAGATGGCTCGATAATACAACACCAAGCACCTTGCGCGTTGCGTCGTCGCTCCGCGCGAGCCCGGACGTTGACGCTCAAGAGGCGCATCACGTCAATCAAAGATCCGTTCGTAACGCTTCGCGTTCGACGACCGCGATTTGAGGCATCGCTTTGCAAGTGGTGTACGCAGCGCTCGTTAAAACTAAGCCTGGGTGAAACTCATTGTAGACCGGGCCTAAACAAAACTAGGACAATATTATCCCTCGTCGAGCCCGTATCTGATCGAGATTGAGATTAGATTGAAATTTGCCCAATTGGAGCAAAAGTTTACTGCGATTGGTGAAATTTCAATCTAATCCTATAATCTCAATCCGTAGGCTTGAGTCACTGATTTTCGTCGAGCGAGGTGGCGACCTTTGAGAGAAATTTCGTAGAGTAACCTCCTAGAAATAGTAATTGAAGCAAGATCGAATAGAAAGGGAGAAGGACGAATCGAAGCTCGGATACGTTGACTAACCTTGATGAAGCAGTCGTTGAAGGACAAGTTGTGCCTCAAGGAGTTCTGCCATCGCCGCGTGTCCTTCCTGTAGTACGGGAAGCGATCGGCGATGAATTTGTAAATCTCGGCGAGCGGCAGCATCTTGTCCCTCGAGGACCATATCGCCATCGCAGTGAGCGATATGTAGGAGTACGGCGGTTTCTGATCGCCGTAGGTATCGCGCGAGGGCCGCGGCATTATCGACGAGCGGCGAGACGAAGGATACCGAAGACCAGTGTCTCTGTCCCACACTCCTCCCTTACGTGCGAACGCCCGACACTTTGCACGACGTTCGCCGACGCGCCAGCATCCTGGGTATCCTCGCCGCGAGTCGGCGGGAGCACGAGGTAGGCTGCTGCTCTCGGCCACGGCCGAAGACGGAAATTTCCATCGGACCCAACCACGGGGTCCCAACCCGCGGCCGGCCGAGGCGAGCGAGGCGAGCGAGACGGTGTACGCGAGCTACACGCTACCACAATCGTCACGGTACGGCACAATCCGGACGTTTCTCAACACTGTCCGTGTTCGCCGCGCGAGGCCCCCCCGAGCCCGAGCACGCCGAGTACCCACGATCGCGTCTCCGCGGATACTGCGGCCGATCCATACCCACACCCCCGCAACGGGTTTCCCCTACTAGGGGAACCCGCGGCTCCGCCGTGTCCCGGATTGGAGCCCGCTCGTGTCTCGCGTTCTCGCCCGGTCTCGCTCGCGCTACCGGCACCCACCTCCGTCCAATGGCGCGGTAGCTTTCCCACCCCGAGCCCCGGGGGTTCGAGCGCGTCGCAACAAGCCCGTCCTCCATCCGTCCGCGAGCGGATTCCCGTGGGCGGGGCGCCTTGGCGAGCGTGAGCCTCGGAGCCACCTCCCTCGAACGAACGAGAGCACTCGAGTACCGGCCAATCCGATATCGCGCTGCCGCGGCCGCCCTCGCGCCCACTGATAACCGTGTGCGGCCGTGCACCACCGGCCACCGGCCGCCACCGGGTTACTGGCTACGTCGCCGGCGCGACGAGAGAGAGAGAGAGAGAGAGAACTTCCGCGCGTTTCGTAACGCGCGGATCGATCCGCGGCCCAAGGATTCAAACCGGTGTAATTTTGTCGAGTCTAATCCTCGACATCGAACGGTGGAACGTTTGATAAGCCCCAGCGGGGTGTGTTGACTTTCTTTCGCGATTCTGCAACTCTCGTCCTTTTATTTTATATTCTTGTACTTTTAAACGAAAGAAATGGAAAATTTATTCAAGACGTATATTCACCAGATATCAAATATATTTCTTTTGGTACTTTTACGAAAAACGTCAACCCGTTGTACATACCGTTACGTATCATTGCGCAAATACAACATGTCACTTGCTTTCGGGACTCTGGAACGCGTCTTTTTATTTAATATTACTGTAGTTTTAAATGAATACGTGATTTGCCGCTGAGCAAAAAGCTACTGCCCAGATCACAATTCTTGCGTCTAAATTTTGCTCGTCTTACGCCCGAGTTTTGCTTACACAAGATACGTCTAGTCTGTGCTTTTGCACGCAAGTGGTTAGCTCGTGTATCAACGTACAATTTTGTGCATAAATATCTAACGATTCATTGTTATCGTTACGTATCGTTGCGCAAATACAACGTGTTACAGCGGGATGTGAATCACGAGACACGGTAGTGTCTCGCGCCAAGTATAAGCGCAGCTAGACCGTGTAGTTTACGCGAGTACGCGAGTTGACAGGCGATTTGCATAATAAAAGTGTTATTATTTTTCTCCTAAATTGAAGAAACGTCTTCGTCGTCGACCAGGTCAGTTGAAATTACGCCGAGAGGAATTTACTACACAGATACCAACTCGCAAAGACTAATTTTCGATAGCAGAGCTACGCAAAGAAAAACTTTTGATTGTCGAGTATCGTTGCTCTTGAATAAACGATTGAAATATTCAAGTCCGACTAGTGAAATCACTTTTGTCTTTGTCTCGTTCCAGCCACGCGAACGCGATTGTAAATCCTGCGCGTGCTGACCGCGCGCGTTTCTGTGTACCATTAGCAAAATTGTACTGTTCATCGAGAGAACTCGGGATCGATCTTTTCCTAGTTAACGAGATCTAACCTAATCTCTCTTGATCGGTGACCGCGCCAACCTTACAGGTAGAGAAGGGAGGGTGGGAGAAGATAAACCAATCGGATCGAAGCGCTTTCCTCGCTCGGAGTTTGCTGGCAAGAGGCGTGTCGCTACGCCTCGTGCCTCGCCGACAAAATGGCAATTCTCGTTGCGCGTAATGTACACTAATACTTCAACCAGACGTGTTCTCTAGAAGCGTCTTCGGAAGGAATTCGTATCACGTCTGCGTAACAATGCTGCTTCATTATTTCTATTAAACAAATAGGCAATTCCAAGCAATAACGAGCGGCAACAAATATTTTTAACTTGTCGTTCCGTATCACACCTTAAGTACTTTAACTCTTTCGAGACGATAATGCGATTTCACACGATGCATGTCTTTCACAGTTGAACAACAAATAAGCTTTAATCAGAAGTGCGTGTTATTTTATATCAAACGAAAAATATTGTGATTTTTCTCTTACAAGTTTAATTAAGAAATATACACGCACGCAAATAAAGCTTCTTTTAAAATAGCAACTATATTTCAATAAAACTTTAATTTTGATAGCAAAGTCAAAATTTGGAAGATTGAGAAAAGTGCTAACCAATCTGAATAGTTGTGCTGAGAACAAATCGATTTCTACTTTGTTGACAAATCGAATATCTTCAAAAGTCTTACAGGGGAAGATAGTCGAAATTGAATCGTTTTCCAAAATGAACTATCTTTTAAAAGGCTGTAGAAATAGACATTTTTAATGAAACATTAGCCTATAATTTTTAATGAAAATTTAGCCTGTACTGTTGGGTCAGTATAGAAAGTAGTTTTCAAGTTGTAACGTTTAGTTAGTTTCAGTTAAATATACTTTTCCAATTTACACTGATCGACCTACAGCAAACATCTTGAAGTTTTAGGTATAGTGTAAGTTAGGATTATCTAATCTAGACGGTAAAATAAAGTTTGTAAATCAAGTTTTGTTTTATTTGGTAAAGTCGGGCCGCAAAACGTTGCTATAGGATAAATCTTAACTACCACGATCTATCGCTATGGTAGTTAAGATATAATAATATTGTCATTCAATTATTTTACAGGATTTCTTAGCATTATACTGTCAGAACTTTTAATTTTTTGCAATTATAATTTTATATTATTATTTTATCTTTCTGTTAAATACATTTTTATATTGTCGGTAGTTATTAATAAAGGCTATTTTATATTATCATAGTTTTCTTTTCTATTGTATTCTTTTGCAAGAATACATAAAGTGTGATGTAATGAAATACAAAGATGGATTTAAAATGAAATATTAAATATGATTACAAAAAGTTTTATCCGTTGCCGAAGTTCAATAGCGATTTCTTGAAGCGATTATGTATGCTTAGGCCCAGTAAATAGCGAATAATACTATTAAGCTCAATTAAGCAATCATTATAGTCATTCTTCGAAAAAATCAAATTCACTTAGTTTAATTTTTTTTTAATTTATTTTTTAACTGCTTTGTTAAAATTTATTATTTTCTCGCATTTACATATTATAAATTCGCAAATGGTAATTGATATGATAGTTGAAACATTTAAATCTTTTTGAACTCCAATAAATATCTACGGTTCAAAAGTAAATTCATTCATAGAAATATTTAAAAAAAATTTAGTTTCAATATCTCGATCAAAAAAAGAATTCAGGTGACAGTTTAAATGCTCTATCTTTTTTTAATGCTTTTTATTGAGATTGCTTTAAGTGAAACTAATGACACCTGTCGGAAATTTACTGAATTTTCGTAATGTTGTATCTAAGAATTACCGACTGAAAATGTAATGAAATCTTAGAATTATAATATTTATTCTCGGTTGAGGGCACTCAGCGCGCATTTCCGAATAGAAGGCTGTAAAAACTAGTAGAAATATTTTCTAATTAAAATATCGGGTAAAAGATATTAAGTTTTTGATACAGCCGAGTACTTTTGTGTTCAATTAGAGACAAATGCTCTCTAAGAAAAAAATTATAATTTCTTTACTTCAGTCGGAATATTAAGGATTATCGAATGAAAATTTATATCTTGGAAAGTTCACAATTGTATATTTTACAAAGAGAATTAATGTACATCATAAAGCATATCAGAGTACATCATAAAGCATATCAGAGTACATCATAAAGCATTGTATAATCACGCATCGAGTCGCGATGGTTCGAGACCTAAGCGATCAATTATATACTCTGGCATGCAGTAAGTAGGATTTATTGGTTTCAACGAAAAATTCTCATCTAACATCGACAATGCGGTGAGGCCAAACAAAGTGTGAAAAGGGTCAACCATATCACCGGGCCGATCACTGAATCCGCCAGTTTCAACATCTTGACAACTCAAAATGTAATCCACCTGTGGAAAAACGAGAAAAAGATATTATATTGTAATATTTATAATTGTGTGGTTTTGGCATTCAAAAACGTAAAATAGCGAAATGGTTAGTAATAAGAAAAATTGTTAACAAAAATTTGATTTGACGGTTCATTTAATATCTCTCAAGAATGATGACTTACTAAGGCTTTTTTATCTATCCAATGGAGACGACCTAAAATTGTTAGCGCCGATAACACCCACCAAGAGTAGCATACATCTGGTAACTTTTCGGGTCTACCGTTTAAACCGCCGGAAGGTAGTTGTCTCTCGCATAACCACCATCCTAAACGATCGGCGTCTATCAGGTGCAGATGCCCTAAAAAAGATGTTGGTAAATGATCCAGTATATTCTGCATATTATATTCTGTACATTTCTGTATATACCTGTGATCGAAAGTAGCCCAACGCAACAATAAATTAAACCCGCGTGACTCTCAGATCCTGGCTTTGAGCCAAATCCTCCGTCAAAGTTCATACATTTTAATACAAACTCCACTGCTTTCTCGACATCTATCTCGTCTAAACGGTCCTGAAATATGTTAATACCACAAGACAAATTTACTTAAATTTGTTTCACGATTACCTTTTGGTATAGAAATACAATTTTTTTAATTTACTTTTTTGAAGATGTGTTCTATGGACAAATGTTATCTTTAAATCCCCTAAGATCTAAGCATTTTCAGACATTTTGGAACTTGCAGGAAAACACTTTGACTTTGCAGGGAATATTCCAATATATCATATGTATAGTCTGAGATATTTACCAAGAGCGACAGAGTAGCGACGGCACAGAAAGAAAATCGAACATCCACCTCGCCCCATTGATCACCCACAAAACTTCCGTCTGCCTGCTGCCTCTCCTTAACGTAGTCGACAACTTTGTCGACGTTTATTATGTCCAACGCATTATACAAACACAAAATTTGAACTGCGCTAAGCGTATAAAGTAAATGTGGATCGTGTTGTATACTGGCACTGATGCCACCACTGTCACTTTGACATTGTCCAATAAATTCCAACACTTCTTCTCTATTGATCTGCTCTAACTTGCCCATTAAATCTAGAGCGGTAAGGCCCCAGTATAGGCCAGACATCCTCATATGCTCGGTCTGAGAATAGTTCTAAAACACATGAATATACCAATTTTAGGGAAATGCCTTGAAACATGGAAAGAAGTCGAGAAATAGTCTTACATATTCATCCTTGTTGGTCCCGTACGAAATGAGATAGTTTACATGTTTCTCCATTAGCCATTTTGGAATATTGTTCGGTAATTCGATGTCATGCTTCAACGTTGCCTGTAAAAAAATGTGAACGTAATAAAACACCAATTGTTACTCTCGTTACCTCGAGACTCCACGCCTGACATGCAACTTGAACACTTGCATAGTATTGCTTTTGCGCAGACATAATAATTAATTTTGAGAAGATGAAAAGGTCTCGCTCGCACCAAATTTCGATTAGATGAAGTAAATGTTTGGTTTTTTAAAGAAAATCTTTTGCGTAGGTCAACTTCTCGATAGACGTCAGACAGGTTAGTTAAAACTCACCATCTTACAATCGGTGCAATCGTGCAGCACGATTGTTATAAATTACCCTAACACAGTTGATTATTTTTCGATATTCGTCTTGTAATCTAGGTTTGCATTGGAAATTGAACTGTCAAATTCAAAGTGGAATAATGAAAAAATTGCGTAGCTCACTGACCAAAGCAAAGCAAAACACACCAAGAGTTCAATAATGCCTTTGCACACACCTTTAGGATTTAAAGTCACTAGACTCGTGCTGAATTGGTTCACCCTGGAATATCTAATACGATTGGTTCTTACTTTTGGTTCTACGTTGGATCTGAAAATATAAGCCAATGACGTTGGACATCGGATCTAGGTGAATCCAGCATATTACACTTGACGGAAACGTCGTTGACTTTTTTCTGTTAGCTTTCTAAGCTAAATGTATGCGTGGGTGTGTGTGTGTGTGTGTATACGCATTACGACTGAAGAGATTATTCGGATGAATCGTGCCTGCGGAATGATTTATGCACGTATCGAGAGGCGGAGGTTAGGATTTCGAATAATGGCGGCAGATCGCGGAGAGGCAGCGACACAGCGCGGCCTAGCGGCGCGTACGCGAGTCCGATTAAAGAGAGAAACGCGCAGAGAAGCGGGACCTTCCGCGCGATCAGAAGCGAGCGCGAGCGAGCGCGCAGCGGACAGGCGTGCAAGAGCGCGTCGAAAGAGTTTTCTCTCGTCGAAGAAATGTCGTCGTCGTCGATCACCGCGGCGGCGTTGAAGTAAACGACGTTGAAATATGTCCGGACCGATAGTCGGTCGTGCGCAGCAAACACTCGGCGACGGTGTACGAGGACGATCGGACGCGGTGATCTGCGCGGTCTGCGACAGGACTGACAAGCTGTCGAGGTGCTCGCGTTGCAAAGTCGTCTTCTATTGCACGAAGGAGCACCAGAGACGCGACTGGAAACGCCACCGGGAGTTTTGCGCGACTCATCCCGCGGCTACTGCGCCTGCGGAGGAGCCGTCGCCCGCCGCCTCCGCCGCCTCCGCCGGCGTCGTCGCCAGCGAGCTCCCGTCCAAGCGGCATCCCTCGCTTCGCGGCGATCACAGAGCCCCGCCGAGCGCGCTCGTTCCTAACCTAAACCTAAACAGGACCTCGGTCGTCTCGGATGCATCGTGGGGCTCGAACGTCACGGAGCCGCGTCGGAGCGAGAAGCACTTGGCAGGTACGTAGGCTCTCGTGTTTGGTCGCGCGCCTTCGCCGGGCCGCGGAGCTGTCGATTTTACGCAGCAACGACAATGGGAGCCGCGATAACTCGGGCGATATAAATAGCGAACGCTTGGACATTCTATCGTCGTTGCTTACTCGCGGACCAATAAACACTTTGCCTCTGAATAATTAACCGCGCCGACCTCACGGAGCTGGCAGTCTTTGCATACTCGGTCTGATTGCAGGTTCTTGCGCGCAACAGGAAAACGGATCGAGTCAGGAAGAACGGAAGCAGAATCTTAAGAAGAAATCCAACAGCGGGAAGGCGAGGAGCGGGCGAAACAACAAGGTCGATGGCTGGACGTCGCCTATAACGTACGAGGGAAGCTCGGAGGACATTATACTAGGAGCTCAAGCCGAGCTCCTCAATCCCATTCTAGAGGGTTCGAGGATCTTTGACAGTTTGAGCAAGGCGGACCTTGGCTCGGCCGGCCAACATCGTAACGGCATGAAGAACCTGTCGGAGATACAGGATCAGGAGGAGGAGCTTCTACCCCCTTTTCTACATAGGAACAGGAGCAATCTCGACGAACTTCTAGACAAAATTTGCCAGTATGTGATAAGGGACATGGACGAGTACGGCGTATGCGTGGTGGACAAGTTTTTAGGCAACGAGAGGGGTCTCAAGGTGTTGAACGAAGTGTTAAATATGTACAGTGCCGGATTGTTTCAAGACGGACAATTGGTCTCTAATAAAGGTGGCGTGAATGACTTAAAGACGATACGCGGCGACGAGATAATATGGCTCGATGGAAAAGAGGAACAGTGCGACAATATTGGCACCCTGATATCACAGGTCGACGCGATTATCATGAGGGCCAATAAGATGCACAATAATGGCAAAATAGGAAACTATACCATCACTGGCAGAACGAAAGTGAGTAGTTTTTCTATTCGTCTTAGCATTTAGGCAACGTTCCGTTTGTATGAAATAACAGTAAACAGCAGCAGGTCCACATGGTTTACAGAATGTATCTTTCTCTTTATTTTCGCGATTGTTTACACCGAGTAGAAAATGTTGACGCGATACGGACAGGGGAGCACGTAGGGTTTTCGAGCGCACGAATGACACGCGGAGGTGAACGCGATAGACAAGGTCAGGACTCCGAAAATGTAAAGATCTGCGAGGGAGTATTATACGCCGAAAGGAGGAGAGTGGGATCGCGCCAAGTGCAGTCAGTCACGTACGCCGCGCGACTCCCACCCTCTTTCTCTTCTCTCGTGCCGACGTGACGCGATACAGCGCAAATTCGCCTCGCTCGCTACTCCCGCCCGCGTCCGGCAGCTGCTGCTCAATCGCGCTGGTGTTCGGCGCTTTCTTTCGACGCGCGCGCGCGCCGCGAACAGGGAGACATTTGGCAAAAGGCACATTTCCGATTAAACCTTTACCCTGGCGTATATTTATTATTAACACGAAGGACCGTGACGTGCGAAGCTTTTCGCACGTTCGCGAGCAATTGAAGAGAACATTGATTTTTAATATACATAATAAATAATGAAAGATCAAAGTATCTGACGCAAAGATGAAATACGAAGAGAGAGAGAGAGAGAGATTTTTTAATTACAATATAGGTATTCACTTTTAGCACGAAACGAGAGGGGAATAAAAACGTTGGTTAAAAGAATAAGGCTGATGGCAGAGAACGCGATCCGTAAAAAGTAAAATTTTTCTCTGCCTTGCCTTACGACTACGACTTTAAGACAGTCTTGAGCGCTTACGGATTGTTCTCTGCCGTCAGTCCAAGTTGGAGCAGTTGCGTAATACAAAGCTGTTACACATGTATGGAATATCCTGTTATATGTACATCCCATAGAATTTTCATGTTTCTACGATAGCCTTTCTGTAACGTTCTTAGTTGAGTGTAATTGCCATCTCTTGTTTTGTCAACAGATTCAGAATATTTCTCGTATTGTTCGCGATTGTATTACAGTTCGTTAAACTGTTTAACGATTATTTGACTCGTGATCGCTATCATTGTCCTTTCGCATGATTTATCAGTGCCTATTTTTAGTTCGATATCCGATTACTCATAATGACACAAGGACACGTACATCATCTGTATCGCGTACGTTCAATTTACTAAATATCTTATTTTATACGCTGTCACTTTTGCAGCTGCGTTATAACTTGCGCGCGTGCGCCAATATTTGCAATAATACTATTTGAGATGCGTTAATCCGTCCGCGAATGCGTGTGCGTGCTTTCGAGTCGGAAATAATCTTATCCGAATAACAAATAACGAATAAAAAAAGCTGATACTCGCCTTTACACTCTCTTGCCCAAATAAATTACAGCGGCGTTCATTGTGACGTAACGCGCTGAGTTTTGACGAAAAATATCTGTTTTTACTTAGGTATGCATTATTCATGTAACAGTATGCTGAAAAACTTCAAGGACGCTTCGATCAATGCTCATATCTGCGAATGTCAAGTTAAAACGTTTACTTAATCATAGTACAAATATAATACTGTACAGTCCTTTAATATAGAAATTATCAGATAAAGCATTGCGTAATTTAGGATGCTCTCGTTCTAAGCGTGCTTTCTTTGACACTTTCGAAATTGACTAAAGAATCCGCGCAGAAGGATGTGCTTAGAAAACTTTTTTTCTGCCAGCTCTTCACTGGATGAGCATACGTAAGAATTTTTGCGGCATTATCAACGTCTTATTAGCAATAAGCAGACTTCGTTATCAGAAAACGTGAGGATGCGCACGTAAGGCAACACGCTTTCGACTGAGTTGAGTCAATCAATTATTGCGTCGTAGGTACAATACCAGTGACATATCACTCGTTAATCTGCCAAGATAAAAATAAGTGTGAAATATTTTGTTAATAATCATCGCATTATACTTGTTGCGTTTAAGCGACAAATGTTAAACGTGATGCTGCTCTAAACGTGTTAGAAATATACATAGTCTCCTTCCGCTCTTTCATTAGATCGTACTTTTTTTTTCAAGTGCGTTTTGTCTAGGACTAATAGTTGTTTAGCTGAAATATTATTAGCAATAATAAATTTAGTTCGTTAGAGTCTAATAATATGAATTTTTTTTATGTAGCATGGAGAATAACTCACTTTCAATTTTATTTTTAAACATGATACAACGCTAATCAATTATCGCACGTGTTATCTACGTGGTTTATTAAATTAAACAAATGTTGTTGACCATACATGTGTGACTCGGGTACTTTGAACCTTTTAGTGTTCTAAATGTGTATGTGTATTTTTAGATAATATAACATTTGCGCTATCTCTCTGAACGCATAAATATTCATTAGAGTCAACATGATGAAAAAAAAGACTTGTATCTCAAAAAATAGAAAGATAATAGATATCCTTATACATTTTTTACTGCAGCTACATTTGTGACTTCAGAAACGAAAAAATTAATATATTTTCTTTTTTGCGGTATGAATTAGTATCTTCTCGTGTCACCATATTTGTTTTTTAATCGGTAACACGTCAGGTTCTGCTTGTGCGTAAAATTGATGTGCGATAAGATATTCAAATGATAGAATATTTTTCAATTTATAGCAATTTGTCAATTACTTTTTGAGAAAAAATTTGTTTTTATGTTCCAGGCGATGGTAGCCTGTTACCCTGGTCACGGTTCACACTATGTAAAACATGTGGATAATCCTAACCGAGATGGACGTTGCATCACAGCTATTTATTATCTTAATCGGGATTGGGACGTCAAGGTAAAATTTTATACATATGTATTAAAATGTGTAATTAATTATACTTATTATATCATCCACACGTAACATTTCAAACATCTGTACCAATTGTAAGACTCTAATAGGAATTTGGTATTGTATAGTATATAACATTTATATGTATAATCTACTCTGGTAACAAATACGTGATTTTCTTTTTGATATTATAGCCCATCCACGCTTGCAGTAACAAATCGGAAATATTAGTAAAATCTTGTGGATACTACAATAGATAGAAATAACATGAATTTTTAGACCCCAAAAGACAATATAAAATAATTGCATAACAACAAAATTTTCTAAATAATTGCATATTTTCTATTGCCTACAGAAGAATGGCGGACTTTTGAGGATATTTCCTGAAGGCTGGCGCGATAAAGTAGCAAACATAGAACCTTTATTCGATAGGATACTATTTTTCTGGTCGGACAGGCGAAATCCACACGAGGTGCAACCAGCGTTCAAGACGAGATATGCCATTACGCTTTGGTACTTTGACGCCGAAGAGAGAAATCAGGCTTGCCGAAGATATCAAAGGGAAAGTGCGTAAACAATTGCATTGAGCATATTTTCTGTTTTCTTTATGCTTTTCCCGATAACAATTTTTATATGAAATATCAATAATGATGATGACGAAGCCAATTCTCACGATATCACGTCGTTTTATGACGTTCAATAAATTGAATAAAATAGATAGATGATTGTATGTTTTAAGACTGACGATTTAAGTCTGCGCGCATTTCTCATTTCGAATACTGTTACGATACGTGGCATTCGGGAATCAACGTTAGACCGTTTATTGCGATGAATATTACTACATGCCTTGGTGGTCGAATTGGTGAGACGCCCGCCTAGTGAGAGGGAGGTTCAGGTTCAAACCCTGGCTGAGGTAATATTTTTCGCAATAAATTTAAAAATAACAACTATTTAGACACTAACATCCTGTCATGGTTCTTTAGTCTTTATTCCTTCGAATTTGTGTCAATCACATGAGAGTCTTAGGAATTTTATTAATTTTAATCAACAGCATGGCATTTTTTTACATTTTATGAATTATGTGAACACTCTACAAATATGATATAACGTGAGCTATAATTTCTTTTAGGAGAACTACATACGAATAATAGCTCGTGAGACGTAGAGCATGAAGAATTACTACGCCGTCCGATTGGACTGAAGTTATACTTGTATATAAAATATTATGTATTATTATGTATTATGATAATGTTTGCAGGAGGAATTGAATAACGTACGAAAAAAATTGTCGAAGACGATGCGTGTTTGTAAGGAAGTGCAATAGACGTAAGAACGTACTTTTTTTTACAGATGGCACTGTAATATATGTGATGAATTAATGTGTGTAGTTGTTGTAATTTACTCTTTTATATACATATATATGTATATGTATCTACACATACGTACACACACATATATATATATATATATATATATATATAATTCTTTATTTCAATTTCTGAGATTCTACGTATTTGCACTTTGTAACCTAATATTTAAAATATCAAATTTGCTTCCTATGTTTTAAAGAAACCTTGTATTTGTATCACTCATTAACTTCCGTTATGTAAAGTATTAACAATGTTTAGAGCATGTTGCATTTGAAATATTTTAAGCGAAACCATAGAATATAATGTAAAAAAAATTTCTTCCAAGGATTCATTATTGCCATTAATACACCTTAGTGTAACACTAAAGTATAATTGTTTCCACAATATTTGCGTCATTTTTTTGCAATATCAAAGCAATTAGTTACTAAAGGACAACGTTATATTGCTCACACAAAGTATACTGTTAGTATTATCATTATGTTGTAATGTTACGATTGAATATTAACGACTCTTTACGCTTACATAAAGATCATACTTGTTTATTACGGCCAGTAATTAACTTATGCTTCCAGTGCAACAAATTGAAAAATTAAATTGGGGCCCAGTCTGTACCTGTATAATGTTATGTATATTGCAAAATGGTAGACACACTGTGTTTAATATTCTATGTATCTATTTATATGAATTGATAGGAAAGAGTAAGCGTACGCGTACCATCTGTGTCCTATTCAGGTTTGATACACTATCTTATTAATCCCAACATAGGAGATATACGAGAAGTAAACAGTTCGAAAAAGGTATTATTGTTCGTGATATTATAAATATTCCATCCTAAGAATTGAAATTGTCACAAAGTTATTTCTCAACACTTCCTAGTGTACCGTCGGACACAGAACATTAATTGTAAGAGATCATCCTATTCGTAATTAAATTATTTTTGTCCTTTGAGCTTAATTTGTTTCGCGCTTATATAGTGTCAAAAATTACAATTTAAGTGATACGGCGCGTTTTTGAAATATTGTAAAAAATAAACAAGATTTTATTATCAAAGCAAAATAAATATACAAGATTATAAAAGAGTCACTTATGTATTAATATCCAGTGTAGCTGTATACAATGTCTCTGTACAAGAAAATTACCACGATTTTTCATATAGCCATCTTCTCAACTCAAGTAACATTGGTGTCGCTTGGCAGTTGACAATCTTGAATCTGATTAGCAGCAGGTACGTAAGTTTGAAACGAAAAATTATTTTTGGAGAACATTCCGGGATTTATCACGTAACAATCGGAATAGTTAGTCGTGTACGTTTCAAAATTATCAGCAATCACAATGAGATCTGGTGTTGGAAATATCTGTAGAGCATGGTCGTATTTCCAATATATTGGAACAACTTGAAGAGGTACAGGGGTCAGGTGTGACTGGCTGATTATGGCTTTGGCAAACTGAAATTTTTGACAAATACAGTTATTACATGTTGCATCTTTGATAGCACTTCTCGATATGATTACTTACTTGTTTATAAAAGTGTTCCTCTTTCGGAAAACGAAGCGCATTTCTACACATCTTCGTCAACATATCTTCTCTCAATATTATAATCTCCTTCGTGCAGTACTGTATTCTACACGGATTTGTGGTAAAAATAGCACTGGGTATCATTTTTGTGACTTCTTCGATAATGCATTTGGGTAAGGGAGGTTTCGGTAAAATTTTTGGAGAGCCTAAATCGTGTGGGCCAGGCACAAACACAAATTTCGAAGATTCCTTTAAATTTGTATATTCTATTATTATGTCAACCAAATTTTTAAAACCCGTTATCAAAGCTTGCGCACTAGTTACATTTGTAGGAAAACTTAAGAAATGACCACACAATACAAAAGCTATGGGAGGATAATCCATGTAGCCACTCAGTACTGTTTTAAATTTCTGTAAGACCTGTGGAACATCCAACCATAATTCTGCTATGAATACTATCATTCCATCCTGGTTGTTCCCTTCGTGGACTTGTAATTTTTCTGACATTTTTAATGATATGTTATGCGGTCCACCAAATGTATTTCTATCTCCAAAATCTGATCGCAAGCTTTCCGACGATTCTATTGGCGGAAGGTTGATACTTTCTATATGTAATACATCATCCTTGTAAACACCATTAGCTATTACTATGCAACCTTCCATTATAAAAGTATCCTGAAAATCTTATAAATAAAATCAGGAAAATAACATATATATATATATTAGACATTACTGTTACTGCTTTTCAAGGTCTTATACCTTCTGTTGACATTTAGATTTTTATATATTTATATTAAAATATAACTCAAAAAGGACTAGCTAAACTTCACTGAACAAAAATATGAATACACAAATCTATTTTTTTTCTAGTTTTTCAAAATACTATCAAAGTATGATTGTTTATGGTGAAATCGTTGTATAATTTCTCATTACAAAGTATACTATCTTATCAACGTATTTTTCTTATCATTATACTCGAGACACCTATATATTAAGAATATATCTTTAAAAATATTAGAAAATGTTTCCACTGTTTGCATGAAACATTTCCATACATTTTGGAAGAAATACATATATTTAAAAAATAAAAGCAATTATCTTAAAGTAATATATCGTAAAGGATATTGTATTGCTGAGGTCAATCTTGACAGTTCCGCTTATATCTTCCAAATAATATTGGTCTTCCATTAATTGCGTTATCAAACCCATTATACATACTTTTCCCATTCTCAGCTCGCTTAATAGATATTCAATAGGTATCAAATTTGTTTTGTCAGTTTGCTGTTTCTCAAATTTAGAAGACAGAAATTCCTTATGCCTCAGAGTTTTGTACCATGCCATTTCGAAGCGATGTCGAAAAACCAACGACTTATATTGCGTTTCAGTGTACGAGTTTTCATTGTCAATAATAAATTTCTTTTTAGAAATGTCATATTTTATCTTCGGTATGTCATATCCGCTTATAACATTGAAAACTGTTTCTGTGTCTTTCAATTTGTATGGCTCTAAGCATTCTTCAATAGCAATTTTTATATGTTCAGCTCTAACATGTGGATCATCCAAGTTTTGAGCCAGGATCAGTTCTATAATTCTATTGAGCCAAGTTTCACGTTCGTCTTGGGGTATTTTTAATAGCTGCTTTGCGAGAGATGCTCTAAGCTCCCTAGAACAAATATAAATATGTAATAAATCAAATTAATTATAATATAATATTTATTTGAAAATGTATGTTATTACATTATAATAATATATAAATAAATAAGCATACAATATAGGAATGGCATAACAAAATATACCAAACCTGTCTGTATTTATCTGTTACCGATTTATTTCGAGTTCATCTTTTTGTCCTTAATTTAACAAACAGAATACTTGCCTTGACAGTACCAAGCCGTATAATGAAAAGTTGGTTTGAATCATCTGCACACATTTATTATCAGCCATCGTACACACGAGATACACTAAACAATTACGAATAAAAAGTAAACACGGTGCTAAGAAATTAGGCAGTCACATCAAGTGCGTAAAAGTTTTCTGTACTCTACGAATTCATTGGATAAATCATTTGATATTACATTTCTAGTCATCACACTACACATTCATCGCGCACAGGTTAGACTTTCTCTTTTCTCCTCGTTTTCCCGCCTTCCAATCTAAAGTTGACGGGTCTGTTCTTTTCAGCTCAACTGGCTGCACTAGTTCAGAGTTTGTTCTTCTCATTCCAATATGGAGGGAAGAAGATAAACCATGATTGGTCAAATTTCAATCTAATCGATCTAATTGTCAGTCTCA
>NW_011967192.1:139274-153562 GCF_000949405.1 Vollenhovia emeryi
GCCTTAGTCCGTCTGATACGGGCTTAAGGTCTTCAGTTAACAACTCCGACTCGACCAACACGTTCGTAGCCAGTATTGTTCCTCGATCGAAAGAACCCAAATAAATCAAAGAAAAGAAGTGTTTGATAATACATAATCGATCGAATAAGAAAATACACATGGATGTATAATTGTTGTAATAATTGTGTTGAGAAATGCTCAAAGGACAAACACCGCAATAGGTTAGATATATCGTAAAATTTATCGATACCTTTACGTTATTGTTAAAAATGTATATCTCGTTAGTTGTGACACATTTCTGTATATTTGTTTATTACAAATATACAGTTAAAAAATAGTTTTCTGGCAAATGATCTGGATAACAGATATATTAAGAGATTTTTCTTATGTTTTATAGAGTACAGGTGAAACATAAATACTCGGCCAAATTAGATATATCTATCTTAGAAATGGGACGAAAAGCGCAGTCACTTAATATAAACAAAATTCCGTTTGTGCAAGGAAACTTTCTCTACGTATTTATACCGGCATTTGTAGGACTTAATATTGGGTGGTATTTTCTGCAACAGCGTTATGTTCTAGAATCTGACAGACATGACCATCCAGTAATCCGTTTATACAAGTTTATACGGAGCTATGCTACAAAATAATGCCATGTACGTGAGTATATTTGCTGCTGTTAATGAAATAATGTTGATCTTTAGAAATTATACTTGAGTTATGATGAAACATCTGTTTTTGCGTGCTACCACTTTTTCTTGCATCCTCTAAAAGTTTTAATGATACGACAGTGCTGACGAAGAAATTTTATGTATATTTTAATATGAACAAATATTTTAACTTAATTTACGTATTCTATGTCTTCATTGTATGTTAAAATTTTATTTCTCTCTTACATTTTACTTATCTTGTTTAAAAGTAATATTTGCTGATTCCATTTTATAATAGAACAAGAGAGTGACATGTTACTCTGTCTATTGCAAAGTAATTTCAGAAAGCACAATAATTTATTGCACTTAAAACTTGAATTTATTATACTTGCCTGTTGTTTACAAAATATTATATGTATATTAAAGTAAATTATTTTTGTATAGATATTTTATACAAAATTTTTATTGTAAGAGATATACATATGAATTGCACGCATTTACACTTTCCTATGTATAAATAAAAATCTAAAGAAAATTCTATAGAAAAAATGTGCTAATACAAATAAAAAGAGAGGATAATAATTATTTTCATAGAATTCTATAAATTAACACGAATATTCTCAAAAAGCTTAGGAAAATATATGTACAATCACAGGGGGAATTAATTAGCCTCTTATGGTAGGTAGATGGTCAAAATTTTGCTGATGTATGGAGGAGCTCTTCGGCCGATTTTCACTTTGGCTATGAACAGAAGGGCCAGCCTTGGGTAGTTGAGGTAACACCATTTGACTGTAATTGGTATTCTGAAAATAAATGATAATACACATTCAGGTTAGCATATTCCTATTCTTCAATTATTCTTATTTGACAGTATTTTGTTATCAGAGCTTTTTTTCTAATTATTATAAGAGTGAATTCTATTAGGTTTCTATATTAAAAGTTAACAGTGATGTAGAAGAAACATATAGGAAATATGGGAGCCAGTCACTGGATGTTACGTGAAGTCATTTATTTAAAAAAAAGCGAAAATAAAGTTGTGTAACTGTTATGACTGGCTCTCATTGCCTATATGTTGCTTCTATTATGCACCATTGTTACATTTCTAATTATTGCTTAATTATTAAACTTGCCCTAGAACGTTCTCGATATTTTTTAAGTTTCTCAAACTCTTCCGTCTCGACGTCCGGCATTTTAAAATGAAAATTGTCAAAATAAGAATGCCTCAACAACTGCTCGCACGTCCACCTTTCATTTGGATCTTTATCCAAGCACTTCTTCAGGAAATCCAGCTGTCAACAAAATATTTATACAGTAATTATCATTGAGGTAACTTTGAATTTTTTTTATTTATTTGATTATACTTCATTTTGATGACGCTGAATCTTTTCCTCAATCGTGAACTCGTGAAAAGTGAAACATTTTAATTGACAATTATTGAATTCGTTAATGAAATTTTTCGCTTTTCACAAGTTCACGCTAGAGAAAAAGATTCGTGCTCGAGCCCCAGAACTGTGATCAAAATAGATTTAAAATTACTTGTAAAGTATTGCTATTGCCACGGGGTAGAGTATCTTCAAGGGGCGTAAGTGTTTGCGGAGTGGGAAGAGTGATACCGGCAAAGAATTCGTTCTGTTGAAAGATAGCCATGTGTCTCGGTAAAAGATCACCTAGCGTTCTTCTTATTAAGTACAACTGATCCACATCCGACTTTCCTGGCCACAAGGCTTCGCCCCGTATTAATTCGGCAAACACGCAACCGATCGCCCATACATCCACGGGTGTGCCGTATTGTGTGTCCCCGACCTGTTTCGAAAAACACTTTAAACCATTAATTCGATTCTCTCTCTCTCTCTCTCTTTCTTATTTAATATCGAAACTTTTTGCATAAAAGTTTCGCTCTTTTAAAGAAGTAATATGCGCGTATACTTAAACAAAGATAAATCAAATAAAATTTGAACAAAGACAAACTTATTTTTGTAAGTTTTCGTCCTTTACAAGATTATTTCTTATTACTTTATATTTTATATTATATTGAAAAAGAAAATCTTCAACAATTTAGTATAACAAACTATTTTCCTCGAAAATAATACAAAGGAGACATCAAATTTAACGAAGAAAAAAATTATCTATTGCTTTATCGCTACAATCATAACGCAAAAATTATTTGACCAAGTTCGTTATTTATATCAGCAACGGGTCAATGCAAACTAAAACTCGAGAGGAATAATTAGACATGGCATCGACTTGTAGTCTTATTAACCACGCGATCAATAGATTGCTATTGTGTCTCTTACAAGGTCCGGAAATTGAGTTGTCTACATCCGGATATTTACCAGCAATTCAGGTGCTCTGTACCATCTGGTTGCGACGTATTCCGTATAGTTCTCCCCAGGACTAAGCATACGCGCGAATCCAAAATCGCATAATTTTACCACGCCCTCGGAGGTGATGAGGATGTTCTCTGGCTTCACATCTCTGTGAACGCATCCAAGACGATGGCAATAGGCGACACCTTGCAAAATTTGCCAGGTAATCTGCCTCGTAGTGAGATCCGGGCAACCGCTAGGATACTTCTCCATTTCGTTCAGAAGGGTGTTTTCGCAATATTCGAATACTAAATGCAATTTCCTCTTTCGTCTGAAGACTTCCAGAAGATTGACCAAGTTTGGATGCTTGAGATTCTATACGGAGAGAGAAAGTGCTCATTTCTATGAGTTATTTCTGTAATTTGTGATGGATTGGGACACAATCAACATGTTTAGGCGCATCCTTAGGCGTAACTTTTCTCTTATATTTTTCACCTCTTAATTCAATCTTTAAATTGACATTTCGTAGCGTCTTCCGAGTAAAGTACTGTAAAGAAATCTTGTATATTGTTTTATTTCGAGAAATACTCTTATAATGCAGTACTCATGTCTACCGAACATGGAGTAGCCTTGAAGCAAAATGTCAAAACGTTACGGTAGGGGGGCTTATTTGAATGCGCATACGTTTGGTGGTGAATTCACTGAGATTGTAATGATAATGTTAGGTCGGTAAGACCATAACACGCCAAGATATTGACCGCTACCCGGTATTGACCGTTGGCTACTTCTCGCAGCCATTATTGCACCTGTGCGAGTCCCTTATCGCGCAAATAAGAACTTGACTTCCTCGTTTGGAATTACCACCCGCTACTTTAATTCCATTATAAGAGGCGGTTGAGAAAACGAAAATAACAGACAATTTTATCAAATATATTTATAAATTTTATATCTTTTCACAAATTTTATTTCAATTTATATGTGTGTATATCTTATCTTAAAGTAAAGACAGGAAATCATAGGGGGGGGGGAAATGAAGCAATTTATCTAATGTTGCATCTAATATTCATTAAAGCTTTCAGGAGGACAAAATTATCGCGCCATCATCGCCCCGTACAAGTGGAAACTAGCGGTCGCGAATATACGTTCTGGAGGTCGTTCACCTTCAAGAATGCGTCCCTCGATAAACTTGGTTATTCCGCCGTTATAGGATCGATCGGATCGGAAAACTTTGCGAACGAGTCAGCGATTTTTATGGTCTTTCTTTTATATCTGTAATAACGAATCCTACGCAGGGTGTTCGCCACGAGGATTATTACAATTTTTGAGCCACTTTTGCTAGCTCGAAGAAAGTACTTGTAGATAAAAACGTTCACTTTTACGTAACAATTGAAAAAGGACGAGAGGAGACTGACCTTTAAAAGACGTATCTCTCGTAGTGCGATTTTGCGTATCAAAGGGTCATCCTCGGTCTGCTGAAACTTCTTAACAGCCACCAATTTTCCAGTTTGCCGATCCCTACACTGGAAGACAACACCGTAGCTACCCTCGCCGAGACGCGCCAGACGTTCGTAGCGCTCCATAGTTTTGCTCGGTGCCCGAGACCTGTGCAAAATCGGTGTTTTTTTTTTCAGTGTTACATGTGGGTTTCAATAAAATGTTGACACGGTAACTCGCGGAAAAAACGCGATAAATTGTATCGAGGTGATAATTTTTGTAACATTCGATTCGAGCGATCAAACTTTGCGATCGCCTTCAAGTAGTTTGATGGCAATCATTTCTTCAATTATGCGAAAATAGCATTCATACAATGTGCCTATGTTTTACAATTTATTCGTTTAAAATAATTGCATAACACACACATATCACATACACTTTTCATATCATTTAAATATTAAGTCGGTCAATTCACCCCAGTTTTCACAACTTTGATATTACAATTAGTTTTATTCATCCGTTGTCCCTTTTTAACCGTCCCCTTTAAGATTAAAGATTAAATAACATTAGTGAAATCTGGAGTCAGTCATCGTAATTGCGCGTCGAAATATTTTTGCAAATTAAAATCTCTAACTCCTCACGTTTAGGAAATTGTTTAGGTCGTTTTTTGTACTAAATGATCGTAAAAAAACGACTGACAATGAGCTCAATTGTTCAGATATCGGTACGAGTGTCTCGTATAATTGTTTGTACAAACACGGAGCACAAAATGACGTCCAGTTCTCGAATACCCACTTTTTATATTTGGCAAGGCATGGTAACGACGTGAGTTGTTGCGTAAAGAGCATAGTATCGCGATGTACGGTACCGGCTGGACTGTTCCGATGGATGACCAAGGGTCAAGCTACCCCACGAGTTTTGCTTTATTCGAATTCGCGTTTGGCGCAGGCGTAGGTGGAATGCTGGCCAACCACCGATTGCAATTCCGAACCGAGATAATACCTCTAAGGTAGCACAATATACCGAGATCTTATATACGTATGTGCTTCGGCATTCATAATATACTGATATCGCGAGCGCATGCTATCAATCAAGCAGTCCACAGAAGGGAAATAAAAATTGAATGGAGTCATTGTGTATATCGTTGTGTACTAGCCATCGAGATTGCTACAAGATTAAGAAACTCCGTGAAAAAAATGAGAAAGAGCTGCTCGATGAAATGTATGTGCTCTTTAACATTTAACGCTCGACTGAGTAAGATATCGATTTGGTGCAAATCATTTCGCTACTATTGACCCGGTACGATTGAACAGATTCTTCACAGGATTAAAATGACGTTATTGTTATCGTGGAATACGTCAGTTCTCATGATTATTTTATTCAAATTTGAGGAGTTGGATTAATTACAAGCCTCTCACCACTGTGGCATGCATTGTCGATAATTTGCAAACCTCACGTCGTTCATCGTCACGATGCGCTCGCGCGCGCACGTAACATAATTTCCGACGTAAGCCGTACGTATTTGTCTTGAAAGTTAATTGCCGCATCCGGATATATGAGTCGACAAACAGGATAGAGAACTTTAGATTAGACCCGACAGGTTATGCGCATGTTAGAAACGGACACAAAAAGTTGTTAAGACACATTTTGTCAAGTACCTAAGTTCACGTACTCTCAAGATTGCAATTATAAAAAGAATTTTAATTCGAACGTTATCATATTTTTTTAAAGCGAGACCTCGTATTCCTGTGTACAATACAGGTATATTGATATCGTTAGGTGGATATAATTTTAATCACCGACCTTGCATATTTTGCGTCCAAAAAGCGTGTGCTCCATTTTTGAAAAAAATATAGCAATTATATAAAATTATTTAAAATAGAAGAAAAATAGAATATCGTATTTTTTCGTTTATTTTTAAGAGAAAAACGTCCTCGAGGAAGATTAAAATTAATATACTTTGAAATAGTGATTGAAGAAAATTTCAATCACTATTTTACGAAGCGCGTGCGTACAGAGATGCGTATATTTTTAAAAAATTTTAGTATTTATTTGGACATTAAATATTGAAAAGTTAAGAGGATAGATGACTTATTAATAATTATTTATTATGGCTAAAATAATTTTTTCTATATAATTAATACTAAAATCTTTGTCTAAAAATTCGACATTAATCTTAAATTGGTTACCTTTCTTACTTTCTTTAAAATGAATAAGATTATAATTTCCAAGGATTCACGATTGAATTCGTGATTGAAGGTTTCACGAATGATTTTACGATTGAATTAATATTTCATATGTGCTGAAATGGATACGCGATAAAAAGAAAGAATAAGTGAGTAAAATGGTAAATTGTAACTACAGTTCCACAAGCATTTCTCAACTCCGCGGTCTGAAAACTCGATCGGAGAATTCGATTTGACGATTTGCACAACGCTCGAAGAACACGTCTTCTTGTTAGAGGAGGAAAACGTAAAAATAATTAGTACGTACAAGAATCCAAGAATAGAGTTCATGGAGTACTCTTGTCAGGCCACCCTCGTCGGCGAACATACCGGACAGTACTAATACGTCGAAGAAAGTGGCGGCTTTACATTATTGTTGAACTCTTGATTATTGACAATCGATATTACGTTCCCTGACGTACGTTTATACATTCTGCGACCATGAAAGAGGTCGAAACGTTCCCAACTGTTGGACGGACGCTATAGTGACTGTTACTGCGATACAAGGTGTGAAAATATGAGAATACGACACTTCCGGATAATGCGCGTTCTATTGTCCTCTGCGTTCTCCGATTATAATAAACGATGAGGAATGTAAATTGCTTCGCCATTGCTATTTGTAGGGCCAATCTATCCTATTTATTCTCAATATCTTATGACCATCGATAATAATATCGATACATAACATAATATTAATCATAGACTATAATTGGTTGTACTTAAAAATAAAAAGGTAAATGTTTTAATGAACATTTTCCTTTAACGAAAAGCTTCGTGACAAGTACTCCGTGAAAATTAATAATCCGCTGATAACATAGAGTTACACGTGCAACAGTAATAAACGTTGTTAACAAATAATAATTAAATATCGTTTCTTTACAATAAGAGTTCGATTATCGCTATTACGCAACTTGTGTGGGAAAACCTTCTACATTAATAAAATATGCGCGTAGCATCTTTATGTGGATCAAGACAAGTATAATACTGCCTTGTATATTTTCGAAAAATTGTATTCTAAGCTTTAGAAAGAATAGGCAACTCAATTTTTGGGGCTAATGGACTGAGTAGAAAACTAAAATTCTATGTTTACGTAAAAGTAAACTGAGACACTAGACTTTCGCGGAACAAGGAATTATTGAAAGGTATACATTCGACAAGATAATATTCTAATTAATTGGAGTGTATATTTTGTGCGTTTCATATCGTTACTTCCGTGATCAGTGTTTACCTCCTTGGTAGCAATGGTAGCGTGCTACCAAATAGCCAGAGCTTTCTATCTTGAAGCCATTTGTCCATTCGCAAGCTTCTCACAGGGATTTCACGCTGCGAATGAAATATTCGTGCTGCATCCCGACGAACGCCGTTGCAACCATCGCGGATTTGTCTCGATGCATCGATATTATTAACATGACCTTTTGCCGAAGCGCTTTCTTCGACGGTGTGGTACTAGATTCTTGACGAGAAACGGATTTTCACTGCATACACGACTGTTCTTTTGCCTAAAACCACGTCAACCGACCGATCGATAACCCTTTGGGCCAATGCTTTCAGTACCTACCGCACCTGCTTTCGCTAATTTGATTGATTCTCTCGTTACATGTAAGCCAGAAACAAGATCTAGTGTTTGGAGAAAACACCAAATTTTGAATGTACTTAATTACATATGAATAATCTATACATATTTCCATAGTCTATAGTTATTCTGTAAATAAATAATCTATAACCGGCCACAAATGTAAGCTACTACGTTACCGTATTGCCACGGATGGAAACTGCATTATAAAAAATTATTTCCAAATTTTTGTCTACAATTTTTGAGGGGTACAAGATAGAAAATATGTTATAGCATAATTAAGTTTGATTTATTTATATTATATAGAATATCATTTTACATAACTAGGGAACACACACAGAATATAAGTCGAAGATATATTCTACATTAAATAAATTCGTCATTTTTAACTTTGTATATATAGTGGCAAAAAGTTCTTCTCTTATAATACATTAATACAACATTAAATTTCAGGCTAAGCGCAGCATTCAGGACAAAGTATAGCGCTTCTCTTTTCGAGTCGATTATAGAAGATTTACATACTACAGTTATTCAGGTACGAAACTATATAACCATTACTCATACATGAATATACATGTTATATACAAGTAACGCTATACACAAATTAATTTGACAATATGCACAATTTCATCTTTAATTGATTCACAAATAATGTTGTCCTGTCTGGCAGTTTTAGTATATGTATATCTTATATCATATTTTTGTGCGAGAAACAAATTTACTTTCAGGAAGAATACTTTTTTCGAATGTTATCTAAAGTAGAAAAGAACAAAAAAAATACTTCCGTTACATATTTTTATAATATTATATTTTAGAAAACAAAATTTATTGCACGGCTTTCTTTTCTCAAACAAGAAAACTTTCTCTATTATCATCTTTTTTAAAGATTTTACATGAAATAATACAGAATGTCCATTATTTATACCCCAGACTATTCATTTATCAATTTAGTCAAGTTTTTCCAAGGAAATATTGAAGATGGTCATTATTTGTTACAAGCTGTTGATTATCAGAGAGATCTGAGACATTTACACACTCTTTGCATTTCTTTGTATCGTGTACGATGATTTGGGTTTTTCAACATTTGGGTTTTCTTGCGTTTCACCTCTCACAGTGAATGTAACGAAATATCTTTTGGTACGATCCATTTTTTCAGTCGGAAGAGCGATCACTTGTTTTCCCTCTCCATGTGTCACTTCCACCTAAGAGAATGACATATAGAAAAGGCGGAAATAACCATGCGCAGCTTTTACATAAAACACTAGAAATGAACAAGTCATTTAGTTTAATCACAAATTAAGTTTCAAGTTTTGAACATGATATTTTTTATTTATTATAAGAGAACTATTAAAGTTTTCTGTAATTTATGTTATTACCGTCATTTGCCCTCTGCCGCGACTCTCTATTTTCGGAAGATGGTCCACTCGTTCTGGGACGCCTCCACCCACTGCAATTATAATCTACATTCACAATATAGAAAGTGACTCTTTTCGGGCTCTACATACGTATTGACGACGAAATCTTAAAAATCTAGTCATCGCTTCAGCGGTGATAACATTTATAGAAAACATACGTGAGAATGTGGTCTTAAAATCTTTAGTTGAATACTTTGCACACTCAACTACGTAAATAATTATAGATATCTCGAAAATGATGTATTCAAATACGATAATATATTAACATACGATAAGTATACACTGGAATGGAGGTATAAGCGCTGGTTGCATGATGACAACGATGAGTTTTTTGCGTGCATTGCTTGGCTTCGGTACAAAAGTCTGGAGTAGTTGGTCTTCCCTGCAGTCTTCTTAATTGCTCGTACAGGAACGCTTCGAATTGTCTACAATAACGATTTTATCACATTAAGTAATTGTAATAATTAAATAACAATTTAATCCAATAGTAACCTGAACGTTAACGATTGATTATACTTTGCGACGCCAAGAGTAGGTCCAGACATTCCCGACTTGTGAAAGGCGTCCACCTGAAAAAGATTGCTCTGCAAATTTCGCGAAATGTATCGACGATAATATTGATATAAACGTTAAAATTTTGTTTCTATGATTTAAGAAATTGTTCCTTCAATCATGGAAAACATACTGTATTCGCATTAAAATATTAATAACTAGAATCTTACCTGTCTTTTCACTAAGACGTTCTCGTTTGCCCTACCGTGACGAATCTGTAATCTCTTGAGCTCCATCAATTGGAAAAAGATTTTTCTTTCGAGATGATAACGACGCAGACTAATTTGCACATCCCTGGTAATGGTCTCCATATTGAGAGCTTGCTGTTTCGCCGTATTTGGACAACATTTTACGTTTCGCCTCCGTGGAATTCTCGATACTCTCGGACTCGGTTCTATTCCACTGTCTCTACCTCCGCTATCGCGACGATGTTTCCTCCACAAACGTTCTCGCTGACCGTCCGCATTTTCTATTGTAACCAAGCGATTGCTAGTTGTTGATTGTACCTAGCGATAATAATACTCCGATCAACGTTAATTAAATTTATTTAATTTATACTAAAGATTTATCGTATTTGTAAGTAAAATTGAAAATAAAATTACGACATAGTTTTTATCGATCAAGGTAGCTACTGTTTTTTACTTAATGATCATTTTTCTTAATTAATATCCGTTAAAAGAAATTAAATTAATTTAATAATATACTATAACCATTTGGCAACACCCTACGATGGAAATATTAATTGGTTAAGTTTCTTAATTACCTGAGGCAAAGAATCGATTCTTGAAGTTCTAGATACACCTAAAGCTGTGCTAGGAGTCTCTTCCTCACTCGTACTTGGCAAAACTCTCATAACACCAATTTCATTATCTTCTTCATGCTCTGTCTCATGTTCCATATTCTCTCCGAGAGCTTCCCTGATTTCTTTTTCGACCGCTTCGTCCTCATCCCATTCTGGGCTGTCTAATACCGCAATTATTGCACTTTGATGCGGGGAACGCTCTTCAGAACTTTCAAACAGATATCTCTTTGTCGATGTCTTTGCAGAAGACTTCCCTGTCCTCACATTTCTTCCCGTAGATGGTCTCGAGTGTCTTGTTTTCGCCGATCTCGAGGGTTTTGGAGAACTCGAAGAACTGTCGTCGATGTAACGAAAATCTTTATCCCCTGAAACCTTTGTCTATTAGACAAATCTTTATTTGTTGAAAACAAATACGATGTGTTGTCGAAAGTATTATCCAAAATATCACAAACTAATTTTTTGCAAAATTAATAAAGAAAACTTTATTACAAATGAGTAATTACAAATGGTGATTATATAAGTTACAATTGGTATGTGTGTGTAAAAGATGGTGTTATTTACAATAAATATTTTACTAATGTAAAAATTATTTTATAAAAATCTCTGTTTTTGAAATAATATTTTAAATGTTAGCTAAACATTGAAATTAAAATTTGAAGATTGCGGTTTTTTAATTTCTGAAGAATTTAAGGTTCTAATATTCTAATTACCTGTTTCAGTCTCTGCTCGTTCTTTTTCGTTTTTCATAATACGCTCCAACTTCTTATCATGTGGCGAACCCGTTCTTTCTGGGGAAAGACTTTCTTCCACGTTCAACATCGAGTCCACTGATGACAAATCTGCGGATTTTCCACGCGCGGAATCATCCAAATATTTGTCATCATCTGTCGATCGTTCGATTAATGCTTCGGTTTTCTGTTTTTCATCCGCCTGTATCTTTTGCGACAATTTGATATCGTCACGTTTATCTAAATCTTTATTTTCTTTTAATTCGGCTGAGCTCTCTTTAGTGACTACTTTCGTGGATATCTGCTTTGTTGAAGTCTTATCTTTTTCTTCAGAAGTTACCTGTACATCTTCAACATTTTCTTTCAAGCTGCTTACAGTTTGATGCGCGTCGGGTTGTCTCGAAGCCTTCGACTCTCCATCGTCTAATAAAGCTTTTTTCGTCGCAGTTTTTCCGTCTCGATTTAAATCCTCAGAAGCTAACAATTTTCCATTCTCTTCACCCGAACCCGAGATATGTTTCACTGCAATCGTAGAATCTTTTTGATCCTCCGAAATCACAGTAGTGTTATCGATTTTATTTCTGTTTTTAAAAGTACCTTTCTCTTTGTCGATGACTTCCTTATCAAATGCCTTATCTTCGATCGCTTCTTGCTTCTCCCGCAACATACTATCACTCGGTATTGCACCCTCGAATGTATTTAACCTACCTAAAAAGAAGATTAATGTAGCTGGAGTTTGGCAAACACAAATTTTATAAATGTATCAAAATTGATGACTACCTAATAACCGAAAGATTATTTCTTACCAAATTTCTTAAATTATAATAACAAAATACTCTATTTTATCTTATGAAAAAGTTGAAATGTTGAAATTTTTTCTTACTGTTCATGCTGTTATTTTCCTTACCGTTACCTTCTTTTGCATCTTCCGTGCTAGGCGTCGTTACTTTATTCTTTTTATCCTTATTCTGGACTTGTTCATTTATTGGCAAACTCTCTTGCGTTATTCGCTGTAATTTTTCTTCAGAAGTATTGTGCGTATCAGTTTTGTGCGACACTTTGCTGGTCTTACTTTTATCTGAAGAATTAATATCTTTGGAAGTTTCCTTTGTTACCTCTATTACTATCTTTTTCCTCAAAACATTGTCGGAGCTCATTTCCTTTACAGTTTCCTGCGTCGATCTTGGAGTATCAGGTATCTGATCTTTGTGAACCATTGCTGTGACAACCACTCGTTCCACGGTTTCCTGACTAGTACTATCTGTCGCGTCTCTTCGAAATCGAGATTCTATTATCCTCTCGCTGTCACCTTCTTCTTCTTCTTCTTCTTCTTCTTCTTCTTCAGCGGAAGTATGCGCCGGGTGAGCCGGCTCTCCTACTGCAACGCTTCTTTCTTCCTTGCCCAGAGATTCATCTCGATCTACTGTATTCTCATCTTTATCAAGCGTTCTTATCTTGCTGGATCTCGACGTTTTTTTAGAGCTACGTTTGTGCGTTTTGGTCAGTTTTGTCTCCCTTGTGCATTCTCTTGGTGCCTTTGATCTTTTTCCGGATACTACTTTTTCACACTTTTTTTCCAATGACCTTTTTACTACTATTACTTCTAAGCTATCGTCGCTTACGCTTCGTTCGTCTTCATCTTCTTTTCTCGAGTTACTTTTGGCTTCCGTCTCATTAGGGCTTTTGCTTATATCTTTCTCTTGTTTTCTTGCGTGCCGTTGTTTAGTTGCTCCTTTTTCAGCGTCATCGTGAAAATAATCGCAACTGTCCGAATCGAACGACGAATCTGAATATTTTTGTTTATGCCTCGTTGATATTTTTCTGCTTCGTTTTTTACGCAGATTGTGCTCACTGCTTCCATCCTCATATCTATTGGTTGATTATCACAATTACAAAATTTCATATTTTATGTTAATGCAATCAATAAAAGAGACATTTAGAAAATACGGCACATACTCTACACATTTTAGATTGTTTTTTATTTTTTACATTTAACCGTCTAAATTCTTTTTAGAACGTATTAAAGATTTTATAACTTTTTTAGGAACAAATCTATATATCGACATTTTGAAAATATTTAACAGAGCTTGTGAACACAGAAAGAAGAAGATTTGTGTATCTCGAACGTCTCTCTTATTAATTTCGCAAAGGAATGAAGAAATATCCATTTTACCGTGCTGATTCGCTCCGAGCTCTCCTCTCGTCCTTTTTTGAAGATGTCTTCGACAGACGCACTTCTTCCTCACTAAAACTTCGACTGTCTCGACGAGTCAACTTTTTCAGATTACCTTTTCGCCGTGTTCTTCTTTCTATCCACCGCTCTTCGTAGTAGAGCTCGGGATGTTTGTGACCTCGGTCTCGTCTACTAGGACTACTGTCGCTCGCGGTGCTACTATCATCGTGTTTTATTCGGACTTTTGCTGTAAAGACTAAAATTATTTCAATAATTTATATTGCTATAATAGTAGACTACTACACGGGGAGAATTTTATTTTTCAATTTACCTTGAAAATCATGTAATCGTGGGACAACGTGGCATTCCGAAGAACTTTATGAGTTTTTAAAATTTTACCATACATTTTAGTAATAAAATCTACACGAAG
>NW_011967192.1:154437-230936 GCF_000949405.1 Vollenhovia emeryi
TTAGACCAATATTGCTAAATAAGAAAAGCGTTCATCTTACAATAATGGACCAATATTGGGAATTCTAGATTAACGTTATTTCCCAACATTGTGCTAATATATTGTGCTAGTAGGGGTTGCCCCGTGATTACGCGATTTTCAAGATAAATTTTAAGAGAAAATTCTCTCCTTGTGGTGAAATTTCTAACATATCGAGATACCAATCATTAAGGAAAGAATATAATTTGTATTGAACACTGTCACATACACGATTCCATAAATATTTATTATTACATTAGTCCGGTTCTTCTCGAGCTTCCCTCAAATTTAGTAAATATCTATGCACTACGCATATACCTAATCTGACCTTTGCTCGGTGCGGTCTTGTGTGTTCTCAGTTGCTGCGCTGTAGTACCGCCATGCATCTGAATCAGTTTCGCGCAGTCTCTGTATCCTCTATAGAGAGCTGCGTCCAGTGGAGTCATCGAATTACCCTTGCTGGTCCTAAGAACCGCGTTGATTTTCGCGCCATGATCCAAGAGAACTTTGCACGCGTCCAAGTGGCCGTGCAAAGCCGCGACATGGAGAGGCGTCTTGCCATCGTGAGTAGCGACATCCAACGTGCTCGGTCTCTTTTTCGCTAACCATTTTATCAGTTCGATTCTACCGGATGCGACGGCTTCGTGTCCAATCCCCGTGCCACGCACGGTTTTAGCGTGAAGCGATCCACCGTGCTGAGTCAGAATCTTCAAGGTTTCTAACTGGCCCTTAGCTGCGGCGCAAAGTGCTGGTCTGGAAGATGTTGAAATTCTCTTGAAAACTTTTAACTGAGATTGAAATATAACGGTTAGACCCAACATGTACCAAGCACAGTAGAATATCGATTATCGAGAATCGTTATCTTGAAGGAAATCTATTATTTTGCCGAAAGGTCAATTAAAAATTAAGATTATCCATAAACTTGGTAATCTTACGTTCGACCCTTTCGATCTTGGCGATTGGGATCGGCCCCGAGTTTGAGGATGAGAGCGGTGGCATCCGCGTGACCCAAAGTGGCGGCATAATGTAACGCGGAACACCCGTTGTCGTCCACATAGTCTGGATGAGAGCCGCACAAGTTGACGAGTACTTCTACGCATCTCGCGTGGCCCCTCGAGGCTGCGCAATGAAGTGCCGTCAGTCCATCTTTGTCCGAAGTACCTGCGGCTGCCGACCCTCCGGCTCTAAATCAAAGGAAGATCATATAACGAATCTCCCTCAATTGCTCTCGCAACGTTGCTCCGTATTGTCGATTAATGAATTAAAGATTGAAATGTCGATCTGGCATTGAAGAGACTGACGCCTGTTGGAGAACTGAAACTTTTGATCGGAGTCAGTCGTCTACCTTGCTAGAGCCAACACGGCCTCCACGCTACCCGCGCTTGCTGCCCACAGAATCGGTTGCCGTCCGTCTTCGTCCTTGGCGTTCACGTCCGCCCCGAATTCGAGAAGCGTTTGTAGAACTTTCAGACCGACCTTCTTGGGCACGGCGAGTTCTGCCGTGGCGGCCGCGCCGCAACATTGGGCGGCATAGTGAAGTGGAGAGCCGCCCCGTAAATCTGGGGTGGAAGGTCGCGCACCGGCTGCCAGAACCAACCGAACGCATTCCGCTTCCCCGCAGACTGAAAATCGTTTTTGTATCTTTGGCATTTTTTAGGTATTTCTTGAAGTGGACAGTGAAAAAGGATAATATCGGGGAGATAACACCTCGATTCGAGATACCACGTGGTCGGGGCCGCAAAGATCGAAGGGGCCGACAGAGAGTCGCCCTACTAGTAAGAGTTATACTATCGCTCTCTGAAAATCGCAGTGGTATACTTAACACTTACAACTGTAAATCAGTGGCTATTCACTGTTTTCAGTGATAATCCACTGATTGACTTTTAAAGAGCATTATTATTTTAAACCAAAAAGATATTCTACCGCCAGCAAATATTAAGATAATTAAGGTGAATAATCCGACACCACTGTATGGCAACGGAAATACTTCTTTTATTAGCACTGTGCCTGTTGCCAATGGTGTCGGATTATTCACCTTAATTATTAGTATTTTATTTTTAGTTCTTTTATTAATTGTTTTTTTGTTTTTCCCTCATTTTCTTAGAAGGTCAAACTGTCCACTATCGTATATTTATTAAAATTTCCTTAAAAGTTGGGTGTCGGACTGAAACGCAGGGTGCCGTATCGTTCCTTCCGATCTCCGAGGAAACTACGTGCCGTAATGGTCAAGGAAGGTCAGTAGGTCGTCCTGAGTAACGTCGTTGCGGTTCGTTAGCGATCACGCGAGCGTATATCGCGATCGCTTGAGCGACTGACCATAGAAGTCCTTGGATTTTATTTGTACGAAAACTTACGCACGCATAAAAGCGTTTTATCTGTTAGATATACGTCGGTTATATAATATTCCCACGTGTGAAAGAAAAGAAACGTTTATTTCGCGATAACTTATAAAGATTAAACGCCTATTTACTCATATTGCTTCATAATATATTTGGTGTTACCAAACGGAAAGCATCTGGCACAATTTATACAGATTTGCGGAAATAACTGATCTACGTTAAAAACAAAATTCTGATAAACTGGTGAGATGCGTATTAGTAATACATTTTTTGAAAAATTTAGTCATTATTACTGAATTTGATAATAATAGCAAAACGTTTGGTAATAATTATAAACATTTTGAACGAGTCAATTTTGCATTTAGTTGAGTCAACTAAATTCTGCAATGTTTTAACTTTAACAAATTTAATAATCAAGCTTTTTACGCCTTAGTGGTCGAATTGGTGAAACGCCCGTCCAGAGAGAAGGGAAGTCCAAGTTGAAACCCTGACCGAGGTAATATTTTTCGCAATAAATTTTCTGTATTAAAACACTGGCTGGTTAATGTCAACTAAAAAGCTTGATTATTTTTATCTATTACTAGCAACTTAAAGAGATTTCTATGTTTAACAAATTTATATCATCATAATAACCTTTGCATTTAGTTGAAACTATTTCACCATAGATCTAGGTAACATTAACCAAGTCTTTTTTTTCAGTGCGTGCACATATATACGCGAAAAAAAAGGAACAAGTGGAATCCAAGAATAAAAATTAAGGATACGAATTAAAATAAACATAAACGATATGGATAATTTATTAACACAATGAAAACACAGCTAAAAGCTAAAAATAAAAAGAGAAACAATTTGTACGGGTTTAAAATGCAAAAGGATATGTCAGAGATAAAAGCGAGCGATACCAGTGGCCCAATGGAGAACACTGTGTCCCTCGAGATCCTTAGCATTGACATCGGCACCGTTCGCCAGGAGAACCGCGACCAGCTGCGTGTCCCCGGCGATGACCGCGAGATGAAGCGGAGTATGCCCCTCGGCATCAGGAGCGTTCACCAGTTCTGGTGCCGCCGCGGCAACGGCACCACCGGTACCCGCGTCCATGCAATAATGAAGGGCGTTTCTCAACGTGCGATCTCTGTAAGCGGTCGTTTCCGCCTGCTCCTTCAATAATCTCAACACTCTTGCCCTGTCGCCCTGTTGACAGGCGTGCATCAATGGCGTGGCGCCGATGTGTAACACCCTGAAACAGTGCGTCTCTTTCATTCGCCAAGCGAAGAAGGAAGAAGAGAGAATTCGTATTAAAAAGAAAAATGTATTCCGCACACCTTTCATTTTCTCATATAGAATCAATTCCGATTGAACTGCTAAGAAAACTTATTATCCGCTAACGGCAATCGTTTAGGTATCGTGCTGAACCCCGCTCGTCAAACGGATTGACTTGCGAACGAAAATAGAAGAGGAAATTTAAGTAGGGAAATGAATATCGATCGTCTCTACCTGTAAGGTCTCTTCTTGCGATGATCCTGATGCTGCAGGGAGCAGGGTGGATCCTGCGATCGCGATGTACCGGACGGTCTATGTTTGGACGTACGATGATTCGGATAGGGTGTCAGCGGGGGCAAGGACACATCGGCCACGCGATCCGCTTTCTTTGGTTGAGGCTTCTCCTGCGACTTGAGCGGAATCGGCGGTGTCTTAGTGTCCATGCCCGTCTCTGGCACCTACTCGCGACTACTCCAGCCAGTCGCGTGGAAGCATCTTCGGACCTCTCTCTTCGGACGGATCGAACTCATCGCGCCGAGGAGGACGGTTTTCTGGTCTCTCAACCCGAGAGCGAAATAAATACGCTTGAAAGAAAACGACTATTGAGCGTACACGATGGTCCTTGAGATACCTATTTGATTTTGATGCTAATAAAATGAGCGTATGCACGGGGATAAAGTGGGAATATATAGACGTGCACGCACATACGTTTACGCACGAGCTGGATAAGTAAATTTCGCGTGTTTCGCAACACGCTGCGATAATAAATGGAGCCGTCGTAAAAATGAAACTATCGATTTATGTATCTGCGCGCGTGAAGGACGTTGCCGTAAAATCTGTAACGATGCTCCGCATCCTAAAATAAGCATCCATTAAGGGACGACCCAAATTTTCGATTCTAAATCAAAGTTCGGTTACTGACCACGTGGTGAACTGACCAGGTCACTCGCTACCATAGAAACCAGCGGTCACAACACGCGAATACCTATAAAGAACCATAATGGCTGATTCCACGGCAAGGTCGTCACGTGTCGAATTCTAATCTTCACCTAGTGTAGATCGTATGAGCTGTCAGAAAACTGATTACTTAAGACGCCAAGGGGACTATCGAAACCCTGGTACGCATAGTATTCTTTCGACTCATCAGCGTATGGGATAAAAACGTCGTTATTCTTTTTGGAGACTGATTTACTTAAACTTTGTTCTTGTATAACTTCGTTTGTCCGACCAGACGCTGTTTTTACATTGTGTTAATACTAGTGAATTAATTAGATGAGAGCCAATCTAATTACCCAAGTAACATATTTGAGATCGGGTATATTTTGCAATATTCACATTCAGTTCAAAGAGATTGTTACAATTTTCGAAAACCTGTCTTGTAAACGATTTCAAAAAGATAAATATGCAAATAAATAATCAGCGTCGCGCAACTACAGAAATTTGATCCACTTGGTAAAAGTAAACTTCTTGACAAACTCGGTAATTAAGTACATATCATTGCTAGGCGTTTATGGAGAACAAACTTTCGATGAGAAACTTGCATTTTAAGATATCTTTTGCATATTTTAAATCGAAGCATCTTTACGTAAATAAGATTCAAATTAAAATCTCACAAAGTCCGCTTGAAATTATTGAAACAATTTCGTTAACTATCTTCTCCGATCACGCCTTATCCTTAGTCGTTAATTAACGAGATAAGTGTGTCGGCGTTTTTGCCAGAGAAAAATTGCTTCTATGCCGGTTGGACGTCGCGCAAATGAGAGTAAGATCTCATATAGTTCGTAGCCTCGCGCGCAAGATACATACATGCATACGTGCATACATGTATGTATACGTGCAACGAACTCTCACCGTAACGCGGCAATGACTGAAAATCGTTATTTCGTTGATTCACCATGCCGTACATCGATCCGTTATTGCTCCGTTAATAATTCGCCGAGACCTTCGTTTTTCGTGATGTTGCATCATTAATACTTAACTGCAACATCTCTGGCTTTTCGCGTTACGTGCACCACGCTTCGATATATCACATGTTTATTGTTTACGAGATCCAAATTGGTAATCGATCGGGACGCGATGCATATATCACAAGTACTTGCTTACAAAAAAGTTAACAAACAAAACAATTATCCACGTTTCTGTGCTGCCAAATGTATTTCTCGATGCGCACACAAGGGATGTGTACCAATAATTTCTCTCTTTTCAATTTTCACCAATAAGCGCAAGTAACTAAATTTACATTACTTGAACATGAGAAACCGTGTTTCATGAAATATTCAAAGACTTAACTTTTACTGAAAAATAGAAAGATACGTATATCCTTGTAACAGTTGTAACATTCTTAGTAATCGTATCGATTGTTTATAAATGTTTACAAATTAACCAAATGAATATTTCAAAGTTTAAAATTGTTAAAATAAATTTATATGATTATTGAAAAATCGCATCAATTTTAAAACATTAAATAAACGTCAAATAAAGATCGGTGAACATTAAAATGGAAAGTAGAATAATGTGACTTTAATATGTGCGCCCGCCGGCTCACATTGGCCCGAATAAATTTTCTCGCTTGATTAAGTTACGTCATTTAATTAAATTATATATTTTTATTTTATTTACATTTTTAATTCCTTGCAGAAATAGAAGCAAACTTTTTATACCGCTTAAAGCCTTCTATTACGAGACAGGCTTCTAATATGAGATAGTAGGTTTTCAACATCCAAATTCAGTCAGAAATCTGTTTCGCGACGATTACACGATCTAACAATGAATTTTCCACTAGACAGATTTCACTTCAAGGGCAATAAATTCATGGTGGAACCAACGGAGATGTCTGTTAATTTGGCACCAACTCTGCTGCCTCATATTAGGAGCTTATCTCATAATAGGGGACTCCTCTGGGATATAGGAATATCCCAGAGAACGTTGAAATATCTTTAGACAAAAAGATATCTTTTAGACATCCTGTAGACATGCGTATTGTTTGGGGTGGTCATGTCTACATAATATCAACCAAACAATATGCGAGATATTTAGTCGATCGTCGTTCTGGTATAATATCTAATATGTATATTTAATTGATGTATACTTACCTCGCGTTATAAATTACGCAGCTAAATTGTGTTGTTTGCTCATTATTTTGGCGCCAGATTTCAAAAGTCAAAGTTCGGTTGTCAAACGTTGCCTTCGGCCACGAGGTCGACTCGTTCTCGCGACAGTGAAACGTACCTTTAGAGGGTGGAGAGCGCACTGAACGCTCCGCATTAGCACGAGCAAGTTAACGTAAGGGTTGCTTAGATACCACCGCGTCTCAGAAACGTGTCAACAAAAACTAACATAAGTTTGATAATCTATATTCTATATTATCAAACGCGTACAAAAGATTTTTGCAACTTTTACTTTAACACGCTAAACATTGAATACTGTTAAACTCTCAGAGTTTTTTCAGAAACTTAAAAAAATTCTCTCGAAATGTAAACGGTCAATAATGCTTCGATTAATGAAAACTACAATTGATAAAAGCTACGTTTTTCGTATCAGTTTCTGATTTGAACAAAATTTAAGTTCGTTATTAGACATAATTAAATAAAATTTTAAAGGTTTTTTCTCTAAAGAAAAAATCCATTGAAATCAACAATTATTTTGTAAAAATTATTTTGAAATTATATATAGTTAAAAATTTATTTTCTAATTATGTATTTAATATATATGATAAATCATTTGTATTTCTTGAAATATTAGTATTCAGAAGTACGTAGACAATTGGGGGTATAGCTCAGTGGTAGAGCATTCGACTGCAGATCGAGAGGTCCCCGGTTCAAACCCGGGTGCCCCCTCATAGATTTTTTTTTCTACGATCGCAAGTATTCTCACTGAGAATCAAATTTGTATTTAATTTTCAATCTCGTTGTAACGGTTACTTTAATAAACATTATAATATAATATATACATCTATTACTTTACTTTAGTTTACAATTAGTATTTATTAATGAAATCTTTAAATTGTTTCTTTTTAAAATATAGGAATAAATTAATTCCTATATTTTGATTTAATTTTTACGGATCATTTTTTATTAATTCTAAATCAAATTAATAAACATTTACAGAAATGTATTCTCAAATGGGATATTGGGCTATATATCTTAATTTTTGAAGAGAATAATACTAAAAATAATAATTTCATATTTTTAATTGATTGATGGAAGCACAACACTATTTTATTTAAAAAAAATTTATTGATAATTTTATGTAGTAATATTGAGTTGATATATTGTAAACAGATTACATAGTATGAATCCTGTCCGATTCTTTTATAGATGTAACATTATATATCCAACAATAAGAAAACAATACACAAACAAATCCCTCTATTCTAAAATAAATTTTCCATCTCCTTTTATACTGCTCTTTCGTCATTCACATTGGATAATCTCACGTGATCATAATATCTTTTATTCATTTCTTATTCTAAATTACATGAATAAGATTGAAGACTAAGGAGAAACTAAGATAAAGAAAGTACTTAATCCAATAACTTTAGAATAGAGAAATTCACTGTAAAAAATATATAAAACATTATATCATAAATTTAATTTTGTGCGTATTTGAATATTTGTGGATACTAAAAAAACAAGAAGTTCCTCTAATTGTAAGATTACTTAATATCTTTTCAATTAGAAAACATTATGGATATTACATATGTTACAATAATTTCATATTTACGCTAGTATTGCTAGTATTATTCGGCTCAAAATTATTTTAATATTCTATGGTAGAATCAACGTCAGTCTTTTAATATTAGTTTCTGTCAATATTAGCACAAAGATGAAAACATTAGATATAGTTTGTCACAAACTGTACCATTTAACACATCGCTTTCTTAACATATTCAAATCCATCTTGTTGTTATATAATCTTAATATATCAACAATTATTACCAATCCTTAATTTTACATAATGAGTAATAGCTTATTAATATTTGGAAGACTTAATAATATAACCGTTTTAAATCTATATTTTGCTATCCACAAATAAAAAGTGAGTTACGTGGAATATACATATATAAACTTTATGAACAATCTGCTTTGATAAGGCAACTTGTAAAATTTGTATATAATCTAAAATATTAAAAATGGTTTTTCGATATCTATTTTATAAATGTATATGCTTATAAAGAAATATAGCGTTATTTTGAGAAATAACCTTTTTGTACACAGCAGTTGTGTGACACAATGATGTCAAAGATTTTTATATTTGTGCCTAATCTTCTGAAAATCGATAATACTCCGCAATGTGAGTAAGCATATCTTGAAACACGGTAGAAGGTGACGTACCAAATTTTTGTCTCCACAAATGCCTAGCAATGATATGTTGGCCTGACGTATGCGTAGCTTCTTGAACTTCCTCACATATTTCGACGGCGCTTTGCCAAATTGTTTCTTAAAGCATTAGGAGAAAAATAATTGCGTGAAAATTGTGTTTAGAGAAAACAAAAGTATCCCAATATTAAAGCACGTAATTACCAAGATTGTCGAGAAGTTTACTTTTACCAGGTGGGTCAAATTTCTGTAGTTGCTCGACACTGATAAGTTTGTATTGTCTTAAATTCTGTAAAGCTTCGTAACTGCAGCAGCGAGCGCGATCATTTGCTACTATATAACTTCCTGGTAGCGTATGCCTGGCAATCTCCCTCAAAGCTTCTTTCACCATGTTACTCTTGTCGACTCCTGTTTGTAACTTGTCAATTTTTTGCGGCTTAAAATACACACAACGCAAAGTAAATGTAAAGTTGAAGTAAAATGATATATCTTGCAATTAAGATGTGCTACGCTCAAGTGTTACCTCTGGAATAGCTTCGATCATGTGTAGCCATACGCGAGGTGGTACAGTATTTGCTTCCGCAACGCATATTATTGTATGTGAATTATTATTACGTTTCTTGGCAGAGTTTACGTCTGGCTGATGCTCCGTCATATAGCCACCAGGAAATTCGTCCACAATTAATATTGCACCTTCGCCGCCTAACAGCCACTCATCTGGATGTTTCTTGATATAGATTGCGGAAACTTCGTCGCACCGCTCGTATATCTTTCTAACAACGTGTTTCTTTACATCTGCAATAATATATGCGCGTGTATCTGATGCTACGGGATCTTGATTATGTTTCAAGGCTTGTAATTGTATAAATGAAGACCTAAGTAAGAAGCGGTACTTTCACAAGGAATCTTTTGACACCATCCTAGTATCACTTGAAGGCACATTTTCAGATCACACTTTATTCCGAAAAAGAAAGACTTTTCTCTTATGGACTGCTTTCTCATGCAGTCAGGACAGGACCAACTGTACTTGTCTACGATTCTTGCAGGACTCCAGATCAAATTGCGCCCTTTACAATCCGAATGTGGACAACTGTAGCCTGGGTGAAGCAAACTCATTTCTTTCAACCAACCGCATAATTCCCCCTCGTGGCCCTGTTGCAGCATCGGTCGAACGGAGACGTCAAAAAATCCACAATCGCTAAAAAGCCCCGAGCATGTCCTGCAAATGTTTGTATCGTAAATTAACCGTAACGTCGTAGGCTGAGTTTGACAGGAGTAAACAACGTTCCGCGGCTTCAATTACCTTGAATTTTTGGCCTTTGCGTTTTTCATCATTAATTCTAAGGTACTAGGCAGTATAATTGGCTTAACGCTACTAGCTCTCGCGTCTAACAAATACGTAATAACGACGAATAAAACTTTGCTCGCGCTTAAACAAAAAGTGAACAAAAAAACAATTATAAGAACCTAACGCTAACAGGAACCGATCAAGTGACCGTGGCGGAGTCCATTGTTATCTATATACGTATAAATACATATATATATATGTTAGATAGAGGCACAACTCGCTGCGCGTTGGCAGCGTCGCAGCCGAAACGAAAGGCGCGTGCGCGAAAGGGGCCTCGATTTGAAATCGGGCGCCGATGTTAATGCCCAGTTCAATAAAAATTATAATAAATTGTCGACGAAGGACGAAAACAGAGAAAAGTGGAAAAATGATATCGAGAAGTCAAAATGGACTGAAACATTAATGCGCTGACTTACCTCTCAATCTTCTTCCGTTACAATCTTTATCGGAAAATTTCTCCTTTTATCAAGATCGAGAGAGAAAGATTTATATAAATTCTTTTATAAAATTTAGAGAACACATTAAAATTACCTTCAATACTTTCTTCTTTTTTTCCTTTTATTAAGAACACGTTTTACAAAGCAAAATCTTGTGATGGTGGAAGTTGTGGAGGCTGAAGACTACAGAGTTGGTGTCGATAGGTACATTTTAACAAGGTTCCGAAAAGGTGAGTGCGGATAAGGATATCGGCACATTAATATAAAAAGTATTCTTTGAGTGACAGCGTGAATATTAGGCCGACACACTCATTCATTCGTTCATTTATTCAAGTATTTATTCGTTCGATCAGTCAGGTCGGTCAGTCGATCGGTCAATCTGTCCAAAAGATAGATAGGCAAACATTTTTGTCTACATACGCTGCACAAATACACTGCACGTTCATATGTATGCACTTGAAAGCTAAACACATGATTTGTCTACGTATAATTTTCTAGTGGAAAACACAGTGCAAACGAAGATCGCTGATATATGAGATACAAAGTACTTTATACAATATAAACAGATTATTGCTCGATGCAATAAACACGATAGAGCTATCTTCCTGTTAATATAATAATAGCACGCGCATGAAATAGAAGTGATGCTTTTTTTTTAAACGTCGATCAATGTCACGAGTTGGTCGACTTGACCGGTAGGATTAATGTGATAAATTTATACAAGTCGTTAGTTGGGTCGTTAAGTATCACGCACAGACGCAACTTATATTTATCCGATTTTCTACTAAGTGCACTCGCCATGAATTCTGGGAATTTTGTTCAACTGTCGTTTCGATAATCGTAACAAGAAGATAGCAACGGAAGAGCTCGTCGAGGAATAGAGCACAAATGATATATAATCAGCCTCTATAATGATATTCCGATGGAAAATTTCTCACGCAAAGGCTCACGTCGCGTGAAAACGCATCAACGTGGTATAAGAAGCGATAACTTTATTACGGATAATCAAACTTGCGTAATTGAAAGTTTGGTGACTAATAAAGTGAAATTATCTTTTGATAGGATCGCGCGATTGTCATTACGAACAATCAACTCTGCGTAAATACAGTTGGATCTTATAAAATATATGATGATCGAGATCGAGATATTGAGAAGAAAACGAGCACAGTTATCCTTTTCTTTATATTTCAGATATATTGCGTGCATAGGAAGGCGCAGTTTCAAGATTTGACAACGAAAACTTCAATCACACCGCATCCTATTCAGGCGATAATAACGTAAACGTTACAACATGATACTACTGTAACAACAGTGGCAACTGGCAGATAAACAGACAGTTTGGCAGGTATGATGAACGTAAAACCAAACATGTACACGTGACACTTAACCAGACTTTTTCTTTTGCATCTCCCTCTTAGCTACTCCCTCTCTCTCTCTCGTTCTTTCATTCATTCACAATTCTTTCTTTCTTTTGCTCTTCTTGCCTCCATTACTCTTATTCATTCCTATTCTCTATATCCACGAAGTCCTATAATAATGTAATATAGGCTTTAGTACTCTATAATGTATGCTAAACTAGGACTACCACTACGCCGTCTAAACACGGCGCAGTATTCTTAATTAATATTAGGAATATCGGCAGTGAAATTCCAATGACAGACGCGGCAGGCAGGCAATCAGTCCGGCAAAGTCTGTGGCACTTGCGCTGTTCCGGTGCGTAAAACAGATAAAACTGATTGTCGGGGTGCCCCGCACGTTTAATTTTTAACATTCAGTGTCGACACACGACTGCACGCAATGTCTACAAAGATAATGAATCAAAATTAGGGAGGGGGGGCACCCCACTGCTCGTACCGAGCAATCTCGCTTTTCTATTTCCACCATGGCACCTTCATCGTCATGTTCCACCATTACTTGACATCGTCATCTTACTCTACTTTTTTCTTCCATTGAAAAATAATTTCTTTACAATACTTGGTGATGTGTCCACCGACGAATACGGATCGCCGCGATCGACCTTCGCTTGCTCGATTTGATCAGAGGCAAACCGATGTTGTGTTTGAATTGTCCGAAACGAAGATTACTAAGATTATAAATCACAAATGAAATCACAGACTTTCGTTGGTGGTTCGAATAGAGAGGGGCCGTACATTGCAATTAGAACAACGTCGTAGGCATTATCAGGAAAAGTTTGATGAGAGGCACGGGGAACTCTTCTATTCCCCACTGCATTTCATTCCCATCCATTCTCCTTGATCATATGGGCAAGTTCGATTATAAATTTTCCTTCCTTGTACTTTTGACTTGACTCGAACGCATGCTCCTAAAAAAAATAACATCACACGATTAACAATCTTTCTTTATTCCTTCTTTAACAGTAATTTTCAGTTAACGGATAACTAACGTATTTCCACCCTAGGGTGGTTTTGCAGCACTCGCAATAGATATCAGCGACAGCGTGCAGCCCAGTTAACAGAACTCGCTCCTCCGCGGGACCGCAACCTACGTTCACCCTACGTAACGTAATTATCATTTTTCCATTTCTGTCATATGTGTTCTGTGTTATATGTATACGTATCGATCGATGTTGACATAAAACACACAAAGAATATCCTTAAATTACAACCATTACTAAAAATTGCAACATCGGGAAGAGTATTTACTTCTTTACTTTACTTTTCGTTCACGTTATTTAGAAAACTGCCAAACATTGCGAAATTACTGACATTTTCTTAGTGCAAATAATTTCGACAATTCTCGCGCAAATTACATTTGCACCGTAGACTGATAGAAACCTTATTTTTCATTCGTCGACAGCCATTGAAACAAAGCATCGTATACAAAGATGTGTGGGAAACCAAAAAGTACAAAGGTCGAATTTTTAGAGAAAATTAATTGTGAGTGGGAATAAATACAGAAAATTCTATTAATAACTCGAAAGGATAAAAATAGAGTTCTAGGACATCCTGTATGTAGGTATTATAAAAGTGGCCAATGTCAAAGATCTCAAAGTTGTTCTATTTCCAACGTATCGGTTATACTTACACAGAATTAAAAAGATAGGCACGACCTTGACTGCCCTGGAAGGACTGAAAATGCGAAACGGACAAAATTATTTATACCATCGGCGTGTTACGCGATACAACGGGGAAAGTTAAGCCTATTATTAGTCGTTATCGAACTATTTGCGATTCCGATCGGGGCGTCAACTTTTACCCGCTACAGCCTTGTGTCTCGGTAACGGGTTTTTTTTCCCCCCCGAGATTAACCGAAACTACGTGTCGCTATCTGACCAAATACGAACGATAGTAATCATGCGTTATCGCACGTTATTACGCACGCGGCGTGTCTACGCAGCCGTATTCCGACTTTAACCGATTGCACGTAGAATATGACGTCAAAGCAAAGGCAAAGTCACGCGGGTCTTTTCTTGTAACAAACAAATCGAAATAGAAATCGGTCTTCTCTCCTTATCGCTCGTGCGTTACGTGTAAATTCGTTAACATAGATTAGCAAAGTACGCCGGCGGGTTTCTTCAACGTCACGATCCACCGTATTCGCGGCAAATTGTCGGAGAGGCTCCGGTCGGAGTAAAAACGGGGGGGGGGGGGGAAACAAGATTTGCCGCGGATCGAGGCCGTGCGGCTTACCTTAGAGATGAGTTCGTCGTGATTGGCGAGATGAGCACGGCAGTGAATGCACGAGTAAGTGCGGTGACAGGAAGGTAGATACGCTTGAAAAGTTTTCACCATGATGGCGTGTCCAAGCGAGCGAAAAGACACTTCGCCCTTGCTCGCTATCCTCCTATCCTCTTGCCGGACGTAAGGATACAGATCTCTTGCCGGGAGATTTACGGGCTCTTTCTCTCTCTCTCTCTCTCTCTTCTCTCTCTCTCAGTGCTCTCCTCTCTCTCTCTCTCTCTCTCTCTCGCTCTCTTATCTTTCACCTAGAGGACCACGAGACTGAGTTTCTCCGAAACGCGGGGTGGTGGTGCGATAGTAGCCCCGTTCACCGCCGCTTCGTGCTCCGATCAGCTGTTGAGCTGGTTCAGACAGCGCCGGTTCGGGGACACCTGTAAAGCGAGGGAGATTACGTCGAGGGAAAACGAAAACGCGACTCGTCGATTTTCATTTCGTATCGATTCTCCCGCTGGCAACTGTGGACGTGGTACAAACGGACCCACCATGCGCGCTCTACGAAAAAGTAAAGCCAGAATAACCGAGTGAGGTAGAGAAGAAAGGGGCTCGATTGCTATGTTCAAGCGTAACGTTCCTCTTTGACAGCTGGAGATAGGCCGTTTTTAGAGTTTTAGAAAGAAGAATGTTTAACTTTTCTCGAATGGTGCCGTAGTATTCCCTTTATTCGTTGTCTCACTCGGTTACTCTGGCCTCACTTTTACCACACCACGTCCATGCATGCGTTTGGACCCGGGACAATTGTTTTATTTCTCCTTCGCGCCCTTGGGTACCGCGAGAATATTTTTACCGTAAAACTCGACGACGCGGATCTCGCCGAACGCGCGGGCGTTTCGTGAATAGATTCGATAAAACGTTATTCGTATCACGAATTAGCGGGTAGCTTTTTACACACAGAGCCGCACGGCTTGACATTGGCCCGAGATAGCGCTGTTATAGCACGCTGCAATTTTCACGATACACGCGTTCCGTGCCGACAGCATATCGATCGCACCTTCGTGAATTACGCGATCAACATTTGTTAGTGTCTGCCAGTGAATTGCGTTAACAGTGACATTCAAAGTGGAGCAATTGGAAACCACGGCGAGAGATTGATATAGATTAATTTTTGTCTCGCGCGAAACACGTCTCGCTCGCAAAATTCGTAACTTTAGCCGTCGATACGTAATCGACGTTGGTTTCTCGTTCTTTGTTTTGTAAAAAAAAAAATTGCAACGAAGAGCGCAACGACAGTTGCGGAAATGACGTCGAGAGCGAGGCGGCTTCGAAAGGCAATTGCATCGATGTGACTCGATATCGACTGATACGTGCCGCCACGTGCTGGCGCACGTTCAAACAAAGAGACAAGGACGTTATTATGAATCGTTAAAGATAGAGGCCTTCTCTGTACGCGGCACGGATAGCTTATCCCTCTTTAGGAAGCGGACGCTTCATAAATGCTAATCGCACACGTTCTCACGAGATATGCCCGCTAATCGAAAGCCCGATTTTCCCGCGACGGCCTCGCGAAGAGTCGATTCCTCCTGGCACGGAAGTGGCCGCAGAACCTGGTTCCTTCGCCGGGCGGGTCGCAGAGTGTTGGCGGCCGTTGCGATTCACGAGCGCGGACGAGAGACAGCAGTTTTTGCGAGCGGTAATCCAACTCCGTTCATCGGAAGTGTCGGAGTCGAGTATCGGAATTCGCTCGGATTCGCGAGCGCGTATTGAATTCGATCCTATCCTCGCCGGCGCGCGGCGACTGGCGCAGCGAGGAGGAGAACGAGAACGTATGGGAACGGCTTTCCTAACGGATGTCCGAGAACAAAGGGAGACGGGACTTTCGAGTCAATACACTAGTCAAGGTCATTGCTACTTATTGTAGACGCAACGGCGTCTTTTTTTTCTCCTCTCGTCGCGCAAGTGCGCGCGACGATGACTCGCCGCGGGACTCGAGCCTCGGTCTCGATTGAAAACGCGTAAAAAGATAATGGCAATACAATTTGCGCCGCAGCTTGCTCATTCGTATTCAACCCCCTCGGATACATCAAGTTTTGCCGAGCAGTCTGATGGCGGATGACAAAGTAATAGTTTCTGGTACGATCAAATGAAGAAAATCGCTCGTCAAATGTTTATCGGCGCGGGAGTATTAACACTTGGGAGAAAAAAAAACCGATTCCCAATGAACGAGCCTCGCGCAGGCGGGTCCAAGAGAAGCGAGCGAGGGGTTGACGACCGTGGGCCGAAGGAGGGGGCTTTGCCCCCTAAGTTATTTATAAACTGCCTTCTATATAAGAGAATTTACCCGAGTCCGTAACCCCTTTACCCCGCATTAGCCACATTACGAACGGGGATCGAATGGGCCGAGAGCCATTGCCCCCGTCGCAAACGTCGCGAGCGTCGCGACTGATTACGGCGCGGGGATAAGGAGAGGCTGGCAGTTTCGAGCGTACACGGAAAATTCGAAAGAAGCTGAGGGGGTTACGCTCTCACGAAACATATCTGGGGAATAAAAAGCGTGTCGACAGCCCAGCAATTTCGCGAGGATCCCTAGAACGCGATAATGCTCGAGCAAATGTAATGAGTTTCGCCGGGCTCCTAATCGAGCAATTTGGAGAAAGGTATCGCTTCAACAACAAGGAAAAAGTTGAAGAAACGAAATAACAGCCGCGGAGCGTTTCGTCACGGTATTTCGAGATAACGCGGGAGAGGTGGAACGAGGGGTAAACCGCTGAGGGCATCGCGGTGTACAGATTTGCGGGATTAGCGGGCATTTTTGGGGCATCAGTTTGGGCGCGTTGTAAAGATAAGGCAATGCCCACTGGGCATTAGTGGGCATTTGGTGTACACGATTTTGGTCAGCGGTTCACCCCTCGAGGAGGAAGATCCAATCCAGGCGACCAATCTCTTTCGCAAGGTCGTATCTCGATTTTACACAACTTCCGCTTCTTCCGTTTAAACGCACGTTCTTAACCCCTTCAGTCACGAATTTTTCTAGCTATCGGTTTATCATAACAATTGGTTTACAGGGGTTTCTGGGGTCGCTGGTCAACATCTGGTCAACATCTAGTAAATTTGCTCACTTTTGTAATGTTCACCCAAGTATTGGATACACAATCGACCACCTGAAACCAAATCTTAAAAAACATTATTTTTCAAAATTTTTGTCAGCCATATTGGACCCGCCATTTTGAATTTTGAAAACCTCACACCGGATTCGTAGTCAGCGAGCTCAAAAACCCCCTGTATACAAATTTCTAGGAAATAATAGCTAATATTGTTTCTTGGCATGAATTTATTTAAAAAATTTGGCAATTTTCTGGTACTTATTTGTTATTAACAATAATTATACAAAACATTTATGCATTATTAAAATTTTTTATACTTATCAGGATCGCAGGAAGGTAAGAAACAAAAACTGGAAAGAAATTGGTTATATACTGCTCGTAAAGCTTAAAAAAAAAAACCGGTGGTATCCAGGTGGCACGCTGTGACCGAAGGGGCTAAACGAGCGTTTGAGCGGAAAAAGGGGAAATTGCGTAAAATCGAGACACGACCTTGCGAAAGAGATCGGTCGAAATGCTGATGCAAGGTGGTGCAATTATACCCGCGGTCCCGCGACACTCCCGATCGAGCTCCTTACAGTTCTTTGGAAATATTCTCGAAAACGAGTTTCGCGGGGGGGGGGGGGGGAAACGGGGAGAAGCGGGAAAATTTGCAGCGGCTCGGAGAGACGAGAGAAGAGACGCGCGAGAGGGCGGGGGAGGGGGAGGGAGGTGGTAGCGGAGCAGGCGCGTGCGGCGATTCCGTCGCGCGCAGTCAGCTGATAGTCCAGTCAGCTGTAAATGTACACAAAACCGTTGTCCAACAGGTTCACGCGCCGCGCCGCGACGCCACGTTCGATCGAGCCGCGCGTCCGAGCCGCAAGGGCACCTCGCGGATGCGATCCCGCCTCTCCCGGCCCTCGATCGCGCGCGATCGATCGCGCCGAATCGTTGAGCGCGGATGCGACTGGGTTGCCGCTGGTGTGCGCGGGACGGAGTCACTCCCGCGCAACTGCACGTCCGTTGCCGAAGGAACGCGAGATTCTCGCGACTTGGACGAATAAGGAAAATCGGGCCCAAGTATATTGCTCGTTTACTTTAATTCATTCTGGTTTCACCGATGCCGTTGTCGCGTTATCCAGTCGAAACGTCTAAATCGCGCGAACGGCTCTTGGAAACGGAATAATTGCGAAAAGTACGAAAATAGCTGCGACGCAAACAGCGTGCGAAATTCAAGCAAAATGAGCGAGTGAGAGAGAGAGAACGCGGCCAAGATAATCGTCCCGATGTTTTCAAGTCGCGACGCGAATCAGCTGTGAATGTATACAAAACAAGCCGATGCGCATTATCTTGGTGACAGTACGTATTCGTGTCGCTCGTCGTACGCGTGTGCGTGCGCGAACACGCGATCCGTTACGCGCGCAAGGGAAATAAACAGCCGCGGCGTAAACAGGCGCGACGTGACGAATAGAGTCGACGTCTAGACAGGTCCATTTTGCGTAGGATCGAACATTCGCGTCTCGATCTATACAAAGAGGCGCCGAGTTTCGAGCGCGCGCGCGGACACCTGCGCCCACCCGGATCCGCTCGTCCCGAAACGCCGTTGTTGGGAAGAACGAGTCGATTGCTCTCTATCTCTCTCTCTCGCGTCGCGTCGCGTGAAGAAAATCGGAGCGAGCCATTGATAACGGCGAAGGAGGAATCGTTAATCCGACGCGATGCTCGCGGGAGAGAAGAGACGAGACGAGGTGAGACGAGGCGCGACGCGACGCGGCGCGGCGCGGCGAGACGAGGCGAGGCGAGGCGAAACGCTGCGAGGGGGTGAGGGGGTGAGGCGGAGCGAGGCACGACGAATGAGGCAGCTGACAGGCCCCATTAGCTGAGAACGTACACAAACCCGATGCTTTAACCGTGGCGTACCCGCGAGCATCGTCGCGGGATTATTCTCGCCCTCCGTCGCGAGGAGGACGTCCCTTGTCGAATCCGACGGAGGTGCGGAAACAATAATGCGTAGTTGGAGACTCGGAGCGGAGAGAGAGAGAGAGAGAGAGAGATAGAGACAGAGACGAACAAGTATGGAGTACGTAACTGTGACTGCGCTGTTACGACGGGGACGATCGCCGCTCGATGGCGACGACTCGGCCGCACCGAACAGCCGAGAGAGCTTGTTTACTGGTCGCGCTTACGTGAAGCGCGCGTCGTCGAGTGTCGCACTCGCATTCGCTCCCCCGTGTGTCGTCGTAGCTAGGCAAGCGCGCCGCGTCGCGTCCGCTCGGCCGAGGGTACGCGCGACGACGGGCCCGCGTAGGTGAGGTAGAGGTAAACAAAGACGCGTGCACGCGGGGGGTAAACGTCGTCGGGACGGGCTGTTGACGTACCTCCATATGCATCCGTGAGCGCTGCGGCGGAGCGCGACGACGACGCGGGTTCTCGGTGTTCCCTCTGCCTCGCGACTCGTAACGCGGAGCGCGGCTCGCGGCTCGCGGATCACGGCTGCTTCGTCTGCGTGCTGTGCCACGAGCGACCACGGCGACGACGACGGTCCGTTTTGATCATCACTAACGCGAAACGCGCACGTACGTCCAACGAACGCCGTACCGCTGATCGACTCGGCGTCGTTCGATTTATTTCGGTTCGTCCGCAGGCGAAATCGCGCATACGATGACCCGCGCGCACGCGCCCGACGCCGCCCCCCGATTGCGGACATCACCGGTAGGGGCGCGCGTCGCCACACTACTGGGCGGCCGCCGCAAAGTGCCCCGCGTACACGGGGGTGTCGCGCTCCTTCTTTCTTATTTATTAACTGCAGCTTCTCTCCTCCCGTGTGATTCATCCAGACTTTGCGATGCGCACACATACGCACCTTATTATTCCACGTACATAATTTTACGTCGATCTTTGTCACGAAAAAAATGTGTTATGAGAAAAAAATACATACATCCTCCTTCTTTATTTTAGCGGACATCTAGCCTAGGTAACAGATTCGTTTCTTTTGTTCTCGCGCGACTCTTTACAAAGAATTACAAGGCTGATCTGGATGAGTGTTCTTTATATGACACATCCGCCTGTTAGCTCTTCCTTTCTTTCCAAATACCGCCGAGATATTGTTCGCTCCGCGCGTCGCGTTAAATTTGAATTGTTCGGAGAATTTTGCGAGTCCAGCCACGAACAGCAATGACATTCGAATAATCCGTACTCGTAGAAAATGTACGAAGGGCTGCTTTCGTGAGGAGATGAAAATGATGCAGATTAAAATGACCTTGTGCTATGATTGGTAATTTTAATCTGGGTCATTTTCATCTTCTCGCGAAAGCAGCCAAGGATATCCTAGTATACTGAGAACATCCCTGTATATATCTTATATTTTGCAAAATTACGCAGACATTCTCAGAATTTACATCTGTTGTTAGGCTTGTCTTCAGTCAACATAATATAACAACGAGTTAAACGAAGTAGATGCAATAGTGTTTTAAATAGACGCTTTTGGTATGCTTTTGCCACTTAATTTTATACGCCATTTTTCCGTATCTGTAACGTCTCGATATTCAGATCGTCATGTTGGAACGTAAAGCGTTTGAAATTTCAAACGTATCTTCGGCGCCCCAGCATCAAAGCCATTTTATCATTACTTATCATTACATGAGAGATTGAAAGTCTGATCGCACACCGACAACTTTACTACGATCTGCACAAAACTTTTTCTTTAATTTCAATGTCACTTATGATGCATAGTAAAAGGAAATTTTTTAGCACGAGGTTGGCGCTAGACATTAGAGCGTGGACGAATGGCGTCAAGCACGAACAATTATACGATTATAACTCATGCATAATTTCATAATAATGATGATGATTCACGAGCTCGATGCTTCAATACTCGTTTGTTTCACGAAACATCGAGATACGTACGTTGAATACTCTTTCGAAATTGCACATGTTTCACAAGTAATTGATTAAATGTAGGGAGATGCCCCTGCTTTTAAAAACCGATTTCAATTTTAAATCTTGCGAATCTTCTTACACTTTAATCACGATGCCTTCTTGCCTAGGCCCGATAGTATAATTTAAGTATTTCAACAGTATCAGACGACTAAAAATAATTAACAAAATTAATTTCTAATTAAAAATAGTTTTTTAAATACAATGCAAGTACTGTGTCATGTATGGCGCTCTTTTAAAGTAAGTTTATTTCGTGACGTTTTGCAGTCCCGAAAACTAGTTCTATTTTGATTGATGCATGCTTGCGTTTGTATACTATAATTCGTAATATTTTCTTCCTACAATCCAGATTTAGCGAAAAGTGCGCATTTAATAGTATTCTTAAAGAAAGACATGTCAATTTTTCACAGAAAACGAAAATAATAACATATATCAAGTTCTAATTCATTTTTAAATAAACGTTTTGCGACTTGAGCCCCAGACTCAAATGAAAAAATATGTGCAAAGTTATGTGTTGCTCAGTTCAATATGCATATCACAATTTAAATTTGAGGATACTATAGATTGAAAAAAATTCGGTATAATCTGAAAGTTCACAATAAACAATAGCCTTTTTTGACATTGTAAAGTTAATTGACTTCAAATTTCACACGTTATATCTACTTTGTGCCAACTTTAATACATGTTTTTTTTATATAACATGGTAAAAAATATATCTGCTTGTGTATTTCAAAGATGTTAGATTAATGAAAAGGTATAAATTAAAATCTCTCTTTCTTTTATATGGCTTTTATACATTAATAAAAATAATATATATATATGTATGTATATGCACGATCTTTTTGATGAATTTGACATAACAGTAAATATTAACTTGTTCCATATACATAGGTATATATGTATATTATACATATATTTTATAATACATATATAATATTGTACAAATATACACACATTATATAAATATATATATATAATATGTGGATATATAGATATATATGTGAGTGTGTGTGTGTATGGAACAAGAGAACATAGTATATGATCATGCGATATGTACTTACTTTTACATACCGATGTACATAGTATCCACAGTATACTCGAGCGTTATATTATTTCATAAATTTGTAAACAAAAGAGACTGAAAAAAGCTTGTAAAAAAAGCTTTCAAATTCAACGAGTTAGCTGATACAAAAATCCTATTAATTAATATCTATGTATAATCTTTGTTCGAGACAAAAAAACTGACACGATGTCATATTTGCACTTAAAATTTGCACTTAAAATTTGTTAATATATGCAGATAATGGCGGCATCGTCCTACGTTATTTCAGAAAAGAAAGATAGATGCATATTAAAACTATGTAGGAAACCTTTATTCGTATTTTTCCGTTTTTCTAGCTATACTATTAATTAATATACTTTTGCTGACAAAAATTAAATTTGCGTTTCACTAGGAGAGTCCGTTAAGCAATCTCACACGTAACTGCACGCGACGCGCACTTTGTTATCACGGAGGAAATGTTTCAATCGAAAGAGAATTAAGCACGTGGAAAGGCTTCTTGGGATTCTAAACGCGAAGTACATGTGTAACAAGATTAATACACATACAGAATACGTGTATTAATCTTGTGACTTTACTGAAAACTAATTTATGCATTCTCGTATATAACTTTAAGATCATATATATGGCGTTCATACATCGCGTTAATTCCTCACGAAAAACATTTACATCCATTTATTGATATTTGGATCTTATAAAACCGGGATTCTTACGTATTTCTAAAATTTAACGAACCATTTGCTCGTATCATTTAACGTAAAAATATAAATTGCGCGGGACTAAAATGCTATTTTATATAGATCTAAGCTTTAAAAATGCTTCATAAATGCGCAATGTCTGCCACCCTCTTTTTTTCTTTGCCAAAACCGTTTACAGAATCTCCCCCTTTCCATTCACCATCTTACTGTTCACACATCAAGTATCTTCTTTCAATTACCATCGCATAGTTACATTGAGAAGGATAACAAAGCAACGATACACGGCGAACTTAGTATCTTATCTCGATTTATTCAATACGTATTTTCTTATAAAGTGATGTCCTACTAAATAAAAGTAAATGAAAAAAAACCAAACGTAATAGTTAATATGTTCATTAAAATTCTTCTTCTCGTTAAGGCAACTAATTTTTTAGTCTCATTTTACATGTCTAGAGTATATATTTATATATTTATATATTTTATATTTGTATATTTATAAAGTATATGTAAAACACTAATAAACGGTTACCTTTATTTTCTTGTTACAAGCCTTATAGTAATTAGAATATAGTGTGTGTATATATATATATATATATATCTTTGTATATTTCTATTCTTGTAATAAAATTGATTATTATTTTTGAATCTAGAGATAATAAATATATATCTAACGTGTATTGTTAGTACATGATAAGTGCGTGCAGAGGGTGGCAGCAGGGTGCGCATTTGGGAGTGCTATTGTTTCAAGGACTCTCCAGTCCCTCATCTTTATACCGTCTCACATGGTGACATTCAACTGTATTGCTTTAGCGTCCACGGAACATGCTTGTTGTTGTTGCGTCTGTTGCTGTTGTTGCTGCTGCTGTTGCTGCTGCTGCTGTTGCTGCTGCTGCTGCTGCTGTACTTGCTGTTGCACTTGTTGCTGTACTTGCTGCTGTATTGCCTGTAGTTGAATTGTTTTCGTATCAACGGTACACGCCTGTTGTTGTTGCTGTGGTTGCTGCTGTACTTGCTGTTGCACCTGTTGCTGCTGCTGAACTTGCTGTTGCTGCTGCTGTTGCGCTTGCTGAGCCGCAGCTTGAGCGGCTTGTCTTTGTTGTTGTCTAAGTATACTTGGTGGCGGATCCATATGCTGACGTTGATGTAATAACAAATGATTCTTCTGGAAGAAGGCCTTGCCGCATTTGTCGCATACGTGTGATCGTATGTGGCAACTGCCGTCTGTGTGACGTCGTTGATGCTGCGACAAGCCGTGTTTTTGTGCGAAACCGCGACCGCAATCAGGACAAATATGTGGCTTAGGTTTTGGTCCTGCACCCACTGGTGGCGACGTTTGCGTCGCGCCATGCATATGACTGACACCAGGTGTCCCTATCGGTCCGTTCATCTAAAAATACATTATTTATAACTTTACATTTATATTGTTAAATATATTTCACATTTTGAGCACATATTGTTACATTTATTCGATACTGAAATGTCTTTCAACATATCTTACTGAATTGGAATAAAAATCGAGTGATCGTTACCTGATGTGTTCCTGGAGTGTTTGGGGTAAGAAAATGTGCTGGAGTTTGCTGAAAGGCGGCTGCTAATCCACAAAGGTCCGTTACCAGTGTTCGATCACCAGTATGTAACCTCTGATGCAAATTCAGAGCTTCTCGATTCGGGAACTCCAACCCACATTCCCTGAAATGATAATTATCCATTAAGAAACGTTCATTTACTAGTAAGAGAGTTGGGTGTATCCCTTATAATAATATTGGTAATACAATTTGTATCTTTTCCTTCCATTCAAAGTGCAATCATACCATCAAGAGTAAAGTTTACGATTTTTGTCAAACTCTCAAATAAATTTACAAAGATTTTTTTTATCTTTGTAAGCAATACCGATGCACATTAAATCGTGTTTACATGTACGAAATTTGTTTTCTAATAAGTTTTACTTTTCCTCGATACAAAGGAACCGTAACCCAAGCAGCCAAGCCTGTAGAGAACAGATTTCAGGAAACTCTGTCTCCAAATTATGTCGAAAGACTACAGATGTGATACAGGCTCTGATATGTCACATGATGTCGGCAGAACATCAATAGAAATATAACATAACAAAGCTTGATAACATGTTTAGACAGCAGATTGGTGGCAGAAATCGAGCAGATCCTGCTCACGCAACATTGGCAACAGATTGCGGCAGAACCCGAGCAGAATCTGCTGACATAGTTGTGTCAAGTTGCTGACAAGTTTGTCGGCAGATTGGTAACAAAACGGAACAAACTTTGTCGTTTAGTAGCGTAACGTTCCCGCTAGATGGACACACGGCATGACACTTTTTCTCTCTCTCTCGTAAGAGCAGCATTATAAATTAACACATCCACGTGAGATCATTCGGTCACCTTTTTTAAGTGCTGAAATGAGCTTTCTTGCACTCTTGTCTACAAGTGTGTAGAAATCTTTAAGGACTTATATACTTACTTATTTAAACGCATCTTTGTAATGAACGAAACAAAAACGGTGAAAAATGTAAATTAAAGGGCAGATCCTGCTCAATTTCTGCTGCCAATCTCCGATCAAGCTGCGCCACTCGGAAGGATCCGAGCAGGAGCTCAGTTTTTGCCACCAATCTGCCATCAAACTGCACTGCGCAGATCCTGCTCGGTTTCTGCGGACAATCTGCTGTCCGTGCATATCAGCAAACTCTGGCGGCAGAACACAAGCTGAATAAGGACATAGATAATGTCAATCTGCTAGAATGTTTTGATGAAATCTGTCGCCAGTCTGTCTACAATCTGCTATCATTTTGCTTACGGGGAAAGAAAGAAAAAGTTGATTCCATTCGCACGTCACAATGTGTTTATCAACCAATGTTGTGACATATAGAGTGGTGAGCGTGGCGCAGAGAGATATTTGCTACTTGGTAAATAAACGAACAAAAAGATGAAAGTTGAAGTTGAGCCAAGACTACGACTTTTTGTTAGAACGCCCCCTCTCGGATGAAAGTGGCAACAACCGCCGAGAGAATCCTAAACCACATACACGTCCCGTTGGGGGTTGAGCAGAGTAGGTTGACAACCTACTCCCAGAAAAACAACTCCTCGGTACCTCAAAGGAGGCCTCGGATTGGAAGCAAAGACTTGGAGGAGACCCGAGTCCGACTTGGACCGTTTGGCATATTGGACAGATAGATAATTTGTTTCGGTCTCATAATCAGTTTTGTGCACTTGATCGTGCGGTCACAGACTGTTTCTGTGATTTCTGAATTATGACTGAATTGATAAAATTTCGGAAATAACGACACTCAATGGATAGCCCTATTAAAAGTTGTACCGTATGGAGAATGAGTTGTTGAGACAAAGTTGCTAAATACTGTACGCGCAGCTACGTTGCGTACGCATAATCTTACCTGCATGTAAGGGACTTTTCATCGGTATTTGCATTATTGTTGTGAATCTTAGAATGAGCGACCAGGTCCGCTTTCCGAGGGAATGCTTCTCCGCAAACGGTACAAGCGAAGGGTGTCTCGCCCGTATGTAAACGCATATGAGCTAAAAGTGTTCTCTTCTGCAGAAACTCCTTTCCGCATACGGTACACGAGTGTGGAACTCTGCCGTGTAGCCGGCCGTGATTAACTAGCTCAAACTTCCTCTGAAATGTCGCACCGCAGTCGTGGCAAACGAATGGATGTAGGCTGCCGTGGAAGCGTGAATGCATCGTAAGGTGGTCCTTTTGCGAAAACGACTCCCCGCATTCCTCGCAAACGTAAGGTCTCTCCCCCGAGTGGAATTTACTGTGCGTCACCAGGTGACGTTTGAGCGGGAACGCTCTTCCGCACTCTTGGCAGACAAACGGCCGCTCCCGCGTATGCACGCGAGTATGCGTCACAAGATGATGCTTCAGCGTGAAAGATTTTTTACATTCGCGACATTGATACGGCCTCTCGGCGCTGTGCAGTAGCAGATGCGTATGGAGACAGTGTTTGTGCGCAAAACTCTTGCCGCAATGAACGCAAATATGCGGCCGTTCGCCAGTGTGTACTCTGGCGTGTGTGGTGAGATGATGCTTGAGTAGGAAGGACTTGCCGCATTCCGAGCAGGAATACGGTCGTTCTTTCGGTACTCGGACCTGACTTCCCATGTCCTGCTGCTGCTTGACCTTGGTCTCGATCTGCGTCGTGTTTACATGAGTGAGGACATGGCCGAAGTGAGCGGTATTGTCCGTCTGGCTGGTCGCGACGTTGTTGGTCGTACTGGTCTGATTGGACGCAGCGGCCGCTCTCTTCATCAAGATCTCATTGCACTCTTCTGCCGTGAGCTGCAACGGTCCGAGCGGTGTCATGAAGTGCTTGCTCATGGCGTGCTTGTCGGCTGTCGTAAAAACTAAGGTGTTTGAGAATAAGGAAGGCGGGGGCGTGGGATGCGCCGCATCGCAATTACAGCCCCCTTTGTCGCACGTCAGTGAAAATACGTCGTGATGCTTTTTAGTGCGAACGTGAGTGCCATGGGTAGTTTGATTATGCGCTCCGCCGGTATGGCCATGATGCGTCGTCGGTGTCTGCTGACAACTTTCGTTCATCACAAACATCGGACGACGGTGAGTGGTGGCGGTAACCTTGGTCGGCTTGATGTCGACCGGTATCTTCTGACTGGAGCCTTGATCCTGGTTATTGTTAACGGCGTAACTGATGTTGGTCGCGAGGTCGCTCTGGGCGTTCTCCCGGGTCTCCGTCCCTGGCCCGCCGAAGGACCAAGCGTAGGACCCGAATCCCGTGCCCGCATTCCCAGGAGTGGTACACATAGTCGTGAGGGTGGCGATGGGTGGGTTAGTCTGGCTGGACGCGGCACTGGTGCGTTGCTGCTCCGTTGCTGCGTTTGTCAATGCATTGTCCGCGCCAGCCCTCTCCACTATAACAAACTGATCCGTGGGAAAGATTTTGAGAGGCTCCAAATAAACGTACCCGTCACGCTCCAGTATCTCGGCCTTGCTGGACAAATCTGCGGACGAAACCTGTCATATCTGGATGCCGCGACAACGGCCGTCGAACGGGACGCTACGCGCGAGCTCGACGCATGCGGTGTCCTCCAAGCCCGGCTTTATCGGGAGCTCTGTTCGGGCAGCACGCGGAGCGGAGGGTGCTGCAAACAAGGGAATCTATGGTGAAACGATTTCACCGCAGCGACGAGAGCCGTGCACCCGAGGCGCTCACGCCGTTCCCGGGGTTCCCGGGGTTCGCGATGCGCGATGCGCGGGCCCCGAGACACGAGAGCTGAGCTTCCGTACGTCGGAGATATCAGGACGAGGCGGCCGTTTTTCCTAAGGCCCGAGTCGAGCAGTCGCTTTCGTATCGTTGCCGCGCCACTCTACACCAATAGAAAAAAGCACGCCGCACCACTCTTCTATGTGTTGGAGACCATAAGTGATTTCCTCGTTTCGGTCTTTCGAGCCCGCGGCGTCCACGGGTCTTGGAAAGACAACCTCCACCTACCTCCCGCGCCGCTCCCACACTCTCACTCGTGCTCCGCGCACTTTTCCCGTGCTTCGCACTCACGGGGCCACGTTTTGACTTGGACGCACGCACGGCCGACGGTCATTAATTTTACATAATTGCATATTTTATTGTCCATACAAACTAGCCTCACATATCGGCCATTTTATTTGTAAACTACCAAAAAACAATGTTGCCAATATGTACGCGCGATTTTGGAGGGAGCGGAGGCGCCGATAGCGTCGCCGGAGCGCTTCCGTGATGGCAGCACTTTTCCTTGTTTGCCGACGGCGCGTCGCGCGTCGCGCGCGCGCCGCGCACGGCGCCGCACACCGCACCGCGGCAACCACGCGCACTTTTTCCGCCATATTCAACAGCCGCCGAGGCCCGCCGCCGCGACCCTCTTCGCCGCCCTTTACCGTCCTTCCAAGCCCTTATCGCTCCATCTGTCTCTAACAGTTTTCCTACGCCGATACCTTTCGCACGTATCAACTAATCAATGTCTCCAAATATCCCGACCATTTCCTCTCCTTCCATCTTTCAAATAGCTACACTAATATGGCTGCCTTCTCACTCTTTTGTTACTCACCGAATATTAAATAAGGATTAAGTGATACACGGGGACACTCGGGTGATGTTTCCGAACGCAGCCTATACAGGGTGTTATGTAATTACTCGCCTCACCTCTTGCAATAGTACTTCAATTTTTATAAATATTTCTGTATACATGAAAACTCCAAAGAGATGTGCACACAAATGTTTATATACCAAAGTTGGAGTACTATTGCAACAGCATATTCGTGACGCCAAATCAAGTCAAAAGGTCCTGTATCATTTTCCTCACATGATGATTATTGAAAAAGTTGCCAAGTTGTTTAAATATTGCAAAAAGTATTAGACAAATAAGAAAAATGTTTCAGACAAAAGTTGTTCCAATTAATTAATAGAAAAAGACGATATAATAAAAATGCAGGTTTTTATTTAAAAAATTCAAGATTACCTTCATGTAACCTTCAAACGACTATCCAAAGTCAAACCAATGATCCCACCTTATGTCCCCCTTGAAACCATATAACTTTTGTCTGAAACATTTGTTTCTAAAATGCATAGTTTTTGAAAAACGTAGGGGTTTGCATACCTTTTTTCCTCACCCTGTATATGTAGTTTTCAACATAGACAGTAAGACTAGACTGCGCGTTCCCTACCTCTCCCGCGTTGAGAACATGTACAAACTTTAGGAAAAGATAGCTGACAGTTGAGTGGTCGCCTCAGCTTTGTCTAATAAATAGTGGGGCTAACAAAAGAGCAAGGGAAAGGACAGAGGGCGAGCGCTCGAAGTATGTTGTCTCTTTCTAAAGTTTGCGCACTGCCTCAGCCAAGCGCGCAGTCTATATGTTATACGTCTATGGTTTCCAATGGATTTAAATCAATTCGAAAGTAAGAGGGTCCTCGATCATTGTGCACGTTGACACTGTTCGGTAATGCAATAAAAGCAATGATATAACCGTGGCAGCAGGGTCTGAGCGGGACTCGCTGATCAATGGGCGATTCAATATCGAGCGGTGATCAATAGGCGTCAGCGATTACGCCGATCGTTTTCGTCATTTACGGCCGGTGTGTGGCGAGTTATGAGACATAGCGGTCTCTCTAGCTAGGTGATACGAGGACAGAAACAGCTCCATCGGACGGCTGGTCATCGCCGGCGCTGGTAGCGCGAACTCAGCAACTGATAAGCAAGCCGGCTCGTTAATGGTCCGGCATCATAGCCTGGCAAAAAGCCAATATATGCCGTTAGAATGAGGGAGTCTTACGTTCATTCTCCTGTATTCCAGCCTCCACCTTTGTGGAGCCGCGTTTGTGTATCGTAAATATATGTTAAATTATCTCGCGCAGTTGACGTATGACTCATATCTCGCCGCTTAAAAGCCGTCATACTTCAAACAATGCACACAATACCTGGTGAACGATTTTCTCACAATTGTTCATTATTTTTATGTAAATGTCACAATTTTTTGATATTTTTTAAATAATTATATTTTTTTTAGAAAATTTTCAAATTTTTTTATACAAATTGGTACACTTTGCAAAAATGCCGAGAAAGTTTATATATTTTTTAGATTTTTTACGTGTATGAATCCTGAAAGATTCCAAGATTGCTCTATAATTTCAGACGCAATCTCATAAGATTAAAAAAGAATTGTTTAAAGTTTTTCCGAAATTATAGAATAAGAAATCTTAGAAATGGAATATTTCAGAACACGCATATCTGAAAAATGTAGGAAAAAGAAGCGGACTTTCTCAGTATTTCTAAAAAGTGTAGCAATCCGTGTAACGATTGTAATGCGGTGTAAAGAGTCAACAACTTTATCGTTAATCATCATTAATCGTACACAGCTTTCTCAACATCTGGAAATCGACGCGCTAATCAGACAACCGTTTGTCTTCGTCAGGTGAGGTTTTTTTTTCTTCTAACTCATCTAACTTTTATACAACGACGACACTGTTTCTGAGGCTCGGTTAATAATTATTCCAATTGTTTCTGCGACAGCGTCACGAGATGGAGAATCGCGTGGACAGCAGCCATTTCCGACGGAGCGAAAAATGTATAGCCGCTTAAAGCAAAGTGCGACGGCAGATGCGTTATTTATGTAGCGGTTCGCTAAGTACGTTTCGTTGTGTGATAGCTTCGATTCTGACGATCGGGGGTTACGGATCGCCGACGAGGGGTGGTGTATCCTCTGTATTCTCTCTTTTTACAAGGAAGAGCCGGCGCGGAGAAGCGGGGAGTGGAGGACCCGAATCCTGAGGCAGTGGACCGTGAATGCGATACCAGCTTCACGTAGTGCGTCGGTGTGGGAGGGGCAGAGGGGCGAGGGGCAGGGGGGGAGGAGGGGGGGAGGGGGAGAGGTGCCGTCAAACAACCGTTCGTCGATCGTCCCTTCTCGGTACAGCCATACTCATCCCTGGCTTCGTCCTCCTCGCGTCAGCAGCAGGGGGTGATTTGTACGTATCAATTATGTCTTCCCGCTAGCAAGGGACCATCGATGGCGTCGCTATCTCTCTCCTATATCGCGATCCGATGATCCAATGATTTTCACGTGCGGATTTTAAGCGTTCGTCGAACGTTGCGCGGAATATAAATTACAATCGATCCCAGCCGCGATACTCTTTGTTAAACGTCACGACACTCTGTCATTCCAATTTCACGTATAAGGTAAACGACGATGGAGAAATGTACGATATTTCAGGTACGAGTTACTTGGAAATATTGAATTGGAGATTAAATTTCTCCGGAGGGGAAACCGCGCGTGTATCTAAAGCGAAAAAAACTTGAATAATTATAGCGCAATCTTAAATTATATAAATAAATTTGAGTTATTACACGGAGGAAGATTTCTAAATATAAATTTCCGAATTCATTTGTAACACATTATCGGTCTATTTATTACCTTCATAAAATATGATAATTGTTTTTAGGGCGATAGAGAGGAAACTGGCCGGCATTCTTTTCCCTTAAATAAAAGATGATTACCTAATGAGGGTCATCGATGGTCTCTGGAAAATGGGCTCCAATCGTGGACAAGGTCTACACACAGGGTGTCTCAACATTACCGTGAGTCTCCTTTGTTACGAAGAATCTACTAAGAATATACATTTCACTATTTAAGACGCAATACGGTGTACTTTTGTTTTTAAAATATTTAATATTGTCGAATTTAATATAAGACAAAAATGCTCAAACTCATCATCCAATACATTCCAATACGCGTATACATTCTGACAGGTGCGAAAAGAGGATTAGTCGCAAAAGAGAGAAGGAAAAAGTACATAGGAATTAATCATATATTTCTCTAAATATGTTTTCCGTTTAAACATCAATACACATTAAGGGCCTGCACGAAAGCCGCGTTATAGGCACGATTGAAATCGCATTACGATTATATTACTCCCAGGAGTAATCCGGCGGCATACACGCACCGTGCTGTTCGTTTGAAAATCTACTTCGCCTAGGGGACCGCTCGCCATCGGAGACGCTTTTTCTATTCTCGAGAGAGAACGCGACACTGGGCTCCTTTGATCTGGCGAACGGAGCAACTTTCAAGCTTTCGCAAGTGACGCAGATGGTTATGATAATAATAATAATTCGATCTTCAGTCTCCGGTGGTCCCGGCTTCTTGGCGCGAGCGCGCGCCTGCATACCAACGCGCACACTTGCCAGAGTTTATACCAACTCACGCGTACAACGTCCACGTCTACGTGAAGCTGACGACTCTCAGGGTCGATTGTGGACAATACGAGTGGATGGAGTAGCTTCGAAATCGATCGAGAATTAATCCGGCGCTATCGCGTCTTGCAACTGTTGTCCCATTGTCTCATCGCGAACTAAAATGAAAGGGCGGAAGGGAGAGAGAGATGCGGATAAATTGCTGGAGCAAGACGCTCGAGCTTTCCCTCTTCTTTCCCTCATTCATCCGGCGTTTCTTCGAAAATCTTAACGCCTATCCCTCGTTTACTGTCTCTATAGGTTCCGCGGACTTTCGAGTTTCATTTAGCGGTCGCCAAGCTCCTCTCGATCGTTACGCTCGTCTGTGGAAAGCTCAGAGTCAAAATCGAAATTTTGTGCCCGCTTTTAAGCGAGCAATAATTAAAGAAATTATCGCGCACCATTTTGTAGCAATTGCATCGCGGCTTCCGTAGGGTTAACCGCATCTATCGCTTACAGCACATCGTTCAACGCAAAACCGGGGACCACGTCCCTCTCCGCTCGCCTCTCTTTCTCTAACGCCTCGACCACTTGCGGTTTTAACTACTTTCGACGATCCCTCCCCGGCCTCGGCGCCGCGAGTGCCGAGTGTGGCGAGAATTATGTAATTATTGCGCGGTAATTGTCGCGAAAAATGACGGCTGCCTGAATGCCTTAAGTGTCGCGAGGAAAGCAGCCCGAAAAGGGGGTCAACTCTACGACTCGCCCCGTCGAGATTCCTCTGCGAGGGTGTAGGTCGAATCGAACCCCCGCCAATGTGCATTATTAAATTAACTTGTTAACAGTCGTCCCTGACAAGTTTCAAAGGCGAGAGAATTTTTATTTGCAAAGACAGATTAAGATAATTCAGTCGTTGCAGCTTTCTAAGTTTTGTACTCGCTAAAAGTCTACCACTGAAAATTGCAGTGGTATTTAGTTGCCACGTGTAGTCTTTAGCTACATTTACTGAAATTGTCAAAACAATCAAAGCTATATCAATGTCTCGAATTTAGGGGGTTGGCGGGTTATCTGAATTGCAAAAACGTCTCAATAAAATATCTTGCCGCCGGGAAGACGATGATGTATAAAAGTGATATACATATATTGGATGTTCCAGACCAATTGCATTTCCTTTCAATCGCGGACTGGTACTACCTAGCTCACCGCCAGATTCGTAACGGTGATTAGCAACGAAGCGTTCAAACGCTTTCGACGCTACTGTCCGACAGAAGGCCGAGGGAAGGTCTTCGGCGTTTGATACTAGGACAACGGGGATAAGTTTGGTCCAGCTTGCTTTAGCATCCTCGGGATCGTGCATATAAAGACGGCAACTCGTTCGCGAACCCTCGAGAGCAGGGACAATCGCGTACGGCAGGAATTACCTCCTCACTCACGGACCCTCATCTCGCCCTTCGCTTCGCCTTCTCGCCTTTTGCCTCGCCGTAGTCCTTTTCTTCTGTTATATACCTCCTTTCGAGTGGTACACTAGGCGACATATATACGCTTACACCTGAGATTAGACTTTCGGCTCGAACGCTCGTATTTAGAGCGTGCGTCATTAATTGTCGAGTAAAATATCTATTTTTGTTCTACGTTGACTCGATATGTAACCTTTTAACTATGCTGAACCTTTCATATCAAACGCAATTGTTTTCAATTGTCAGATGCAGCTTTAAAATTATAACGAACGATCTGGATGCGATTCGATCTAAGAGCGTCTAACTTTCGACACGGAAATATACACGACGCCCAGTGTACTCTTTCTCACGCTATAGACCGCCCGCACCTTTTTCGCCCTCCAATGGCGTTGGAGTCATAACTACAAGGGCTACAATGGACGGAAAACCGTCGCCGCCTTTTCTCTGCCACTTTGTCGTTCCGCCAAATGATTTTGACCGCCGCGATTTCACGCGCGTAAAGTCGTCGAGGGGATTCACAAAAGTAAAATTCATCTTCTTGACCACCGCGGGACATCTTACATTTGCCGGTGTTACGTCGCGCCAGCTCTTAAAGATTATTCCTTTCAAAGACTAACTAGAAATTGATTTCCTTTGCTTTGCAACTATTTGTTGTCTTCTTAATTTCTGGTACACATCTGGAATAGATTATTGTTATTTTATCCACCATTGTACGTTTTTTGTACATAAAAATTATAATTTTTAACAATACTAAAGCTTTGTAGTCGACATTAACCAGCCAATGTTTTAAGTTACAGAAAATTTATTGCGAAAAATATTACTTCAGCCAAGGTTTGAACCTGGACTTCCCTATTCTCTAGGCGGGCGTCTCACCAATTCGACCAGTGAGGCTTGTATATATATGTATAATATTTAACCAGAAAATGAAAAACCGGGCCTTAATTATGAAATAATGTATTCTAAGGTTATCTATAACAAAAGGTAAAACAAAATGCCATTTGTACTAAGGTTTGCAGACACGCGTAACAACGCGAAGAACAATACGCACGACCGCAGGAACGGAAGTTAATCGCAAGTTTCGCACGAAAAATGACCTTTAGTCTCATACGAGACGATATTTCACGAAACTCGCGGTCAATGATAACCACGTTTGTCACATGGTTTTGCATAATTTATTATTGTCGAGCGATTCACCGACGTGCTAACGCCGTTTTATATCATAATAATGAAAGAGAAGTGAAGAACTCGGGTAAAACAAGTAACTTGGTAAATAGAGCGTGTCTCTATACACTCACATACCTCATACTTTATATCAGTGTAGAATTTAAAGTTACTGGTAATTTTAGCAAGAATCTAATCATCTGGCATCGCGTTTCCCTTGATAGAAATAAGATCGAACGTCACCCTTTTTTTCACCGCCATTAAACATAAGTTCGCGATGAAATTTTTCTTCAAGTTTATTTAAACTTAGATCGGTAGCTTCGTCATTTACTATTAATGCCGGAAGTTGATGAAACTAATTGTTATTGAAAATGAGGAAAAAATATTGAATATTAAAAATCGCTCATAGATAAAGTACTGTCGACACTTGTGGTGGAGATTGAAAGGATCCGAGAGGATTGAAGCGAACATGTACGAAATTAAGCGACGAATTTTGAAGTCACCTTGTATAATCCGATTACACGCGTGTTTCGCGATAAGCGTGCGGAAGGTCGCGACCGATATCAGCATATTATGTCATCGCGCGCGCGGGCTTTTTTGCAATTGGCCGCGCACGGTTACGTCGAAAATCTCGAATATCGATGACCGCAAGGTGCAGTGACGCGCGGTGATGGATGCATCAGCGGGACCAAAGCACCGGCATTTACCACAGTCGTTCGAAGGCTGAAAGAAATCGACGACGGCTCCGCAGCCTGGGCCACGCCGAAGGGAAAAGAGAGAAATTGGCGAGTAAGACGGAAAGAAAGAGCAAGACCGCGCGGAGATTAGATCCCGCGGGATGAGTAGGTGGGATTGGATTTGGCAGGCGCGCGGCTCGTTGGCGGTGGATGCCGGTGATGCGAAGGAGTAGGACAAGAAGAAGGGGGTGGAGTTTGGTTGGTGTCCGAACGGCGGAGAGGCTACCGAAGGGAAACTCGGAGTAGGGTAGACTATTGGAAGTGCACACGTAGTAGAGCAGGACGGGGGAAGAGCGGGCAAGAGACGAGATAGAGAGAGAGAGGAGGCCGTAAGTGACAGAACGGTGGTGGTATAGGTGAACTGCTGGACAACCGAACCACCCGAACTGTACTCTGTACTCGGCGGTATTTAAGGGAGAGCCGCGAGCGTAGCGCGCCAGTTGTTGGTACGGTCGGTTGGTGGTTGGCTTTCGCGGACTGACACTCGCTGGATCGTCACGTCGCGTGGCGCCGAGTGCAGTTACGCGAATAAAAACAATATATACATACATAAACTCTCAATAAGCAATCTCGACATATTTTATAAAAAATAATCTTAAGAAAGCTTCATCGAAGAGATCGCTCAGTGATGCTTAAGGTGAACCAGACGACCACGTGCACCATTTATTTTCGTCGATTCTTCCGTCGGATTATCACGATATAATTAAATATCTTCTCTTTCATGGTAATAAAACACGATCGTAAATACACAAGTATAAAGTTAAGTGAATATATGAGGGACTACGAAGTTTCTCTTCAGACCGGCGACAGCGTTATGTGAAAATATACATATGGCATTATTTGGACTCTTCGTGCTCGAAGATCGAACCAATTTGATATTTTTGAGTCTCGGATGGTACGGATGAGTGTATCAAAAAGGTATGTGCACGTTTGTCGTTCATTTCACGTGACTTTGAAAAAGAAAGCGATAACTATTTTTTTAATGATTTCAATTTTTAACTTTTAATTTTAACTTATCAGTATCTAAGAATGATAATAATAATAGCCAAATAATAAGAAAATATAAAGGAATCTAAGTATAGAAATTTAGGTATAAGATGGATGATTACTCTGAACTCGCGATACCAAAAATAAAGATAAGTAAAAAGTGTAAGATAAACAAGATGACGTGATGTTTTCGTGATAGTATTTCCACGAATAGCGTGAGAAGTCGTGTACAGCGCGTTAATGTAAATATACATTCACGCCAGTAAATATTGTTGCATTTACATTTTTCATTTTCTGTAACACACGTCTGTTAACTGCGCATTTACTAAAATAGTTCCAACTGTTATTTTACAAGTGACGAGAAAAAATATCGACAACGACCGATTAACGAAACAGGATATTTGAATAATTCTTTTTAAATTGAAAAAAAAATAATAGAGATGTAATTTGTATAAGCGAATACAACTAAAGAAGAATTTTTTCATATTTGTTACACATTTTCATAGTTTAATTGTTTAAAGACATTGTGTGCTTTTTTATTTTACTTAAAATGTTACGTTTCTGTTTCTTACGTCTTATTTTCTGTCACATAAATTATCCTTTTAAAATTTGTTCTTATCGCTTGTTCTTATCCTTCACGTCCAGTAGAATTAATTAAGTACTCTGTTTTTATCGGGTCACCTAGTACATCCCGACCAAGAATTTTTAAGCAAGATTAGGCAATAGGCCTACGGCACGTTACACGCGTAAAGATGTCTGGTGATTTATTTTATGTTATGGCTCTTGGATTTAATTGCCGTAATAATTTCTAAAATTATCATGTAAATTTGGTTTTGGTAATAAGCGATGTAATTTAGAATCCTCGAAAATGTGATATTATAAATCATTAATATTTATGAACAATGAATAGTGCTATTCATTCCATATAAAAAATTCTTTTGTACAAGATGTAGGGGAAGAACATTGAAATATTCAGCAGAATTACACAAAATATCCGTATAATTATTTTGAGACGGGAACTGTGGACGACAGTCTTTTTCGCGTCGGGGAGTGCCTTGCAAATTCAAGTTCGTTGTACCTTTATTCTGGATTTTGCTTATTAAAGAAAAATTTCAATGTTGTTCTGACTCTACGCTTGCACACATAAGTTGGAGACACGTTACAAAAGTCTGACGACTTTTTGGAATAGGTACCCGATGCTACTGCTGCTGGCATTGGGGTTGATTTTCACGCAATCGTCCGTTGGAGCTTTAGCACGAGCAGGTACATATTTTGCACGCTCGAATGTTTCGTCCGAACTCACCGGGACGTCTTCCAGTCACAGTATTTCGGTCATCAGGATCTTGTCCGATGGACGAGTGGAACGGTTCATCCGGTGGCCCGGAGCCTGCGCCAAGGAGATCATTGTCAATTGGGGGTGGGCATAGCCGCATTTCTCTTTTCACATGTTAATACAATTGAAATAGTTAGACCGAGTCAGGCAGCTTTAGATACATTCCTATAACAAATTGCCCCATTGTGTTACATCGAGGTCTGAACTCGTCGATGTTGCTCCGCTTACACGCTTTCTTTCGTGAAACATGGGTCGAGTGTTTTCATAGTAACAAAGGCCAGCGTGTAGTAACCTGTGCTCTATCCTCTTTCCTGAAATAACATTTTCTCGGATACAGGCAAATCTCTTCTTCCTATCCCACCCAACGTCCCGCCCGTATGTAGATAGTCGGGAGGATTGAAGCGGCAACTCGGTTGGCAAGCACACGAAAACAATGCCGCCTTTCACTATTGCCAATATACGTGGAAGCTTGACTGTTATGTGTACATTTAGCGTCGGTTAGGTCTTTCAAATGCCACCCATCGCTCCGAAGAACGCTGATACAGTCTAATGAAAACGGTCTCTCTGTGAATCCTTGTCAGCCGTTAATAAGTTTCAATACAATTGTAACGCCGCGTTAACGCCTGCGGGAAGGATCGATGCTCAGGCGAATGAATCAATTTTATTTTTTCTCTATCGGATTTTTCAAACAAACAATTCTTTTTTTCGTATTAATGTTTGCATATATCTGCTAATATTTACAATACTGACAAATTTTTATCTTGCGTGACAATTCTATTTCCATAACAATTGTTAATAACCGTGTGAAAAATATACAGAAAGTATATTTAAAAACTATATATTCTTTTCTGAAATATATAATTGTTTGAAATAATAAGAAGTGGAGATGAAAGAAAGTATTATTGTTACATAAAGATGTCGAAAATTAATAATTAACGTGATCAATGACAAAAAGCACTATTTCGTTAAGATGCGTGAGAAAGAAAAGACGTACCTAAAGATATGCGTTCGTAAAAAACACATGAATATATAAACGAGAATTCGTTTAATTTTGTATAAAATATAATAACGATGACAAAACGGCGTATAAAGTGCAACAATATAATTGTTATTCCATTAGATTTGAAAGCCAAAAAAGGGGATACAATTTATCATGTTTATTCGTTGACAGTAACCACAAAGCCAACCAAGCTCTTAAGCCGAAAAGCGGCAAGTTAAGTAAGCAAGGATTAGGTTCTGCGACGAGCGGATGTCCTGGAACCTCTACGTAGGGATCGGATTGGCCCCTTTTGCGTTGGACCTAAACGTAGTTCGGTAGGTCGCCGTCCTGTTTTACTCTCCTAGATGGGACTCATCTGCTGATGCTCTCACGAGGATACCACGGAATACCACAACCACGAAGCGTCACTTTGCACTTAAACGCAGGACGAAAGCTCTTTTACCGTCGTGAAGAAAGTGCACGCCGCCCTGCTTTCCGTTCACCGTCCCCTCTTTTCGAATTTGCTCTTGCCGGCTGAATAATTTGCGGAGAAAATCCAATTTTGTTTTTTTTTCCTTCCTCGTATTGCGTTATGGAACGTCTACGATAAACATGTCGTAAAATTGCGCAGATCTATAGAGATATGACGTTGATACTATTATAAGACGGTAAATAAACGGGAAGTTTATCAAGGTTGATGTTTTTTGGTACAAATGTTACTTTCGATGATTGTTTGGCGAGAATTATTCCAATTTGTTTGAAATGAAATTTGAACATTTTCTTTCATCATTGTGACGCGTAGGATTGAACGGAAAATTCGATAGTAACAACGTTGCTCTTTCGATAGAAACACGGACGTGACGCTGCGGCAAGTCTGGCTTCGTAAGTCGAGCAGAAAGCTGCAATTGATATACGCCGGCGAAACGTTGACCGACTGCATTGACGAGAAGCTCGCGTGGTGGGACGACAGCGAGTGTTTGCCCAGCTCTCGCGGTGTCTATCGCTATCACGATGACGGTGACGAGGTGTCGATCGAGACGTTCCAACTGGACGGTAAGGGCATTTCGAGGACACCCCGTGACCTCTCTTGGCTGCTGTCGACATCGGAGCTTCGTCACCGGTGCGATCGCATGAGGATGCGAGTACGGAGCCAAGCCACGGCCCAGCGTCGACATAGGTGCGAGTACCATCCCTCGTACTCGCTACGTAAGCGAAGACGATAGGTGCACCGTAAAAAAGTGAGCTTCCTTTGTAACAGGAAATACGCAAAATCGACAAACGCGACAGCGAGTAATGGAAGGCAAAGTCGGAGTCGGAATCGGATTCGAAGGGAATTATTCATGATACCAGGGACGCAATGGTGCGGCCGTGGTGACCGTGCTACCAAGTATACCAATTTGGGCGGCTTCGGCATGGCTGACGCCTGCTGCCGAAAACACGACACATCTTGTCCATTTTACATACCGGCGTTCGAGACGCGTTACGGCGTTTTCAATTGGAGAATTTCGAGCATGATGCATTGCGCTTGCGACGAGCGGTTAGTAGTGAGATTATTAAATAACACCGTCTGAGAAGAAATGCTCGTGGGAGAATATCGAGTATGTTCGAGCAATCGTCACCGATTGATTTTTTCGAGAGTTCATCTTGAGAAAATGTTCATTGGACTTGTTTAATGCATGCATTGTAAACAGTGTGGTCGATATTCGATACAAGTTGTTTGGTGCACTGATGTTAATTAACAAATGTCGCGAAATTCATTATCGATGCAACAATTTCTACGCTTTTTTGTGCATGTTACAGATTTCGCACGTGTTTAAAAATGGCCGGGACTACGTCGGCGGATTTTATAGGCAAAATCTTCTTCGACGTACTCCAATCAAAGTGCTTTATTTTGAAACCGCAAAAGATATGCGTGAAACGGTCTTGGTGGGGTAAATGTCAGCATCATGAGTATCGAAAGCAGGCCTATGTACGAGATAATGTTCCTTACTAAGGGTGTACAGCATAAGAGATTATCGTAAAGAAATAAAAATGAAGTATTCTTCTTCCGGGGATGTCAATAGCAATTCTCAGGGATATCATATTTTGTCGAATACTTGTAATATGTCAAGAGACAAAGAAGAAAGCTCGAGTCGATTATTAAATCGAAAAATTATATCACCAAAGATACGATTGACAATACATCGTAATGTCTTCAATAGAGAATCGTTATATCAAGTCTGCCGATAGCTATGTCAAACATCTTGAATAATGATTTTAAAAGCTAATGCACAAAATCTTTCCAATTTACTTAATTAACTTCCAAAGACGTCTTGCTCATCCTCCAATAAGTGTGTATTTTATGTGATATAATATATTACAACATATATTTTACAAGAACAAGAATTTTCTATAATAGCGCACATTTGGCAACTGTTTATTTTTAAATTTAAATGAATTACTTGTTTCCTCTCATTTAAAAGTTTAATTGCAGAAAGTCGACATAGGTATCGGCGGTCCTTATATAGAGTTATATTAAACTTGTAGATAGAATTCGTTAACTTTTAAATATTATTAGCAAACTATTAACGAATTAGCTTTTGTTCATGAATTATGAAACTTTTACATAACATTCCAAAGATGTAAAAATATATAAATAAGAAAAGATAACAAACTGCGTATAAAATATAATATATATCAATATTTAGGATAGAGCTTAGAATTTTTGATGACAAATTATTATATATATTGTATGTATTTATATTAGTTTTAAGCTGTACAAGATAAATCTAGATTTGATTAAGATAAATAATCTTATTTCTATTCTATTCCCAATATATGTTTTCGTTCCGATACGATTCGACGCGATGTAATTTGTATGGAGAAATCGTGTAATATGTTACATTAAGGCTGCGGTCAAGCTGCCGCTACAAATGTTTCAAAGCGATTCTCTTCTTCTTTTACCTGTACTGAAAGAAAGGAAACGAAGAATACTTTGAAACATTTGTAGTACTTAAAAAATTTAAGCTGCAAGTTTTCTGATCTTTTATTTGAAGAGAGTAAAGTCAATTTACACAGAAATAAAGTCAGATTTTATTTATATTTTTATCCCCTCCCAGCAAACACCAAAGTAACAATTAATGCAAATGTAATATAACAGGCATGTGTTATATTACATTTATATTGATTTTATGTAACTGTTACTTTGGTATTTGCTGGGCTTTAGAATTTCTATTGCTTTTGCTGTTTCTATCACAATGCTTTAAGTTGACACGTGTGTAGTTATTATTATAGGTGTGTATTACCTGCCTATGAACATGATAGTCACGTGGTCATCGCGCCTGTTTACACATGCGCGTAAAGTGCTGCATACCGCGTGCGGTGCGACTAGAATATACGCTCTTCCGTTGTCACGACGAGGTGTTAGGTGTTAACGTATTAACTTTCGATATAAAACGTTGCTTATAACATAACATGCGTGGCGCACAACATATGAAATATTAAGGAAAATTAACATTCGGAGTTAGCAAACTCGGATGATATGTCAGTAATTCTTAATGATTAAGCTTGCGCGAGGTTACTTGAAGATGCACAACACGTACGAGACGAGAGTGAAACAAGGCAGTATACCTTGTTTACGTACGGAACTGAATCTCGCTCTCACGTTGCACGGTGGTCAGAGTTTCAGGTAGTGCTAGAATACTATTTCTATTTGTACAATTTGTAATGAGCTAATACACATATGATTCAGAAAATTGTATTACCGTTACCCAAACAATATCCCAGGTGGCCGGTATGCTCAAGCAATGCATGGAAATAAAATGACAGCGTGCTGTTTCATGCTAGGAATATGAAGTCAATGTTTGAGTGAATCAAGTACAGCTAGCATAATGTTAACATATTGTCGCAGTTAAGTGCACAGCTAAAGAGGAAACAGTGAATGGGCATACTGTTAACAAATGGTTAGCACACATTGTTTTCAATTTTCTAACAGATATAAACATATATCTATTACATTTGGCCAAGCGCTTAATGCCAGTATAATGTTTGGATCATGCAAATGTTTAATTTCCGACATGAAATGCTAGCAAACAACAGCACAGTAAACGACATGGTTTCATAGCAAGATGCTAACATTCTTGTCAGTAATATGAAAGCAACTTGTGCTCACACTGGCTACCTGGGTTCTTGCGCGCAAATTTTGCTTGTCTTACGCATGCAAACTTATGAGATGCTGATGATTGTATTTCAGATGGACACTTTGCGAGTCAGAATACAGAGGCATCTTCAACGGATGCATTTGGACTTTGTCTCAAACTAAAACCCATCTCTTATACACCGTACAAGGGCAACTAAAGGATTCTGTAAACTACGATAATGTTCTGTCCGAATATTTGAGGCTGTCGGTACCATTAGAGAAACATTACAAAGAGTGGGCGGAAGCAGATACACATTTTCAAAAGTATATGGATGAAAGTAATGCTGTCCGAATACTGAAGCAGGATGTCGTGGAGAATTTATTCTCGTTTATCTGTAGCTCCAATAATAATATATCGAGGTACACTTTTTAACAAAGTAAAAATGAACTTGTATCAAAGATATCGTCAAACATTTATCTCTTTTAGGATATCAAACATGGTTGAAAACATGTGTTCATTATTTGGCCGTAAAATATGTTCGATCAAAGATAAAGATTTTTACGATTTTCCAACGATAGAAGTTTTGAAGGAAAGAAGTGTGGAAAGCATATTAAGAAGAGAGAAATTTGGCTATCGCGCTGCGTATATAGTTAATGCGGCAGAACGTTTATCAGCGTTAGGTGGGAAAGATTGGCTTTTGAATCTACAAAGGGAGAGTGTTTCTTACCACGCTGCCAGAGAACAACTGATGACTCTACCAGGAATTGGTCCCAAGGTTGCAGATTGCATATGTTTAATGTCGCTAGGTCATTTAGATGCTATACCCGTTGATACCCATATTTTTCAAATAGCACAGGCAAATTATTTACCGCATTTAAAAAAGCAAAAAACAGTTACGCCAAAAATTCATACCGAAGTAAGTGAGTATTTACGAGAATTGTGGGGTCCGTTGGCTGGATGGGCACAAGCTATTGTATTTTCTACAAAAATTAACGATAAATCTAAATCAAATGGAAAGCAAAAACGCACAAATAACGATGATGAAAATTTAGTACAAGCAAAAGTGCCTAAGGTGGTATGATTATTGTGAACTCGTTGCGTTTATTTTCACGAAGAGCAATGCAATTTTATCCACGCAGAAAAACTGTAATGCGTTAATTGTCTCTTTAGAAACAAATTTTGCATCGTTTATATATTTCGCCAAAATTTATGAATGATAAGAATATTGATTTTGGTAATGTATTCAAGTATATAAAGGAATGACATACATTAGTTATCTACTTTTTAAAGAAAAGAGATAATTTTTGTTTTTACTATCCATTGCGCTCGAAAGTATTAGACCATAGGACGATTGTTTGAAAATACTTTTTAAGAAATCTTTTATCTTACAGAGTATTACTTTTCTTATTTTTATATTAACAGATATATACTTACACAATCATTGTAAAATACGATTTATAAAATGACTAACTGAACACCTTACGGTGAAAGTGGATTTCTAAATTCCTAGATTTGACATGTATCACAGATCTATGTATGTATCTTTAACAACGTTTCTTCCTTTTTACTCCAAGTCCTACAAGGGCGTAATCAAAGTCATCTAAAATAATGTATTCTGCAGGAAATTCAATGTCTTCTTCCTGATCGTAATCTGTCGATATACAATAACCACAATTACTTATATGCGTCGTTCGTCTATAGACACATTTAAGCAACGTAGAACAAAATCTGAATTACCAATAGTCTTTTGTAGTATGTCAGCAAAGACATTTTGAGTAATATAGCGCAAACCAGGAAACTTTGTCGCTAGATGCGCCTTCTGCGAAGGTGACAGGACTGCTAGACAAGCAGTTTGCAGAGATACTGGTGTTGAGCAACTATAACTTAATTTCATTTCACACTGAGCCATTGTAGAACTCACTAATGGATAAAGCACAACGTTGTTCAACCTTGTAAAAGCCACGCCTGCAAAGGCATCAAAATCAAATCTTTAAACAGGATTTATGGTGAATTTGACAACTTACCCAGTGGTTTTCGATCGATAAAAAATTGTAACGTGCCGGTCCAAGTGTCGAGATGTACTCCTACTGAATTATTTTCGCCAAAACTCGTCCCATATTTACATGTCTTACCATCGTGCTGTAAATATCCTTTATATGAAAAACCCCAAGATTCTTGATCGCGTCCAAGCAGAGCACAATAATCCTCAACTGCATTATGAAGCTCTGCATTTGCAGTTCCTACACCGACCATCTAACAAGAATAATGAGAATTGAAGCAATAAAGCCTATTCCTTCTTTATTCTTAAAATGTTTATTTAGTTCATTTCCTAAATGTATTGGAAAGAATTGTTGGCAATGTAAACTCGGTGAGATGTCGAACAAACAACATACTATGTCAGTGCCATAGAGATGCGTTATCATTAAGATCTCCCAGAAATGATGCCTTCCTTTTTCCAATGGTTTGTTACCCTTTACAACGGCTGTGCCAGTGCTATACACGGGATGAAACGTCACGTTTAAATTATCGTCTGATAATTTAAGCGACGAGGACGTGAGTTTTTTATCCCAAGTCCACTCGTGCTTTGACGAAAACACGTCGTCTATATATAAAAAAAAGCATAATTACTACTTCTAAGGTTCAGTTCAACAGTGGTTAGTTAGCTTAAGTAGTTGTTAAGTAGTGATATCAACCAATGAAACAAAATTCGGTAATCTATTTACAAGGTTAGATTTTGACAAGTTGCATTTTCCCAAATAAGCTTAAAAATATATATACGTATATATTGAACACTAAAACAATTAATTTCCAGCTTCATTCTCATTATTACGATACCTCATCGCATAACAAAATGGATATCAAAATCACGAGACACGGTAGTGTCTCGCGCCAAGTATAAGCGACTAAGTATAAGCGACAAGCCTAACCACGCGCGCGACACCACCGTGTAAGTTTACGCGAGTACACGAGTTGACGGGCCCTCAGATTTTCGGATCTCAACAACGGCTGATCCGACGAACTTGAGACTGCGCTTAATCGATAGCTTGGGTACGATTTGCATAATAAAAGTGTTTTTACTTTTCTCCTACGTGCCCCATGAGTGGAGATATTGCAATGCATCCGCGTTACGCAGGAATAGAATACGGATTAAGAAACGTCTTTGTCGTTAAACTTAACCGTACACGAGCACCAAATTTTTGTCGAAAACCTAGTACTTGTAGCATTAATTTAAAAAAATACAAATTGATAATAGAAAATAAGCTGCATGACTGATGCTGTGAGTGTTAGAGACAAAGAAGAGGATTAGCTAAAGATATTGGACGAGTATAATCAGCAAAGCAACTGTCGCGCCCGAATTAGGAAACATAAAAAATTTCTGGATCAATGTTTCAAAAGACGCCAATGTTAAAATAAAAGGGAAACATATCTCGCAGGTAATTTAATTAACATTCAATTATTTGGACGCTTGTCAACATCTAACCTTGTAAATAGCTTACCGAATTTTGTTTCAGTGCTTGGCATTATTACTTAACAACTAGTTAAGCTAACTGGCCACTGTCAAACTGGATCTAAATATGCTTTCGCTTTTCCAGAAAAGAAACGTGTAACGCCTTAATTAGATATCTAAATAATAATTTACCATTTCCTGCCTCGTGTTGATGGCCATTTGTAATTAAATCCATATTTTTGCGAATTACTTCTCGACTATGGTATTTACGTTCATCACATATTTTCTAAAGTCGTCAGCTAATGTAAATCGTATTATCAACAGACCCATTCACTTTTTCTATGCACGCCGCTTGTTGCCGCTTGTAAACTCACGCGGAAAAACGACATGATTCACAGAGGGTCTGTTCTTTATTGCTGTACTCCTGAACTAGTGCACAGTGAGTTGGAATGAAGCTGGATTCACATGGAGCGTAACTTGCGTAAGCGTAACCTGCGTATCACCAATCACAGAACTATTTCAACGGAATTATTGAAACGGTTCTATCAGAATGACCCTGTGATTGGTGATACGCAGGTTACGCTACGCAAGTTACGCTCCATGTGAATCCAGCCTGAATGTTACAATTCGGGTCCGAATAAAAGTATGTTACATGCATAGAACTTATACACATGGAAAGGGAAAAGGAGCCGCACAAGTGTGTCCAAGAAGTGAGACAAAGAAACTATTTTCTACCTCGTTTATCTACCTGTCTTTCTATCATTCTGTCTCGTTCTATGACTTTTCCTCGAACTGCGCATGAGTGGCCACAGTGAGATTGTATTTGTAGATTGTGTACGTATATTGTGCATTTTCGTGTGAGTGTACCATTTAATGCATGCGCATAACGGACCAAAGTCATCTTCTATCTATCCTTGTCACACAGATGTTGGATACAGAGAAAACGCCAATTATCCACACACAAGCCGTACACACAATGGACACTTTGATAATGTATTCTGCGTATATATAATTATAGAAATGTCTGGGTATCCTGTCTGTTTATATACATATGTGATTTGATCCCAGAAAAAAAGAGGAGAGGATGCAAAGTGCAAAAAGTTCACCTACTACATAGAGACAAATCTTAAATCTATCGGCGGTGGGCCGCGCTATCGTCGAAATGGCGGGAAATTCAAATGCGCGTTCGAGATGTTCAACAATTTTTTTGAAAATCGTTCGGATAATTCTTTGCATTCGCTCCGCTATGTGGTGCAATTCTGACCGACGCGCTCATCGCAGATCAATTCTCCAAATTAGTTGTGACGCTTTTCTGAACCAAAAATTAATATTTTTTAAAATTTCTTATCGCGCATGAAGCGTGTGTAATAATACACGTATATTAGAGAGGGAAAGAGAGATAAGAGAGCGCGATAATTACATGTCTGCGTATAATTGATTTAAGAGACGTGAAAGAAAACATAAACGCGAAGAGATTGTGCACGTATATAAAATATGATAAAATAACAAACGTTACGAGTACACAACCGGAGTTTATTGCCCGTTGGAGACTAGGGTCCCCTGGGGTCCCCGCAACGCACGAGGTACCCGCTCCAGCCGTCGTTGTCTCGCCGCGAGAGCGAGACTCGAGAGCTCGAGTCTCGAGTGGCTCGAGAGTCGCGACGGCGCGAAGCCTTCTCGGCAGAGAGCATGCACATGACGCACGCGTGCGTGTACGTATGTATGTACGTGTACGTTTTTGGCAGACGTCCGACGTCGTTCGTCGACGGACGTCCGCGAGTTAGGGCCAGGCTCGTGTTCGAGGGGGGCGAGCATCGTCGGCGGCTGTCATGGGAAAAGCCTCTGAAAAAGCCGTAGGCCGCGGAACTCGAGTTGGATCGGTCGACGTGCGCCTCGCTTGAGACATCGGTGCGAACCTTTCGGCGCGCGCGAGAGAAAGAGAGAGACACCAAAGCCGTGGTTGCGAATGCGGTGCGTTGGTGCTCTCCCGTCGCGGAATTACATAATAATGTATATGCATGAGTCACGATTTGTCACACGGAGCGAACTGGGGGGAGAGACGGGGCGTGCAAATGTCAAAGTCATACGGCGCGATATGACGGGTAAATTTAGCCGGCACGTTTCTTCTCTCGCCCTTGGACAGCTGGCTTCCGCATCGTTCGCGTTGCTCGCACGATCGTAATTAGCACGGCGATCTCTCTCGTCTTAATATGTTTATATCCCGTTAGGATCAATTGACTATTGTTTCTCCCGACGTTGATCGCGCGCGATGCGCTGCCGTCAGGATATCGCAAGTCCCTCGGAGAATACGTTCGACTTTCGATCGACTTTGTCTTTTGTTCCCTCAGGTTATCGCGCTAATATCGCGTTAATAGTGGTATTTGTATTCATGGTCGTAGAGTCTTTTAAGATTAAACAACTTGACTGCCAAGAGACACACGTCTCGATGTGCTCCTCCCTTCAGATTGGCCTACATATACAGTACAAGACTCGTAAGAGTAACAATAACAGTAGCTTAAGTTGTTGATAATCTGTGCGTTTTTACATCAGTTCTATTCCAACATCCGATTACATTCTGCGAGATCAATTTGTCTGAGTTGTGTTCTTGTGAATCTTGCAGGGAATTCCAAGGAGCTTCCTAGAATGAATAAAGAATAGTTCCGTTGAATGTTGTGTCCAAGAGTCATTGCGAGCAATGATACAGATGAGACCTCTCGCGTCTATGGGTGACACTTCGTAGCTGTTAGAAACATTTGTATACACTTTTATACCAAATTCAGCGATTATTTATTTGCATTTTGGCATTGAGAAATGCCAGCACCATCCCCGACTCTCTCAAGCTTGCCAGCAGCACCTATGTGTGAGAAAACGGAAGTCAATGACACCGACTCTCTGCCCCCTTGGGCCAAAATCACACTTACGTCTACGGAAGCCGAAATTGAAAAGCTAATCTCGAGAAATGAGTTGAAGGACGCAGAGGTAACTTACTTCTGTCAAGTAGAACCAATCCTTCAAGATGGGCCACAGTGAGTATTGCTTTCATGTTTAGCGAGCTCCTAACTTCTATCCCAAAAATCTAATCGCTCCGTTTCAAGGACAGGAACAAATGTCATTTCTTCCTATTTGTGTCGATTGGCTATATATTTCATTAACATTTACTACTTTTCTATACTTTTAGAAATTGTACTTAATCGTATAAACTATCAAGATTTCAACGCATTACAGGTGCGGTTTAGTGGCGCTTTCAATGGCGTCGCAAGAATATACAAAACCAGTTTCTGTGAATCAGCTTCTCGCCGAAGCTCGTGTTCGAGGATTCACGCAGCACGGCGAAGTGTACAGCGTCGATTTCATGGGGACGTTAGCTGCGGAATATTTGCCCGATCATAAACCAGATATTTTAGTAGATTTACAACAGTGCCCGGACACGTTAACGCATGCTTTAGCACATGGAGCAATGGTGCTGATACCATACGATTCTGACTTCAACCACGCTCCGTGTTTAAAAAAGGGCCATAAAGCGCATTGGGCATTGCTTGTGGGTCTAATCTCTTCTAGGTGAATGCTACAATAATTAAGAGATTCTCCCTAATGTGCCGTGTCCTATGTTTTCTTCTTTCTGAAAGCACGCTCGTCTACTGCTCATAAAGATGAAAATGTAGGATTTTTCTTTTCGAATTACCTGTAACCATGAATTTTTTGATAAATGACAAATTTGATGAAAAATTTTCTGTATATTTTTTCAAATTTATTCGTTAAATTTTTGTTCAAATTCATTTATTTATATTGCCTCTTGCGAGCATGTATTTCAAAGGAAGCTTTACATATTTCTATAATATTGATATTTTTAGACAAGGATATCACGTTCTGGCACGTCACGGTAAATCGCGTCATCTGGCTTGTTGGCCCTTGCGCGACTTGATTGAAAGTAATGGCAACTTGGAGGAAGAGGGTACAACGAGACACGCAGGGGGATATGTTATACCAAAGGGTGGCGTCGGAGGTCAGAAGGGCTTACGCGGCAGAGCACTGGCGTTACATCCATACATATAGAGATATATCAAAGAAAATTGTAGGTAATTGATTTCACGTCGAGGGGAAACAAAATTTGCCGATCCTCTGTATCCACATGTGCTAAATATTCGAAACATGATATTTGCATATACACACGGCTTCCACAAGAATCAATTATGTGCAACGTGCGACGCTTTAATCAATATATACGTTTGAATTCGCGCGAGATGTTTTACATAATGTTAGTCATGATATATCTACCAAAAAGCGTTCGGCATCGGATGCAGTTCTAAGTGGCATTATTTTCGTTTCACTGGAATTATACGGTGTAAATAGAATTCCGGCAGGCCGAAATGTGTGCACGCAAAATATAAATAGGCAATTGTCTCTTGATAGAAAATTACACCCTCTTAGATTGAAATGCAAAAGTGTACGCATGCATAATAAGGCAAATGAGACACATAAAAATGTTTATGTAAGTAAAAATATATATACATATATATATATATATACGTATATGCGTGTGCATGCGTGCGTGTGTGCGTATGTGTGTATGTAACAAGTTGTTCGAAAGTGATAATTCAGAAGAGAAGATCCAAGTATATTTCTTCAGATAGAAATTCAGATATGTGTAGGTTTTCAACAATTGTGGTTTCCATCTTATGTTGGTGCAATAAATAAAGAGTATAAATATATTATATCAATTTTGCTAAGCTATATCTTAGTTATAATAAATAATGGCATGCTGTATCAGCTTTAATATACAAGTTTTAAGACATTTAGATATATACAGCGTGTTTGGTTTAAGTTAATTAACAGTTAATTAACATATATCTTTAATTTGTAGAGATATGAAAAATTTATATATACAAATATAGATTGATAGCAAAATGCAGTATTACATTGGTTTTTCGTTATATTAAAAGAAAAATTTGTTACTTGACGAAATTTTATTGTTTATTTTTTAAAATTACATGCTGATGTTTTAATATTTATTTGTTGCTGTATGAAACTTAAGTACATTTTTTTAAACACACACGAACGCGCACACACCAAAAATACACAAAATAAAAGACTTAAAAAAAATACTCAATGACTGGCTGGTCTCTTCAGTCATACAAAAATAATCCATACATTTTATATAAAATCTGTCAATATGATACTCGTAATAATTAACAAATTAAAGAGATGCTATAAATTTGTAGACTTGGTATAGCTTCGAATTAATCAAAAGAAGCCTTTAAAGTAAATTCTACCTAAGTGCCGTGAAAAGACCGAAGTCCATTTATAATAGGAAATGTACACTGCATTAATGTATGCATTGTTCAATTTTCAAGCTTCTCTTATTATATTATTGCATCACAATCAAAATACACTATAAAAGGGTTTATTCACATGGCGACACATGGACATTTTTTCTGCATTTCATATGCATCCAGACAATACAAGTGATTAAAAGTTGTCTAAAAGATAGAAGAATGTTTTCTAAGCAACTTTGCGATATCTTCTAAATGTTTGTGTTATCTGGATAGTACCGAAGTAAATACCTTCTTTTGCGAAAATTATCAATGTAAGCGCGATGTATGTAAAAGTATAAGAAATTAATGTCTTCCGTTACCATCGCGATACAGTCTTCACATGAATCTTCCGCAAAATGGACAAGAAGAATATATAATACGTATATAACCATATGCTTTAAATATAGCCTAGTCTATTAAAAATTACATTGACTTACGTCTAAAATTATTTAAATCATTATAAGAATATACGACTTTTGTTGAGCTGATAATTTTAAAAATGATATAATTGTAGTCATATGTGAAGAGAATGCAATATTTATGATCACGACGTTAGTTATTGTTAATGTTTTTGTTATATGCTCGTATTTATGTTATTTATTTTAATAGTCTTTAAAGATGGGAAATAAAAAGTTTATGTAATTAATATTAAGTAAAATGACTGTATCGGATGTAATTGGTGCTATGCTCGAATAAGGGAGAGCGATTGCTGCACTTTTTTGGATCGTGTTCTATGAAAAACTTCAATTTCCTTGCTATGAGATTAATGTGCAACGATTAAACCTAAGGAACTCTGCTTATACATCAGTAATAATACATGTATATATCATGTGACACAAAATATACTAAGAAATGTTATGTTTCAATATTGGAAATGTTGATTGTAAACTAATTGTACATGTCAGCAATGTATTCTTATTTCGTTGTTAATATACCATGTCATTTTCTTTATATATACATATCTTAGTATCTCATTTATACTCCTCTCGTATTGTATACCTATTTTTACTAATGTTTAAATTGTGATATCAATTTGTTTTATGTACATATGATATTTGTTGATAAACGTCACTTAAATTTTTCAAACCACTTGAATTTGTACCTGAGATATGACTTGTTAATGTACTAAAAAAAAAATAGAATGTTAAACTGTGTGAAAAAAATCGTTATTATTAAATAAGTAACTTCTGACAGTTTTATCTATAGTTTTGATGACATGTATGACATATTATATATACAAAAAATATGGAATTAAAGAATATTATTTTGATAATATTTTTAAACTGACAATTTAATATTGCTAATTAATATAGGGAGTTTCACCTAACATAATATTTAAAATAGTGAACAATATTCATAGTGTATACTTATTTACAGAAATAATTTTTGTAGTGTATATATTTATTTGGAATAATAATTTTTTGACCATTACTTAAGTTTTTCTCGGCTAGATAAATTATATAATTGGATGAAATTGGGCTCCTTTACTAACAAATTTCATTAACTATTGAAAAAGTCTACAGCAATGTAATATAAAGCATATAATATTTATTTTATCAACAATATTTGTGGGATTTGGACAAAAAAGCGGCTAGCTATGATTTGTATAAATTTATTTCAGCGGTTTTTGGTATTTGACTGTTTTGATCTTAATAAACCAAATGTAACTTTGAAAAGCTGTAATTCTAAATGCTTCAACATTTTTCTACGTTGACAATGAAACATTATCTATACATATATCTATTCAATTTATCTAATAATACATTAATTTTCATAACTATACTATTTGCTCTTTCTCTCTGGCACTCTCTCACTCTCAAATTATTAGACGTTACTTAAATAAGATGTTCAAAAAAGGATATAATATATAAATATCTCACAATACATATACATATATATGTACGTATACATATATGTATATACTAATATCGCGATAGACAATTTCGACGTGAAGTGTCGAGATATTTCTCATACATTTCTATGTTATAAGCTGTACACTACTATAGAGCATATTGATATAAACATTTGTAAAGCATTCTTAACAGTAAACAATGTATTCGTCATCAAACACATGTCAAATTATTTCAACACTTTACATACTTTTTCATTTTATTACGTATCCACATATTAATATTCGATAGTCACACAGGTAATATTCAGGTTTACAAGTGCAAAGAATTAGATTCTCGCATGTTATAATTGTTTTTTTAAGATTTGATTAATTGAAAATTACTTTCGGCTGTAGTTCCAGTGGAACAGTAGAAATAATTTTGGTCATATTGCACGCGAAATTTAGTTGCCCCAATTTTACCTATTCTTATTATCTATTACATTAAACTGAATTTCTTTTTCTTAATAAATCTTTTATTAACTCACTCTTTTGTAAGAGTATTGACAACAATTTGTAATGTGTACAATAAGACGTCGCATAGTTAAGCACAATAAAAACGTCTACGGTTTGGAAAGTTAACCGCCATCTAATAATTTTTTCTTTATTTTACGAAAAGCTTCAATATATTAGTTACTTTTCATAATTATTGTAAACTTTGAGCCGGTTTGTCGATATGTGATAAAACTCGCTGTACAGAAAATAAAAATAAGAATTTTCCGCGACAAACCTGACAAACGTGCTAACGGCCGTTCGCAATAATGTACAAACATATTGACAGATATTGACACAGGTAGTGGTATTTACTTTTTATTTTATCCCATCATTAACGCGTATTGGTTATACAATGAAACACTCACTCTTATATTTTGACTAGAATCCGAAATCTGTTAGCGTACATATATACAATACGTTATATCTGATGTCCTTCGTGAGGTGCACTTTTTGAACTGCGGATTCTTTGTGTAATCATTTTCGAGTTTGTCTCTTTTTACAAAAATGGACTATATGTGATAGAGATTAAAAACTATACTTGAATAAATAAATTGTATAACTGGACCGTGAGCACGTTATTGTTATCTCTATATCTTACACTACTTAAAGAGGAAAATTATCTTTATACATACAAATGATATAAGTCAATCGAGTGGTGTTATAGAAAAAGAGATAATATATAATACATGGAAAATCAATGACTAATAATGTAATATGAAATAAAAGAGGAACTACTATATAATTCATATAAAAAAAGGAAACAATACTAATCTGTGAGTACAGAAGTTTTGCAGCTGTAGGCTCGATTACTAACGTATCTTTGGTATCGCATTTACAAAGTTCGGAAGCACAAAACGTTTCTGAAAAGCGGAAAGCTAAAACCGATCATTCTTTTCCCTGTAAACACTCAACTTATATACGTGCTTCGCGATACTAAGAAACAACGGGAGAATTGAGTTTTTGATCTTACATTACCGATTTCGAACATTTATCTTCGATTTAATTTCATTTCTTTGATTCATATCTATCCTTTTCGCAGACAGATATGTTCGCTGTGTGTCTTCTACACGCACTGGATGCATTAACACGTAGCAAGCTGAAATTTGGCATCCTCTGGAGAGAAAATGTTTATAAGAGATACACACAGCACGATTAAGTGAAAACCATGACACAAAAACATTACACGAGGCACTGAAGTAATAGAAACTCAAATTTACAATGTTTCGTCAAAAACTTGAGAATACGTATAACTATATATGGCAGGTTTAATTGCTGACTTCGTTCCAGCATGAAACAAGACATATTCTCTTGAAGATACACGTGACGCGCTCATTGATGCGCAATACGACTTGTTTTTCTTTATTTTTTAAAAATGAAAGGTAGTTATAGTTTGTTCTGAGATGAGTTTCATCAATATCGTATATTATTCGCAATTATTGATAGCTGCTTTGTTCGTCAAAGACTATGTTGTTATGGCCACACGTTACTTGATATATCATTTTCAATATATCAGGAATTAGTATTTCACTTGGTTGTACGAACGGCATTGTTTATCATCAGGCAGATAAGAGATGTAAAATGTACAACTACGTATATCACTTGATATGCATTAACAATTAATTGTGGACTAGCAAAAAGAGGAGCGCAAACGGAGATATTTCATTGCTACCTTGTATACTTTGGCAAGATACAATCATCACCAGTGCCATCGTTTTAGTCGCACTATTAGAGGATGCCGTTAAAGAGTTTTTTTCCCTTTTTACATTTGGAAACAAATCGAGTAGGCATTTTTTCTTCTTAATTTGGCATTAGGCAGTCAAAGCGACAACTACGTCGCTAAAAACAGTAGTACTTTACTACCTACACTGTCGCTCTTTTTATCAAATAAAGAAAAAGAAAAATCGAAAAGCTGATTAGGATTATGTTTACATTAACAATATTATTTCTTAACCCTTTCAGAAGATCATTATATACATATACAACATTTGGTTTCAGTAAAATACATCATTTCATTTGAGAAACTATAGTTGATCTTGATTTAAAAAGATGCTGGATCAGATACTTAAAAACGTATTAATACCTAAACCAAACTCATTGTATAAATCAATTTTTATAACAATTTTATATACTAATTAAAATAATATAAGTATATAAATTTGCGTACATTTTATCGCATCGTAACATGTTAGTTCAATCATGTAATTCCTTCTGAAAGGATTAAAGAAAATTTTCGCTTGTTTTGCGACGATCACATTAATTTTACTTAAATTCAAGATGCTTTAACACCTTCCTGATATGGTTATTACAAGTATAAGAGTTAAATGGAAAAACTGTACACAATAAACAGATTGCTCTAATAAACGGAAGAAATTTTCTGCTCCCATAGAATAAAATTTAAAAAGCTGTATAACTATATATAAATATTCTGAGTTAATTTGTCTTCGTTTTTCATAGAGAAATCACAATCGTGCGTAGGGTAAGGTGATCAAATTCGGATCAGATACCAAATGCGGATCAACAATTTGATGAGTCGCTAATAAGTGACATTTCAAAGTAATTCACTTAAATTTTGCTCCTTTATATATTTATTTACCACTTTATGCTATATTGCCGACGTCATAAAAGACATCGACGTGTTTTTATGTCGCTTATTAACGACTCGTCACATTGTTGATCCGCATTTGGTATCTGATCTGAATTCCGTCACCTTACTCTGTCTATAGGAAAGCAAAATTTATATAAAACTGATACACTAACGCAAGTTAATAAAAAAACGTGAATTAAGAATAGAAACAATTATCTTTAAACGACGATTTCTAAAAGCAGAACAATTTTTTTATATATCAACTTGAGATTAAAAACCTTATCAAATAATGTACAAAAGTATCTCGGAAAGCCAAATGATAAAATATTATTATAACCAATGAGCATTTCTAAGAATATTTTATATTTACACATTCGTTATTATCTTCATGTTTTTTTGTATATTCATTAAACTTCTGTTAAATTTTCAAACGTACAGTACATTGCACATATATATTATCTGATTCTGTACGCTGAAAAAAATGTTTGCCTGTATCACAGACTTCTTCAGTAATAACGCATAATATCTGCGTATTTTCTTATTGTTTGTAACACATATATACAATAAATTCTATTTCAAATTTCGGATTTCGAGCGTTCTTTTTTCAACAGAGATATGCAGTACATTAGAAAACTGTTTTTCCTTCTCTGTTTTGTATGGACATAGTATTTTTAAGTTTCATGTCCCATATTTGATTTACAGCAAATAGATTGCAAGTCAATGTGTTGAAATTAAATCAGATATATATAGTTTTTCGTTTCTGATGTCATAATCCGATACAGCGAGCAGTTTGAAAAAAAAGACGGAATCACTATTAGCATTCTACATCTACAGCAGAACTTTTGACCTTTTATTTTACACATTGAAATCCGGAATTTGTAATAAAATAATATATATATACTGAGTCATGTAACCTGTGTCCTAAATCAAATATTGAAAAAAATTTAATAATTTAAGGAAGATAATTAATCATAACAGCAAGAGAGAATACATTAGTTACCACATTTAAATTGTTTCTAAAAAAATGGCGTCATAAAATTTACAGGTATACATGCTTTGTAGTCATTTAAAAATAATTTTTTAAGCTCAGGGTAGTGTCAAGTAAAAGTTATAACAGATTACATGATTCATACACATGATATATGTACATACGTATGCACATAATTTAAATAAAAAATAGTGTATCGATTTTGCAATGGAATTGTCCTTCGTTCAAGGACGATAAAAATATATTTGAAAAAATAATGCTTTATTATATGTCACTTTTTTAATACAATACTAAAATATCTCTAAATAATGAGGTTTGGGTTATTTTGAATTCTCATATTCTTATCTTGGATACTCAATTTATATGATAATGAAAATAATAAACATTAATATTAGATAGATTAGATAACACGAAGAGAATATAAGGTTACAAAAGATATAATTTTTGAAACTAGTTTTTCACTAAAGAAGTCTTAAATTTGCAATACATCCCAATCCCATATTTAAAGATATTTCAGTATTTATTGTATTAGAGCAGCGCGCGTGTTGTCATAAATATGTCGCAAACCAATAATTTCAGTAACAGCATTCCCATAACCAGCAAAATCTCTATATGAACATCTTCATTCTAATTGTGATATGTCACGAATGAATATGTAATGTAATTTATGTAATCTCATGTTGGTGGGATAAAGTTATATTCCTACTTTTTGAGAAATCTCTACAAATTTACGTATATAGATTATGTTTTATAGAACATAAACTTTCCAAATCTGTTATGGGCATGTGTTGCATAAATCGTTTGTGAACACAATATATATTTTTGTATAACATGGGAAATTTTTTCCCAGTGTTCAAATATCTTTATTACTATTATCAAATAATGGAATGGATGCAACTGGCGTTTCGAGTATGAGAATTTATAGCATCTGCTAAATTCTAACTGGGCAGTCTTAAGAAGTTGGTGGTTATCGGGTTTGCGTGTAAAATGAGTTAAATCTTATTGTTATTGACGAAGATGCAAAATATGAAAGTCGCTAGCAGCCTTCATTTTAATAACATAAATTTATGTAATAGTCGAAGCTTGTTGCAGATTATATTCCAATAATGCTATTGGAAACGTCTTGATGTGCGTTTGCCATTGCGCCGATAGTTGGAAGAATTTTACACCATACCATTCAGTACCGTCAATGCTCACTGTAGCAAGAGTAACATCATCGTTAAATGATTAATGAAATTATGAATGCAAATTACAAATTATTAATTAATCCAATTAATCAGAAAAAGGGAAGCGCGAGTGTAGAACGGTTTTTGCAACATTCAAACCTGGATTTATTTCACTTTACAGTAAACGTGACATGTATGTTTAACGAATTTCATATAATTCATGACAAAATTGAAAAATCTATTTAATAAAAAAAATTGTACCTCTTAATGGAATGTTGTGAGTTTTTGCAGAACATATGAGGCGTGTCACACCGTCCACCGATTGACTTTTTGGTTCATTTTCCTTTTCTTTTTCTTTCTTTTTACCTAATCTCATAACTAAAAAAGAATAATTTTCCTTTAAAATTTGATGTTATACAATATATTACATATTTTAATTTTTATCGCAAAAATTAATCTTATCTATTTCTGGAAATAAAAAAATATAGCTTAATTTTATTCTTACTTTTTTGCTTTTTCTCTTTTGTTGTGAAATTCATAGATAAGTGATGTCCAGGAACTTCGCCTAATGAGGGAAGTCTTTGCACGTGCAACGCTCTAAAAGCCTGACGTAACGTACTCTTTCCCTTTTCACCTTGAGTCTGTTTACTCCAATAATCCAGCTGTAGCTCCACTGGTTCCCATCCTTCCCTTGCCGGTTGGCCCACGTTAGGACTGCTAGGTGGTGTCAACTTTCCTGGAGTTGGGACGGGTAAACTTGGAGGAGGTAAAGAGGGCGGAGAACCAGACATGCTAACATTACTCTCTTCCAGATCGACAGACGCGGAAGAACTGCTGTCTGGGCAACCCACACGAACGTCATTTATAAAGGGAATAAAGATTTGGCTGCTGTCGTCTGTTTCCCTACGAATATGATCAATTTTTTTCCAATATGTCTGTTCAGAGCTGTTTAAAACAAATTTATATCAATTACCTGTACGTAACCATAGCTTCCGCTATGGGTAGCAGTAAAACCGTATTTGATGTGGCCAGGTATTCCGATACTCTTGCCGCATATTCGCTCGATCCTCCACCTTCTCTTTCTAAAAGTTCCTTCCATTCGTCCCCAAATAACTTTGAATACTTGGGGTCGATAGAGCCGAGATATCTCGTTAATGTATTTGAACCGAGCGGTACCACTAAGAATTTCATGTAACTCTGCCAATCTGGCGGTTTAAAGCTCAACAAGTCGACATAATGACGGAGAACTGCGTTTATGAAGCTGTCCCCGCCAGCGATAATCACCTTTATAGGTGCCGGTGGTTTTGCGGAACTGTTGCAACTAAACATAAAAATATATATTTAGTATGCGTGCAAACCTCTTTATTTCTTCTCTTCAAAATAATGTCTTTTAAATAGAAAAGAACAAAACGGGCAACAATGTTTTCATCTTGTGTTATGCAATTAATATAAAGATGAAAGATTAAAAATCTTGGAATAGCTTGAAACAATAGTTCGGTTACAGTGATTAATGATTTTAGATGAAGTTGATTGTACAAGAAAAATATACCGATATTTAGAATCGAGGGATTGAGGCATTAAGGAATACGATAATTACAATTTTTGTATTCGCGTGACCAAACACGTGAATGTTGCACGGATGTCAGCCGGTGAGGCGGTCGTCAGAACTTTATGGTTTCTTTCTTGAAGTTTTGCAGCAAGTGCAGCACCGCCGGGATCCGCTATCGATACCAGCGATACAGCCTCTGGTAAACTATCATCTGGTAACACTCGACTTAGCTGTTCGACCAAAGCTTTTCTTGGCTGAAATTAATAAACGTAATTAAATATGTTAATCAAGAACCACGTATAATGGCGAATGACGCCTGGCATCATTAATTCCTAGACTAAAAATGGAAGACATTAAAGGCATTGAGAATTGATGATTTATGCAGAATAGCAGACGAAATAAAAACGACATTATTATCCAGATGTACCTCTGTGTTATTTAAATCGGCCGAGGGTTTCAGATCGACGCTCAAACTGTGTTTCTTAGATTTATTACTGCTAGGCGTTCCTCTATCACGCGCGAAAAGTCTGCTTCTTCTCTCAGAGCTTTCGCTCTTATTAGGCTGCTCCGTTGATTTTGGCGGGGAACCCGCCACATAAGTCGGTGGATCGTTCGCCTCGTGGTCTGTCCAATTTTCAGGATGGGAATCGCTGTCGGCTCTTCGAGAACTGTCATCGCTCTGTCTGTCCACCCCACGCTCTGCAATGAGATTTCATTACTGTCTATAGGGATACGTAACTTAAAATGTTTATAAAACGGTACACACAAAGTGCTTCAAAATCACCGTTATAGAGCTTAGCTCTTTCCTTACTTCATATAATATTTAGTCAAATTTATTGGCAAAGAAGCTTCAAAATAAAATTATACAAGGTGTTTGGCAAATAATTCATTGCGCGTATTATGTTAAAATATATGTATTTTAAATTACTCAGAGAACAAAATGTTTTGTTCATTTAAATCTTTATAGTTTAATTGAGGTTAAAGTTAGCTCATTTTCAATCGATGTAATACAAGAATTATGGACATACATATAGCATCAAAATTAAAAATATCACTAATTTCTTTAGTTTTATGATCAGATGTGGAATGTCGGTGGTTTTGGAAGACTTTGTATAAGTATTCAAATGGAACAAGTGTAAAGTGAAGAAAAGCACAACTAATGTGCCAATATTAAATTATTCGAAAAACATACTAGGTATCATATATGTTTGAAATGTTTGCACTTTTAAATCGAACAAATTATATCTGATAATGAGTGACAATTTGTCAAAATTATTTAATTTTGCATATATATTAAATATTTGCAACTATCAGACGCAAGTCCGAATTAACGAGTATCTAGATTCGATTTGGAAATGCCAATTTCAAAATGCTCATTTCAGTTGTAAAGTACATGATACCTAGCATACATCTTGATTCGCGATAAATGATGATTATCCGTGTCAAGTTTCAGACAAACTAATTGTAAGACAAACTTATCGATGTCACAGTCGTAGCATTTATCACAGGATGTTATTGCAAATGACAGAGAGAGAGAGAGAGAGAGAGAGAGAGAGAAAAAGAGAGAGGTGAACTCGTGAGATGATGTGCAAGTCGCAACATTATTGGAAAGCAGAATACATGACTAAGATTGACAGAATAAAGAATACGTACGTACACGAGTAGATAGAGAGATACAGGCCAGTACCACAGATTGAAGTCTAACAAGATTACATACAAGAAGCCGCAAATAGACACACAGCGTATGTAAAGGAAACACAGGCTCGCACATTATATATATATACATTATACTACGGCGAGTTCTTTTAAACGGAAAGGAACAAATTGTACTTGGGAAAAATCGTATAATACGAATAACTGCAAGAAAATTAAATGTCAACACAATTTTATTTTCACCGGAACTTATGTACATTGATACAAATATTTGTACCTTTTGAGAATCTTAGAAAGGAATGTAAGAATAATAGAAGATACGAAATTAAGGAAAACATGCCAAGTGTGTAAATCACACATGTACGAAAGAGAAAGAGGGAAGAGGAGAGACAGACAGACAGAGAGAGAGAGAGAGAGAGAGAGAGAGAGAGGGGGGGACAGTTGATTACATAAAGAGGCATTTGATTTTATATATTTAAACAAGTGAGAAACGAAAGTAACGTGCCACTTCGATTATTCTTGCATTTGGCTACGTTAGAATGATATGTTACATTATTAAAGGGAAATGTATAATTTATATATATATATACATATATAAATTATAGATTTTGCTTGTATATAAGTGTAAGTCGCGAAGCCACTTAATTACCAAATGTGATTGAAACACCAAGCTTCTGTCGATTAGCAAGGTCATTCATGCGCTGGAGTTTCTTCTCCAATCTACAAAATTATTGTTGCTGAATTTCTTTCAATAGTTGCTTGATATTATTATAAATATAATATATAATTTTTAAATAATTTGCTTGTTTAACCTGAAGGTTTTTTTGCATTAATTTATACTGACTGTACGAATGAGGAGGAAAAAAAAAAGATTAAATTAGATATCACTTCAAGAGAAACATTTGTGGGTTACTCTATTACATCATCTTCAACGATATGTATATGCCTCTCTTACATCGCATGCTATATTTAAACGCAAAATACGTGCTGTTTGATAAGAAGCGGAATCCTTAAAATGTTCCAACTATTCGGTCTTCGTAGGGGCGTCAGGATTGATTGGTATTTACATACCCGGAGTTGTGTGTCCGACACGATGTTTCTCTTTAGTCGGCTGACTCGCGGGCTGTTGACACGTGGTAGTCGTTGAGATAGTTCCACTGTCCTCGTTGGTTACTACTATCGAATCGTAACATGCAACAGTGCAAAGCCAACCCACCAGACTTTCACTTAGTTCAGAAGATCTGAATCTGAGTAAGCTATGGAATTTTTAAGGCCCTTAGACAACGACGATATATTAGCGTTTCCCAGACATATCGAATTACGACGTTAAAAGCAAAAATTCTTCAAGTTGATTAAGATTTACGACTATCTGTTACTCCACAAATAAAAACAAGTCTACGTCACATTGTATCAATCTATTCCATTTAATATAAAACGAGACATGCACAAAGAGTTACTTTATTTCAATATGTTATAATCAAGAAAAGATTAGATCTTTTCGCTTCTGACATCATAATCCAGCGGCAGCAGTGAGAGGCTAGAAGCCTTTGTTCAACATAAATAATTATTGTTATCCACTCAGCCTTCTCGTCTTTTCCATAACACAAATTTAATGAAAAATAAATTATATAATTGAAAAAAAATTATTTATTTGCGCTCTTAAGCTAAAAGAAATACACTATTCTGCATTGTAAAATCAAAAGATGAAGGGAATTTACCGTTCTTCTTCATAGAAATTAAGTATCAGTATCCTACCTGTCGTATAACGGATCCTAGTGAACGATAAAGTTCGGGAAAATGTTGTCTTTATTTTTATTAATTATAAAAAAATGGCTTGTGGTATTTTACATAAAACGCGATAAATAATAACTATTTAGCTAGTATTTTTAACGAATGTTCAGCCAAAATTTTCGAAAAGAAGTTTAATTAGCATTAGCAACAAATCTAACGTGTCATAGTGAATAATTTACAAAATAAATAAATATATATCGATAATGTAACGTACATATATTTATACGTATTAAAATATGTGTCAATATATTGTGTCATTACATGTATCGTTATTCATATGCTTATACTTTAATTGCTACTTTTTCTAAAATTCTTGTATCGAATAATCAGTAGAAAACTTTGAATGAAAACTTTGGACGAACCTGTAAAAGGTATTCGGATTACAACAGTCATGCTGCTTCGCCAAGACATCAACAGCTTAATCAAATCGTGAATAATAAATGCACCTTTGGCAGTTATAAATTCATCATTTTTGTGGAATTATTAAAATCTCTTCTCTCAAGTATAACATATTGTACATGATATATAATTTATAACAGTGTTATAATCTTCGCAAAAAGGTTATCACTTTTTTCGAAACGTTTCAAGTACGAAAATTAATAAGAATAAGAAAAACTTACATCAATCACTCAGTTTTATTCGTTGCTTGCGTATTTTTTCTTTTACAATGAAAAGAAGCACAACAGTTATCGCTCTGATGTATTTATTTAAGATACATTACGAAGAAGAGACCTCACCCGACACTATAACAATAGGAATGAAATTGATTTCTCATTGTTATTCATTTTATTTATCGCGCAGCAAGTTAACAGTATTATTCAAAACTATGCGCGCGAAAGAGGATAACTAAAGGCATACGCATTAAAATGAAAGATATATCTTTAGCAATTCCAATAAAATGACGTTTAACTGCAAAAGTGATTATTTTACGAGTGTAATAACCAATAGCCTAGAGCGAAAGCCAGAATATGATGAGTTCAAAACGTAATGTAGCTTCCTTACCGTATAGCGTTATATACGACTTAAGAGTAGCAACATTTGCTTAAACGCCAGCCTTTAACATGTCTGTATTACTTAAATACTACATCGCAACATCAGCACAATGAGCTAGTTTGAAGTATCGATAAAATACCTTGCCACGTATCACATATATGTCACACATTTTATCAGAGTACGCGAGTACGAATGAATGATGCAATGACTTACCGGAATGAGGTGGCGCGAGCAGGGATCGACTAGAGCTGAAAAAGGGTCTTAGCGATGGCTTCGGCGTACTGCTAACAGACATGGTATCCAGTTCCGGTCCACTATCCGATAAATCTTCTAATTCGTCGAACAACTCTTCTATCTCCATATCGCCACCTTAATAAAACGATCGTAACATTTAAATAAGTAATTTGCTTTAGCAATTGTTCAATTCTGATTAGCATTTATCTAATAATTCAAAATTGCATTTAATATGTAAACTGCCTTGAGAAAAACTTTTATTAATCCACAAAGTTTGATCCAAGTTGTATCTGGTGTATTGATTTTCTGCATAATTTTATGTAGTTTCGCACCTGAAAGTTTCTGCCCGATCTCCTCTTGATCGTGCTCCAACTCCTCGGACACCCTAAACCTCTTTAGCAGAGCTATAAACTTTTGCTTTAAATTTCTTTGCTGCAAAACACAATAAACATCAGAATCCAGTATAGACGCAACACGGGACCAGGCGCCTTAAGCTGAATGGGGAAATATATTGCGCGTACCCTAGCATTCGTTGGAATCTTGCCGCGGCTCTTCCGCCTGTGCACCTCCAATGTAGGCTCGCTGTCGCTGCCCTCCGCCTCGCCCTCCGAGCTAAACTCCTCCTCCTCGTCGCTGAATTCCGGACAGAGCCTCTCGTTGGGATCATTCGTCAGTCTTTTATCGTGATCAACCGGCTGGGAACTCAGGGCGACAACGCTCACGCGTGCCAGTGGGACCGAGTGGCCACCGTACTTTTCCGCCTTGTCTGATATGAGTTCCAACTCGACGTCCATCTGCTTCTGCAGCACCTGTAGAGAGTAGTTGGCGTTACGGGTGACGAGAAAAACTAATGCCCGATGCATCTTCATCTTTTTCGCTTTTTCGTAAAGCGCTCAGGGCATTCTGGTGTATAGATTTGCGGCATTACTGGGCATTACTACACGGGGAGAATTTTCTTTTAAAATTTATCCTAAAAATATTGTAATCGTGGGACAACACGGTATTTCCAAGAATTTTATGAGAGTTTTTTTTAAATTTTATCATACACTTCACTAGTAATTATACTTAGTATATATTTTACTAGTAAAATGTATGGTAAACTTTGAAAAACTCTCATAAAGTTCTCCAAAATGCCATGTTATCCCGCGATCACACAATTTCCAGGGTAAACTTTAAGAGAAAGTTCTCTCCGCGTAGACATTTTTGGACATTAAGCCTTACTGGGGCATTATAAAGATAAAATAAGATAAAGCAATGCCCGCCGGGCATTAGTAGGCGTTGGTGTATGTACACGATCTTGGCCAGCGGTTTACCCCTCGTATATCGACTGGGAGTAGAAAGTAGACAATTTGGTTTCCGACGGAATAGAGTGAAATTCCAGACTTACTTGCGCCATGTTAACGATTCCCTCCGCGAGGGTCTTGTACCCGAGCATCGTGCGATTCTTGTATCGCTTGCGTCTCTGCAATAATATCAGAAGCTTGTTGCCGTCTCTCTTGAGGAAATGCGGATATTGGAGCGCAAATTGCAATTCCAGCTCCGTGTCGAGTATGCCGCCGGTCGGTATAGCCATCTCGTTGGAACGCAAGGTCCTCTTGGAGCTCTGCATCTTGACCGCGATGCTGATGGACGCCAGGTCCGAGCCGAGCGGCCGGAGTATCACTAATCGAGTCAACGTCAAGGAACACAGCCTAAAAATAAAGCGAAACTAAAGTGAGGTATATTTAAAGATTTAAGACTCGGGGGATATTTTAAGGTTCGATCCAAAGATTGCCTAGAATCTGATCGGAAGTATATTCGGCAGCGCGCGTATAAATAACCAGAGCTCAAGGAGGCTGTTTATGTATCTCGGAGTTAAACAAAGATAAATGAAACGACCGACGTCTCACGCCGCGGGACTATTGATTGAGAGTGTGCGCGCCTTGAAAAGCCACCAAGATACGAATTGATGATATCGGGCGACACTTCCTTCAAAGGGAATGATCGACGAGACAATGGAGAGGTACGAAGGTCGTTCGGAAGGTAAGGGCCAATCTATCGTGTAATAATATGACGGAGACGTGTATGCGATCACATTTAAGGGATAAATAATAAATGTTGCAAGAGCGAAGGTTTGTCGCCAGCGTACAATTAACCAAATGAAAAAAATTTTAGACGACTCAGTATACTGCGTGTACATTACTTGAAAAGGACCACAATCTGGATGGTGGAAACGTAGTTTGATTTATTGCATTAAATAAACCATCCGCCAGTTGGGTAGTCTAGCAATTTTTTCATCTGACAAAAATAATAAAATTGAAAGGCTGCTTCGCGGAGAGGCCGAAAAGATGTTGCGTCACGAGTCACCGTCTACGTCGCGCCACTCCGGTTCGAAATTAACGAGACTAATCCCGCCGAGCCTACGGGTGTCCTTTGTGCCGGAGAAATTTCCGCGTGTGAAAAAATCCGCCGTCAATTCTGTGGCCCGTACAAAGGGCCACGAAATAGATTCCCCTTCGTGATTCTCTCGAAAAATTCCGATCAGGAGACATACCTTCGAGTACGCTGCGAACTATGAAATCGATTAAAAGGATTTTTGCCGAAGAATCATCGGGAGCGGAGGAAACCGTGTAGCCGAGAATATACCAACGATATTCTTCGGTGGAATAAAAAAATAACGCCGCGGCTTTCCGTGGCGGGGATTGCATGAAAAAATGAAATACACTGCTGAAACCTGTAACCCCCTTTTTTTTTATGGAATAAACTTTCTCTTACGGCCAACAGGTCCTCGCTATATTCCGCGTTCGAGCTCCCTTCGTACATACATAATTTACCTCGCGATGATACGCGCGATAGAGCCTATACCAAGTGGAAACATCGTCGAAACCCTTATTACATGCGGCGGGGAAAAGGACGGTTATCGTTATTTATGAAGAGGGTTTCCGGGGGCGTCAAGGGGGCGGGGGCCGGGGGGCGAGTGCTAAATATAGCCGCGGAGAGTAGAAACTACAGGTGGCACGTTATCACTCGGGCGCGCATTTATTTTACATATGCGCGGCGACCATTACGCTCGTGATAACACGCGATCGACTCGCGGAGAGCGCCTGAAATTTCCACTTGGTCGTCGGCGATAATTAATAATAGAGAACGGATAATAACTCGAGTCGTTTGAGTTGCGCGCTCCATCGGAAATCGCGCGCGGATCGCCCGTCTATATTTCTAAGCCGAACGACAATTTTCGTGCGGTTCAAATATATCTACGTGTGCACTGTTCACGCGACTTCGTTCCACGCGTATCGATTATTCCGAGTAATAGAGAGAAAAGAGTGTTTCGGACAGAAGCGCTTAACTCTTTCAAGCACGTACATGTTACACCTCCCTAAACTAAAACAACCAGCGCTCCTTTCACTCCGGTGTTTTTACTATTTCACATCCAGGTTTTTGGTTTGCTAATTCGGAATCTGAGGTCGAAAATTTAAAATTATCGATGATTGACTCAATACAGCAGCGCATAGTTGCAGTTTTAATTAAGAAATTTTCTATAGGATATCCCGCAGTCAGAGAATTATTCCTATAAACGACATTCCAAAACAAGGTATCTGCACTGATAAAAAAAATACCTTAATCCAAAGAAATATTACTTTACTCAAGAAAATTATTCATTCGGTGGCTTACTAACTTAAATTAAAGCAATCAAAACAAATAAAAACATATTTAAAAGCATTTATACTTGTTTTTTTAATAAAAACATTGGCCAGTGTAGGTCGTTTGAAAAAAAACTGCATATTAAGTTTCAGGAAAATCGGCTGAAAGGGACAATGTATGCTTTAAAGGGTTAAAGTGAGAAAACTGCTCGAACGTATACAAGTATCGGGACATTTAAATCGCTGTCTCTGCAACCGCGCGCGATTAAAGACGTGCGTCGCAATCATTTAGTTTAAATGCGGCACAGGCGCTTGAAATCTGCGCAGTTAAACGCGCTATCGAATGCCGTTTCGATTACGCACCCTTATCACGTCGTTATGTTTGCACGGAATTTTGCACGCGACGCACATCCGCGTCGCGGGAAGTCTCTTTTTCAGGAGAGCTTCTCGGAAATCGGCAGCATCGTTAATGGCAACGTTAATGTCGCAGTCGGACCGTGGCGCGTCCGAATTTACACCGAATTAACCGCAGACTTTTGCCAAACACGCGCCCAGCCATCGGTGGTTTGGCAATAATCGCCAAGTCAAAAATACAGTTAATCGTATTTCATCGCATGCCGTTCGCGGCTCGCTGGCTGCGCGCGTGACGATACAGCTTTACAGTCGATCCTTCAAATCGATCACGGTATTTATAGTGAAAAGAGCATCCGTGCTTTCGCGAGACGGGCGTTTAAAACCGTGAATATCTAAGCCAGATGTGAATTTATCTGGCGTTACACGGAAAGAAACGAGAGATAAACCGCTGAGAGTATTGTGGTGCACAGATTTGCGACATTACTGGGCATTAGTAGGCATTGGTGCACTGAGAAAAATGTCCGATTAAATATATTCGGATAATCCAATTCAGTTGTATATCTGCTGAAAAATATGAACGGTTTTTCAATCAAATTGCATCGGTAACTGCATTTCATCGGATAAATTTCATCGGACGTATCCATAATTTAATCGGAAGACGTAATCGGAAAAATTAACCATCGGAAACACTATTTAATCCGATGAAACATTTTCTCAGTGTGTGTACATGATTTTGATCGGCCGTTTATCCCTCGGAAAAAAATGTTGCAACTGCAGCAACAATTTTCTAGATACGAAAAAATAACTGAGATACATAAACGAATAGCCGCGATACTGCGAGATCGTACATGTTTTGTATTTAACCAATTTAAATAGCAGAAACAGAATTTCTATCCGAGCTGTTAGCAAATGTTAGGAAAGTCTTTCCGTGGCGCTCGTCCATTATAACGTTCGGTTTTATATTCTTTACAAAGATTGTTCTGGCTATGGTACCGAAATTCATTTCTATCTCCAACGCGAATGATTAACATTTAGTCACGAAATCTAAACTTTCTAGAAAGTATTGCTAGAACGTTGCTGCTATAAATTTTTGTTGCGGCACCTAGAAATCTACCTGCGTTAGTAAGATATTCTTTGGAGTGTCTCTCCGATCTCGCGTTTGCGCCATTTTCATTTAAACTTGGCGGATTTTATCACCGACGATACGAGGCGGTTTAAATAATAGCAGCAATTAAATTGTATATGTACGATAGATAAAGCGCCCGCTACTTTTCAGGCATTACAAAATAACGCTCTAATATATTATTTCTCGGAATGAAGCGTGGCTGCTTAATTTTTTCTTCATTGGAATTTAATCTTGTTAGAGCAGATCGGAGTCTAAAATGGTGAGTAAGAAGGTGACGATGGATTTAAAACGGGAAACTTGTGCAGCATTTCCAATCTATTGAAATCTATTCGATGCAATTTCGAGAATTTTATCGCGGGACCACGAGCGATTTTATTTTGTATTTAATAATATCTGAAGAATGTCTGATTAAGTATATTTTTCGGAGTGAAAGGGGAGAAATTTTAGCTAATTTCTCTAATTAAAATGTTTGGAGATAGCAGGTGCCGACGAATGGCAGATTTTATTCGTTTCTTATTTATCGAGTCGTCAAGTTACTTTCTGCCCGTTGTAAAACTTTCGCCCCGGCGGAACGTGACATAATATGGACTTGAGAAATATTAACTTGAACCAAGGTTAGATCAACCCCTGCTCCAGTTTGATTCGAGAAATCCCGCAAAGAAATTAATTTATAGGACAATTAGGACGTTGCTTGAAATACTATACATATACATTTGCACACGCGATATATGTATACACCTGTACATATATATCGTTGACTTTCCCGATTAATACATCAACGGCATTTCTCGTGACTGCAGCGATATTCGGCAAGAAACGAGAAATAGTTGGCCTCGTATCGGCTCGTCGCGTTGACACTTGTCTGACAAATGCCTATTCGTCGGTATCGGGAGATTAACAACAAATATCGATCTGCCATCGTTCCTTTGAAAGAGTCGCAAAAACATGCGACGAATGTCGCGAACGGGCGGTATCGAGGCATCGAGGGTCGCGCGTCGAAGGCGGAGCAAAACGTGACATCGCGCGCGGGTCTGTCAGATTCTGTTGACAGTTGCGGAGCAGTTTCGGGAGTCGCGAGTGGACGGGTGGACGGGTGGACGCGCGACGCGTAGCGTGTCATACGACGGTGACTCAAGCGCGAGGCAGGGCGCAACGTGTGCGCGTCGAGTCGCAAATCGCGAGTACGGGCGTCCAGAGAGCGGAGTCGTGTCGCGCGGCCACGCGCGAGAAGGGGTGGCCGCGCGGACGCGTAGCCACGGGGAAACGTTCGTTGCTCGGCGTCCACCATAGCGTCGAGGAATGCCATGGAGAATGCCAGGCGAGCCGCGCCGCCGGATCGAGCACGCAACGCGCCGGGATAATTCGCCGCGAGGTGTGGGCGTCCGCTTACCTGGGTATGCAATTCGGCGGCGTGCGATCCACTTCCCAGGTGGCGAACAGCTTCATGGGGACGGGCCGGGTGGCCGGGGCCGTCACCTTCGTCCGTTCCGCCATTTTTGGCCCTGGCGGCCCGCGAGACACACGCAACGCCTACGACTCACCGCGTCCCGCGGCTCGCAGACGACTATCAATGACTGTGAAGAGAGAGCGCGGCTCGACGCGCGCGCGGCAGGGCGGGAGGATCGCCACGGACTCTCGAGACTCGAGCGTAGCGCCACGCCTGCCCGTGCCCCGACATCGTCGCGACATCTCGGAATTCCGATGCGAGGTACTTTCTTACCGACACTTACCGATGCTCCAAAGGACCGCGATCGATAACATTGAGACCAGTGCTATATTCATGCCCTTTCTACACATTGCACCTATAAAGCCTCCGCTACAATGATTCTCGGTTCTGTCTACAATGGTCGTACAGTTGTATCGATGGTCGCTTGAGCAGTCGCAAAGTAAGAATTGACCAATCGCAGTCGATTATTCTTACGACTACGACTCTGCGACTCGCATTGTAGACAGAACCGAGAATCATTGTAGCGGAGGCTTTATACATCGATAATGACTCTACGATTCTAAGACCGCGACCATTGTAGACAGAACCGAGAATCATTGTAGCGGAGGCTTAAAGCCCGTATCAGACCATGGATTGACATTCAGATTAGATTGAAATGTCGCCAGAGTACAATTTACTAATCTCAAGTTTAGCGACTTTTACTCTAATCGGCCAAATTTCAATCCAATCTCAATTTGTAGCCTGATCCTGCTTGTGGCTCATCCGAGCGTGTAGCATCACACTGGAATTTGATTCAATGAAATTCCAGATTTGACCAATCGTAGCACGAGGTCATTTTAATCTTCTCGCGAAAGCAGCCTAGATAGACCATTTCTAATATAAAGGCCCGAACACACGAGAAACTTAAGAATTTGAAGCAATCAGAATTTTCAGCATTGCTTAAATTTCAAAATGACTGCTTACGCTCTCGAGTCGTTGGTTATTTCCCTCAAGTTTTTTCGTGTGTTCATCATAGTAGAATCAAACAAAGTCATGCTTCAGTATTATGCTCGTACTAAAATGTGATCTGTGTAAACTTTTTCACTCGGATGAGCCACAAGCAGAATTTCATTGGCTATGAAGCATCTAGAGAGGATCTTAAATAGAAGATCCGACTATGAATACCACCCTTGAGTTTTGTCAATTTTTTTAACACCACTTTGACATACATACATTTGATAGAAAAATTTATTCAAGGGATTCTCACAAGATTCCTTAACGTCTTTATAAAATTATGTCTTGTTCCAACAATATTAATATTCATTAGAAGATAATATCCAGAAAAAAATGCATTTATACTTAATCAGAACAACGAATCGATGCATTATATATATCTAAGTGGTAATATAATCGTGTTGGATTTTATTACAAAAAATGTACAGGCAATATTAATAACCAAATAATAAATACACACGTTCCACCTCCTCGTTCTTGTCCTTCTCGTTGTTGCGAATAAAATTTCCTCGCATTTACCACTTAAATCAGATGATACGACAACCACCACATTAGAACGGGTTGCATAGCTGCCAATGACAGTATGAAGTAAAGCCGCCTCTTGTTACCGGAGGCTGTGTACGAACTATGGCCTTGTGGAATGACTCTTAATTTTAACGATCGCATTAGAAAGACAGCTAGAGAAGCACTGAAGTACAATAGCATCACGTAGTAGCCAAACTTCCGAAAGAGCAAGGATATCAACAGTGCCGCATTAATACCGACATATTTGTAACCGCAATACGCCAGCAAGTCTAACGTCGCTAGACTCGTTTGGACATTCATCACGTACAAACTCACGGTGTGAACGAGCAATTCGATCAAGCCCCAGGCGAGAGCGGAGCTAGCTAGTATACCTAGTTGTTCGTGGGTGAAACGTTCCTGCATGCCTAAAACTAGACCTGCCGTAGCAACATATGTGAAAAACGCCATTGTGGGAATATACATGTCTGGCGCGTTGGTCTCGTATCGCGGCTGCAACGGTACATCTTGTTCGTACTTAACAGTCCAGTCCTGTAAGAAGGAACGATTGTTCAACTTGCACAGATAATATCTCCATCGATCGAGGCACTTTAATCCGTCTACATTTATTTCTGCGCGACAGAAAAAATGATCATGCGACCATGCGATATATTTGCATCTTTCTTTAAATGTCGAAACTCACCTTATGTGTAAACGGGAAGAACAGCAGCATTAATTTTGCGAAGACGTAATCGGTGTTTACAGCAAAATAATATTTTAACGCCGTAACTGGCACATACTTCTCGAGATGCTGTTTTCCGCTACCGACCAATGCGTTTCCGTATTGCATAGCCATGTCTGTAACGACTGGCTGAGCCAAGAATTGCGCAGCATACTGCGGATTCGCAAACTCCCCTCCTTGGTTCTCGCTGGGCGGATAATTCGACATCTGTGGATTAAATCCATACCCAGGTGGTGCCTGTCCAGACATATTGAAACCATATTCCGGCATTGTACCATTGTTCACGGGCACCTAGGATTAAGTTAACGATAGAGAAATCTATAACACGAGTTCTGTAAAATGTGGCAAATATATAAAAACGCAAACTTTTACTCGTAGAGTAGCAACTTTGTTTCCAGTTGGTCTAATCCGAAAATGTTGTCAACGTAACGAAATAATCATGAAATATACATTTTATAAAATTTACCTGTTGGCTATACATGTACGGATTCTGCGCCATTGGAGGAGTCGGCGCGGATAAGCCAGCTGACGGATCCAATAATCTTTTTGGTTTTCCTGCCGACAAATCGACTTTACGTCAAGTAAGAAAAAGTAACGATAACGAAATTATTTTCTACATTGGTTAATCAATTACTGGCGTTAAATAATTCTTCACGTTATTTATACATGATGAAATTAGATTAATACAGCTTTGGCAGTGATAATAAAATTAACATTCTTATTTTCACTTCATTAGACTGGACGACAATAAAACTAATAATCTTATTCCTACATGTGTACGCATATATGTGTATATTGTAAGATAGGATTCTAATATGAAATCGCAGGGTTTCCAAATTAATAAGCACTCTATTGGTTCCACCATGAATTTATTGCCCTTGGAGTGAAATCTGTTTAGTGGAAAATTCATTGTTTGATCGTGTAATTGTTGCGAGAAAAGATTTGTGATTGAATTTGGACGCTGAAAACCTATCTCATCATAGAGGACTTTCCTTTATAAATGCATTAGAAATGTTCCCCCGTTCTTTGCAGCTAAGCACTCTTAATTTTCCTCTTTTTCTTTCTCTCGAGTCTAATTACATAAATAGCAGACTCATTACAATAAGCCGCTATTACGTGACTGATGTTACTTGTAAAAATGAGCTGTGCAATCAAGCTATCCCGCGCCACGTCATTTCTATAAGATGGCACATTGTGGGAATAAATACGGCGGAGATCGGCGATATCGTAAACATCGATGATGACAAATAGGCGGAAAACGTGGAGCAAGTTTACAATCTGGCCATTCGTAGGTTACGCTCACCTCGGCGCGGGTTCGAGTGATTGTAATTCATATTGCCACGATTGATGTCACGCTGCGGATGCCACTCGGCGCGGTAAGCTGAAATCTCGCTTGCACGGACGCCGATCACTTGTAAACGATGAAATTAAAAACAACTTGCGCCGCACTACGTCGCCATGTTCCGCTCTTTCTGTCCGATCGTCACGCGGACATTTTGACTTTATGCAGAATTCACACGGTGTTGAATCATACACCAGAGAGAAACCTGAGAGAGAGAGAGAGAGAGAGAGAGAGCGGCGTTTTACTTGATACACCGTTTCAAGAGACTGTTTTGCGCGCCTTTACGCCCATTTTTACTTTTGCAACTATTTTGCTATGCATTTTCTGACTCTGCCGATAAAGTCACCACTTTGTGCGCGTCTGTGCGTTAAGCCCGTATCAGACTACGGATTGGGATTGGGATTAGATTGAAATTTAACCAATCACAGTAAAGTTTACTAATCTCAAGTTCAGTAACTTTTACTCTGATTGGTCAAATTTCAATCTAATCCCAATCCCAATCCGTAGTCTGATACGGGCTTTAGGGTGCTTTCACATGGAGCGTAAATTGCGTAGCGTAACCTGCGTATCACCAATCACAGGATCATGCTGATAGAACCGTTTCAATAATTCCGTTCAACTAGTCCTGTGATTGGCGATACGCAGGTTACGCTACGCAACTTACGCTCCATGTGAAAGCACCCTCA